>NC_142651.1:104564000-104891750 GCF_055504915.1 Nelumbo nucifera
TTCAAATTAAATTTGAATTTGAAGAGACACACACACACACACCCCCACCCCGACCCGACCAGGTGCGCGCGTGTGAAAAGCACCCCCAACCCCACCTCCCATGCATGGATATTTATAGTCCTCTCCTCCTAAGGGTCCTTACCCATAGAGGGAGCAAAACTACAAATACACTCTACTCCCACTCCTTTCCCAAGCAATGTGGGACAATGAGTCATTCAAGGGAGAAAATGACAAAAATAAAAGAGGGAGGAGAGAGATTCTTGTAAATTTGAATCTCCCTCCAACACTCTCTTTCCTTGTTCTTCTTCTATAAGAACGCGATGAAGAAGAAAGAAGAAGAGGAGGAAGGATAGCAAGAAAATGAGAGAAAATAAAACGAATGGCCACCAAATGGATCACAAACCCAAGAAAAACTGAACGGGAGTTGCAATTCTGGAGATCGAGAGTTGTAGCATTCTCCTGTGCCATTAGTGAAGAGAGCAAGCGTACAGGAGAACAAAGAGGGGTAATTTCGGGAAATTGCAAAATGGGTTGAACATAAGAAAGGGTAAAATAGTAAATTAACAATGTCCGTTAGTCAAGTAACCGTTATCTCACTGACATGGTGAGTTTTGGAAGTTTTGAAAAGTTATGGTGAATTTAAGAGAATTCATAAAAAATGATGGTGGGTTTTAGACAATTTCCCAATAAATGAAGAATGGTACGTAATAGGCCTACCTGAAATTGCAAGAGATAGTAATAGGAGGGTCGACCATGCCCGGCAATAGTGATCAAACAGAGGAGGGAAGTTAAAGTTAGCTAGTGGTAATGGCAAAAGGTTGGTAGGGAAACAAAGTGGTCAGCTTCAGTAGTCACTGCAAGGCCCGTTTGAACACCGTTCGAACAGCCTTTACCGCCTTGCATCGGGAATATCTCCACACTTCTATACTTTATTTTGTGGGAAGATATTCCCAATACAGCGCTATGATGGTTGTTCGAACGGGCTTTGCATTGGTTTTGGAAAGAAAACCGTGACGGAAACAAAAACATGAGTAGTCACGACCATGGTTTTCAAAACCAGACCGGACCGGACGGTTGGACCTTTCCCCAAAACCATTGATTTTGGTTAGCAAACAGCTGAACTGGCCAGTTAAACGTTCAAACTGTTCAAACGGTTTTGACCGTTTTTCAATTTTTTTAATTTTTTTAATTTTTTGTCAGAACAGGCCAACCGTTTGGGTCGAACGATCGGACCGTTCAAACCAATAACCAGACCCCTGACCGGTTTGGTTTTAAAAACCATGGTCACAACTCGGGAGGGGAGGAGATTTTCTTATCTAATTCATGAATTTGGGCCCATATAATTGCCTACTTATTTAATATATGCAATACATACATACATACATACATACATACATACATACATAACAAGAAAACACAATATACTCTACATGGGATAATGTACTAAGGAATTTATAATTTGTCCCACTTTATAAATATATATTATAGGTTGGGATGGAATTGGGAAGAGCTGGGCATAAATAAATGCAATGTTTTAAAAAAATGACTCAGAATCAGAATCGTTCTAGCCATTAGTTTTTGGGTTAATAGTTCAATCATTTGATTTGAATGGACAGTCCGTTTTGACAATAAAATTGAAATAAAAATGACTAAAACCGTTGAATGGATCAAACAGATCAACGGTTTGACTGTCCAAATCAATAAATCGTTAATCAATTTAATGGTTTTTTGCCAAGGACCAAATTTAAGGTAAAACAAAACCAATTGCCTGAATGATTCCCAAGTCGAGCGATTCAACCGACTGAACAACAGCGATTCGAATACATTGGATAAACATCAAAGTCTGTTGTTAGGCCCAATCCAAAGCCCAAAATCAAGCACAGCCTAGCCTAGTCAAAAAACTTGATTGGTGCTAAGATTAGGCTCACCAAGGTTGTAGACTACATTAAAGAGCCTGGGCCTCCATAATTTTGTACATTCAGAAATAGAGAATCGGTATCTCGCCCCATTAAATTGGTCCAATCACCTTGAGATAAAAACAATGTTAGACTAGATGCGAGGCAAATGGTTGTACCGTGAGCCTAATCAATTCAAATTTTTACAGAATTCCAACCCAACCCCACCCAATTGAAATTCATCGGCTGAATCCTGTTTCTCCATTTCTTTCTATTTAATGTCATATCCATAACATGAGTGTTCAAATCATTTTTTATAGGGTTGTTAATGTACTGGATATTGATCCAATCCCATCTAGTTTAGTATGAGTTGATTGAAGATCGACTAGGTTCAGTCCAATTTGATGAATACTTTGAACCTTTTGGACTGGTCCAACTCAATGTTTAGACAGTCCAAACCAAATTAGGGGTGAATAAATGGGTAGGTTTTACCCATAACCAATTGAAACTGACATCAAACCAACCCTATCCAATCTGTTATAAGATAGGGTCCGGTTCCAAATTCTTGGAATCGACCCCCACCCAAGATGATTCCAGGGTCTAGGAGTTGACCCTACTTGAACTGATCCAATGACCAGTCTTGAATGGCCTTGGTGGAACCGACCTTAGTGGAACCTGTCTTGGAAATTCAACTTGCCTTGAAATAAACTCCAAAATACTTTTGGGGATGTGATGATTTGAATCTAAGCACTCATGGTTACGAAGACCATGGTCTTACTTGACCATTGAATTACTTAAGTGATTTGATCATTTGTTTTCATTTTAATATTTGAATATATACAATAAGTAATATGAAAGGTAATATTTACAAAACTTAAATTTGAATTATAAGTTTTGAACCATATAATGATAATCTACAAATTGAGTTACTCAATTTAATCAATAAAGTCAATAAAGATAATATAAATTTTAAACTATATATTATATTTATTGAAAGTCAAGTTTTTAAAGAAAATGTTTTTTTTTTTTTTGGTTTTGAAAAGGGAGAGTAAAGAAAGAACAGGTTCCACGGGTAGACCCTAGAACCAACCTTTACAGGGTCAATTCCAGTTCGAAAAACTTGGAACCGATCCCTACAAGGTAGGTTCTAGGTTCTGCTATGGAACTGAACCAAACAGACTCATGCTCACCCCTAGTCCAAACTGTTTAGATTTGTTTTAATTTACATTGGATCCAACTCAATCCTAGTCCATTGACACTTGTACTCTTTTCTTATGTCAATGGATCGAACATTGGTTCAATCCGACTCAGTCCAATATAAATCCATTACAAATGGACATGGTCTAAACCTGATCCATTGATACCCCTACTTCAACATGTGCCCTTTCTAGTCTATCTCTAGCCCTTGTTACTCCTTTAATTTATAACTAGGGGTGTCAATGGTATTCGAAATATGATGTTGAATTCAAGATTCGACATTATCGAACCAAATTCGGATAATTTGAATATCTAATCAGTCATTGGATATCCTATTCATATGGAATAGCTAATCGAGTTTGAATTCGGATATGACCTAATTCGATTTGATAAATATCCGAATTCAACTGATTATTCAATTCTTATATAAAATATTTAAATGTTTTATATAATTTATATATATGATAATTAAATTATATAAATAAAGTATTTATTTATATATTTATTAATTACCTAAAATAATAAATTAATCAAATTTGAATCGATTTAAATATTTAATCTAATTCAATTTTGAATTTGAATATTAATTTTCAATATTTGTCAGATATCGAATCAAATTCGGATATCAGATTTTCTAATTGGATTCGAATTCAAATATTGTCTGAATTTGATTAGAATAATTTTATAAAATAACAAAATTAAGGTAATTTTTTTTGGAAAAAGGACGCATTAATGGCGGTTCTCATGGGAAAAAGGACGCATTAATGGCTCTTTATTCGCTGTGTTCGGTGAAGGAGAACAAAGTCCGAGTTGGTCGACGCATTAACAGCAGTTCTCGCAGGAAATGGCACCGTCACTGTGTTTCTGTACCGGATGCGAAAACCGCTTTGGTTGATGAAGGCAGCATTCTCATATTGGTAGAGATCATGGAAGTAGGACATAGAGACAAAAAGAAGTCACGACGGCTGTTCTTTTGCAGATCTGCGAGGATAACTTGGTTTACTAGACCATGGTAAGCCGCAAAGGGGCAATACCGCCGTTAAAGGCTTTGTCTCAGTTTGGCACGACTCGCACCAAATAGAAGGTTGGTGAAACAATTTTTTCATCCGTTTCTAGTTTATCGTTACTGATTTCCGGTTTTCCGTCCTTTTTTTTGTTTGGGTTTTTGAGTGTGAAAAAATGAGAGAGTAAAGAACGAAAGGCAGGGGAAGACAATGAACATCATCATTGCCCTTCCTTGGTATTTAAAAAAAAAAAAAAGTTATTTTATAAAGATATTATATATTAAAGGCAAAAAGTTGCCCTAATCTGGTAGAAACCCTATTTATAACCTTACCAACTCAACTCAATGCGATCCTTTAACCAGGGCCCCATCAGCGCATGTTATAAACAGGAAAGCAGTTTTGGTAACATGGATGACAGGATGAAAGACGCACATCCAAAGTATGAAATCTGATGAATTCCAACTTGTCAAGAAACTTAGCAACCAATCAGCGAGGCCCACATATGATCGAATACCAATAATATGCATGCTGCGCTGTGTGGGCTGCACCAATGAGTTGGATTGTTCTCTTATCAGTTGAAAAGGAAAGTGAAGAGCTCCCTGCCTTCTTCATACCTCTCTGCTCCTGTAAAAATCGACACACGTTCCTCCAGGCGTATTCTTAGTTTTATCACCCATTGCTTGGCCAGGATCGGGAATATCTATCTACTTTGTATTTTTTTCATAGAGAGATATTCTCAATCTAAGGCTGCAAATGACTGTATAAACGGTATGTGCACGATCTTGTGAGTACAGAGTACTCAATCTAAGGCCACGATCATTTTATCCTCATCCTTTTAAAACGCACAAATGAAGGTTTCTTTTCTCAATCCGGATGCTGACGCTTTCTTTCTGGTTTCTAAGTCAAAATGATCAGCAACCAAATTGCTTTTCTTAGCTCTCTCTCACTGGTTGTTGTCAATGGAAAATGCTTTTCTCTCTTACCTACTCTATATTGGTCATGCCAATTGATTGGCTGTGTCTTTTCCGAGATCATATGTTTTCGATATCATTCCCTAATGTTATTTTATATATTCGTCTCATCCATGATCCTCATCCCTTCCAACCTTCTATCTTCCTGATATCTATAGACTGAATATATAATAATCTTGCACTAAAATTGGGCCTAAAAGAGGAATTACCATTTTCAGTGGTTCCTCACTCCCTCTTTTCAATCCTATTCCTATTTTTTGATGGCGTGGCATATGATGTGGATAACAACATAGTTCCCATAAAATAAAAATCACTATCAAATAAATTCATCGCCAATTTCTGAGAAATTGAATGACATGGCACCAATGGTACCAAACAATCATTTTTTTTCTGATTGTTGAGAAATCTTATCGAAAGAATCGACAATGATACAAAATATCACCTATATCATCGCAGGTGGATTGCACGCACAGATATGCAACATCCTCCTGTCTTCGGCTAAATTGAGGGCCCATTTGATTGATGTGCTTTCACTGACCCACATTACATAACTAGATGCTGCCACCTAAAAGCCCTCCAGATGGGACAATTATACAAAACATTGGCATTGATATATTCACTCATGATTGATAAATAAGTAGTCTCATATCATATTATACACTGAGGTGCAAGAAACAGTTTCAAGTGTGTTGCCTTCAAGCCCCAATCAAGGCTCAGTTTGGAAACGGTACAAATACATACATACAAAATAACAAAATAGAAGGTTTATACTCCGACATATTTGTATTTGTATTTGTACTCTTTCCAAACTGAGCCTCATGTTATGTCTTGGATTCAAGCCCCAACTCATGACCAACTGGTTAATTAGTATATTTGGTTCCGTTCTCTTTATAAAAGTTCCACCCAGCTAAATCCCAAAGGCCACACTACACGCCTCCCAATTTCATAGGGATCGGCTTCAGTCAGTGCAACGTCCATTCTAATAACCTTTACAACCTTGTATTGGGAATATCTCTGTACTTATATACTTTATTTCATGGGAAGATATTCCCAATGTAAGGCTGTAGGAGGCTGTTTGAAAGGTGTGAGCATAGACTTGTGTTCACTGAAGCTTAGCTTAAAGGAAGAGGGCTGAGAATTCTCTGTTAGAGTATAAGAGAAAGCTAAGACCATGACATGGTGGCATCCTTCTATTTAGTATATACTAGTGGAATGGCCCGTGCGATGCACGGGGTATTTGATATTGACGGTGATGTATAACTATACTTTTATATCTCAGGCATAGATGAAACTTCACATACTGTTCAAGTCCTAAGACAATTATTTAATACATAAAAAATATTATCCTCACAAAATGTCAATATCTAAATTTTATAATATACATATAATGTTGGTTGCAAATGCATCAGATTGAAACATTAATGCGCCAAATCAATGATAAAATTACATTCGACAACATTATATATGGGTACTATTCATCCCAATGAAACACAAAATTTATGGAAAATAGGAGATGCCACTCTTATCCGATCTTTTGTTTTATAATCACCTAAAACCTATGAAAATAATTACTATCAATGGTTAGAAGTAAACAAAACTATTATGTTAATTTATACAAATAACCATTGAATAGTAGAAGTCATTATCTAAGATGACTATTAAATGACTTACATTTAAGCCTAAAAACATTTTCTTCTTACGTTTTAACTAAGAGGAGATAAAGAAATTAGTTGGAAGCAAAATTTATCAACCAACCACTAAAGTAACATGTATGCAAACACCTTTTACGCATGTTGAACACCTCCGCACATCTATCCAAGAATAAAACAATCAAACAATTCATAATGTGTCACAACGTTGCATACAACTGAGGACATGAGTTGTAGGCCCTACTTAACAACCATACACATGATAATATACAGCCCTAATGGCCAAATGCCCTTATAAGCAAGGTTCTAAATATCGATACGCCTGATACGTCGATAGGGGCATATCGGGCAAGATTTTTTTTTCAAATCCGGTTCAGGGGGGCCAGTTTAAGGTTCCTCCACCCCCTTAACTGGTCAAAACCCCGATAAACACTCTGCAGGAGCGTATCGGGGTGCTCCCGATACAATACGTATCAATCGATACGGGCCAATACGTAACGATTCTTTGAACGTCACTTATAAGACCTAGGCCTAATTCCAAAACATGTTTAGGGCCCATGGAATGAAATTTCTATATTTTATTTTTTTTGTAATTTATGGTTTTCTTTGTTTTTTTTTGTTATTTTCATCGATTCTTATGATTTTCTACATTTTTGTAAATTTTTAGTATTTCTTTGTTTTTTTGTAATTTATATTATTTTCTTCTTTTTTGTGTTTTTATAATTATTTTGTAATTTTTATTTTTCTTTAATTTACTTTATTTCCTACTTTTTATATCCTTATTTATATATTATGCATTTTTATATTATATTTTTCTAGAATTTATGTATTATGTGAAAATTAATGGGTTGGGCAGGTTGGGTTGGGTTCTAGTAGGTTTGGGTTGAACCCAAAATGGGTCTTTAGTGGGTTGATGGGTCACGTGGGTTGGGTTGAAGCTCAACCCAAACCTAAGTACTTAACCCACACAATTTATTTTTAGAAAAGACAATGTTTTTTTTTTTTTTGCAAACAACTATCATGCACCCTCATAGAATTGGGACATGTCAGAATAACCAAAAAACTAAGGGATAGAATTAGTATGAAAAATTAGGGTCTTTTGACCACACTAACTGAATCAATCTCATTTTTATATATGGCAGTAGGTATAAAATTTTATTTTATTCTATAATTTATGGTTTTTCTTTATTTTTTTTTATAATTTATGTATTTTCTTCCATTTTTATGATTTTTATATTTTTTGTAAATTTCTCTCTATTTCTTTGTTTTTTTTGTAATTTATATTATTTTCTTCATTTTTTGTGTTTTTCACAATGATTTTGCAATAACATATTTACAATGGGAAAAATAGAAAGTTGAGGGTAAAGTTGGAAAATAAAATCAGGGTGTTTTGACCAAACCAATTGCAACATTCTCATTTTTTAGTATGGTAGGTACAGAAATTTCTATGCTTGTCTATATTCTTTTTTCTAAATTTTCTATGTATTTCTTTGATTTTTTGTAATTTATATTGTTTTCTTCATTTTATGTTTTTCATAGTTATTTTGCAATGACAATATATGCAATGGGAAAAATAGAAAGTTAAGGGTAAAGTTGGAAAGTAAAATTAGGGTGTTTTGACCAAACCAATTGCAAAATTCTCATTTTTAGTATGTTATAGAAAATTTTATGATTTTCTATATTTTTTTTTGTAAAATTTGTGTATTTCTTTGTTTTTTTGTAATTTATATTGTTTTCTTCATTTTGAGGAGAAAGGTGTGTAGCATAAGAGATACACCATTTCTATATCCTCTTTCCTACTATAGAGTAGGGGGAATGGATAAGATATACACTATGCAGAGAGCTATGGATTTAAAGGAGAGAATTAAGGTTTTAGAATTTATGTTTCCGTTTCATGTGTGAAAAATGTCATTTGGCTTTTTGCCTCCTGCCATTATGCACGTCAATTAATGGTGGGGCCGTTATTTGCATATCTAATGACTAGCATCATGATATTGGTTGGTCCTGATTCATTTATATTCGGATTCGAATCGAACATCTGTCTGATTTATATAGATGAGTCTATATCTCCTACCAACAAAATGCATTCCAAACACCTACGACCCTAACAAGTACAACCCCTATGGTATTATGTTGGTAGGGTGTTAGATTACCAGATTGGCCCAATGATTATAGAGAAAAAAAATACCCTAAATTGAATCAATATAATGAACCTAAGAGCATTTCATGATCCAATACAACTTATTACGTTAACGGAGACAATTGAAAAAATCAGGGAGGAAAAATAGACTTCATTTAATCATTTAGTTGATTGTTTCATGATGAAAAAAGAGGGGTTGAAAAAATGCATTCCTCCCTTCAATTTAAATTCGTGGTTTGGGCAAACCATCCGATGCTTGATAAGTATTGGCTCTAATCAATGAAAAAGTTCGTCAGGTAGGTGCTTCGGGAGAAGATCAAATAAGGCGAGGAATAGGTTCCACAACAGTCTTATTATTATTATTATATTTGCTTTATCTAATTACAAGTATTAACCGTTAATTAAATAAAATTAAAAAAATAAAAAAGCATAACAAAGGGTAAAAATGAAAAATGAAAAATGAAAAATGAAAAATCAGGATTTTTTATGCAACATTATCACCATCCTCATTTTCATAAATGGTACAGATATAGATATGATCATGCATTAATTACTTATTATTCTCTATCCCATTTGATTTTATCATGGATGTATTACCCACAATAGGCTACGCTTCCAATATGATCTATATGCATATATTTAATATATTTCATAATTTATTTTGTGGGTCTTGATTATTTCACAGATCGAGCTAATTCATGTTAATTGACAAATAAATTAAGAAATTTCGTTTGCTGTTATAAGTGGTGTTATTATAGGTTAATAGTGACGAAATCCATTATTAGCATTAGGCCTATATTCGTGACTATAAAATTTAGATACAGTAAAAAACAACATATGAAATTGAGCTAAGCTTCAGATATTGCAAGTCCATTCTCACACCCTTTGAACAACCTGCCGCAGTCTTGTATTGGAAATATCTTCCCATGAAATAAAGCATATAAGTACGGAGATATTCTCAATGCAAGGATGTAAAGGCTGTTGGAACAGACGCTGCACTGACTGAAGCCGATCTCTGATGATTTATACTAAAGTACGGGTCAAAAATGACCTGGTCCATTTAACTAATATAACATGTTAAATGGACCGGTTTCTATGATTGGATGTGTCTTAACTGTTTTAAGATTTAATTATTTCAATACTGCAATTATGTTCCATGTCTTAATTATTTAATTGCGGTATAGGGGCTTTTATATTAAAGAACGGTATATATTTAAAATTTAGGAATGAGAGAGATTTTAGGAATAGTTTTAGGAAGGGATATCAAAAGGGATAAGCATAGAGGGAAGATGGATGGGCCAAGCATGAAACATGCTCAGATGTCAAAACGAGAGAGGGGGAAGGGAATGATGAAGGGGCTTCATGAGGGAGAAGGGAGTGACGAAGGGGCTTCATGAGGGAGAAGGAAAGATAAAACGAAGAGGGTCTGAGAGTTCTTAGTGGGTAAGGGAGAAAGCTTAGGCCATGACGTGACATGTTTCTACTTTAGTATATATACAGATAGTAACTCATATTTAATGATCAATATTTATTAATAACTATACTTTTTATTATTTAATATATTGGCATAATTTTGTTAAAATAATTATAATATATTCCATAATATTCAAATTAATAATAATTTAACATATTACAAAATTAATGACAAGTTTATCTAATAATAGTATAATTATTTATAATTTCGCATATTTTTAAATTCAATAAATAATTAATGCTAGAAAAAGATATTTATTAACAAGAATAAACTAAAAATCTTAATCTATTTTAGGATAATCTATACTAATTTGTTTGAAATTATTGTTAGTAAATATCGTTAAACCAATATTTAGTAATAACATTATTCAAATTTAACCCAATATTAAACAATCATCAAATTTTGTTAATAAGAACAGTTACAAACAACAATAATTTGAAATAAAAATACCTAACAATCTTCAAATCACAAAAGGCATGAAATTAAACCAAATCAATTCACATCAAAATAAATTAAACCAAAAGGCATGATATTAAACCAAATTAATTCACATATCAAAATTAATTAAACCAAAAGGCACGAAATTAAACCAAATCAATATAATTCACAAAAGGCATGAAATTAAATACCTATTTTAATTATTTTTTATTGTTAAAATTAATTAAATATCATAATTAATTAATAAATATTTTATTTTAATAAATACTGTAATTAATAAAAATACCACAAATAAATACTGTAAATAATTCACAAAAGGCATGAAATTAAATACCGTTCGAACATTTTTGACCGTTTTATTTTATTTTTGTCAGATCGTTTGACCCGGTAACCGGACCCCTGACCGGTTTGGTCTCCAGGTTGATTTTAAAAAACCATGACGTTATGTCATTCAAGCGTGTGACTCATACGACCAGAAAATGGAACCGTTATGGCCACTGGTTTCGGGTTGATGGTTCAGTCGTCCGGTTCGAACGAACAGCCCGTTCTGATAACAAACATTAAAAAAATAAAAAAATAGCCAAAAAACATTGAACGGGTCAACAGGTTAACGGTTAGACCATTCGGGTCAATGGGTCGTTGACCGATTCAACGGGTTTTGGCAAGGACCGGGATTGGGGTAAAACGGAACTGGTTGCCTAAACGGTACCCAATTATAAAAAATAAAAAAGCGGACAACCCGTTCTGACATCAAAAATTATAGGCAAAACATTGAGCGTGTGAGGTCCATTAAGCAGTCTCATACGTGTTATGTCGTTTGAGCGTATGACTCATACGACCTAAAAACATAATTGTTTTGGCCACCGGTTTTTGAGTCAATGGTTTGACTGTTCGGTTCGAACGGATGGCCCGTTCTAACAACAAAAATTAAAAAAAAAATAAAGAAACGACCAAAAACCATTGAAGAGGTCAATGGTTTGACCGCCTGGGTCAATGGGTCATTGACCGATTCAACAATTTTTGGCCAAGGACCAAGATTATGATAAAACAGAACCGGTTGTTCCCAATTAAAAAAATAAAAAATGGCCAAAAACCATTTTACAAGTCAACAGGTCGATTGTTCGACCGCTCAAGTCAATGAATCGTTGACCGATTCAATGATTTTTTGCCAGAGACCGGGTCAACGGGTCAATGGTTCCATTCCAACACCTGCGAAGCAAGGCCCCTCCGCTAGTATTATATTATTATAATCATCCATGCCTCATATTTTTCTTAATTAAAAAATTATGTGCCAACTCACATGCCGGGCCCCCTCTCCAATCTGTCATGCCGTGTAAGGATGACACAGCCCACTTTAAACCTATATATTGGTGAAATAAAAATTAAGACATAAGTATGGGGGCTGTTTTATAATAGTTGAAGATTTTGGACAAATACTTCTTGCTTTGTATTGTAGTTAATAACATAATTAAATATTAAAGTTTTCAAGGATATATTAATTTATCCAACTTCATATCAGTCATTAAACAGTACACAACATTCTTAAAATCTTATTTACTAAAAGACAAAAGGAATAAGTTTTTCAATTCAGCAATTCAGCTGTTAATCAAACATTACCTACGTCTTTTTAAAAATGAATCTTCAACCGAAAGTTAGCAATATTGACCAGTACCCCCCTCCCCCCAAAACTGCATTCCTATTCTCATGAATTTAGTACGGTGCATGGTTCAGATTCATTCTACTTGTACGGTAGAGGTAAGAATTTTGAGGTGGGCTGAACAGAACTTGATAGAGACAGATGTTCTAGGTTTAGAAGTGTTATATATATTGGATAAACACGTCATACCACACTTGGTAAATTTAGGGGTTTTTATCGGTAGGTCCATGGTAGAAATCCAAATTGATTAGCCTTTTACGAAAAGTGAAACCCGGTTAATAAATCAGTATTTATTTTCAACTCTAGCCCGTATGCATGTCACATAATATTGTACGAAAATGACCCTTCTTAGTTAAAACCATACTAGTAGGGAGATGCACGGGCTTTGCTAAAGAGAAGTTGTAAAAGAAGGTTTAAAATTATTAATTAACAATCAATAACAAAATTGTTATTATCAATAATAACAATCAATAATTTTTTTATTATTTAATAATTTTTATTATTTTATATAAATAATATAGTAAGTAGTTACTAATATATATTTATTTTTTGGTTTATGAATTACTTATTGTTATTAATGATCAAATGGTTCAGACTGTGCCCTTTTAACAACTCTTTTAGAACATTTACTACATCAAAGTTTCAACAATATGTGGATGATTCATATGCATCAATTGAACATAATCGGTTGAACTATGTCATGTCGAATCATGATATTTTGTATTCTGATCTATATAAAGGTTTAAAAGATGCTGCTATAACAAGTGATTAAGATGCTTCAATTGTTGGCCGAAGACTTGTATTGTCATCGTCATTTACAGGTGGGCCACGGTATATGATACAACAGTATCAAGATGCAATGAAAATTTGTCAATGAGTAAAGATCCAAAATGAACTGAAAAAAATACCATGACAGTAAGCAGAAGATAGGTTTGATTTGGTTGCTAGTCTTTCACATTAAATTAAACCAATTGCTTTCAGATTTGAAGAAAGATAAAATTTTTGGGGAAGTTGTTGTAGGTACCTATTTTTTTTTATCTTAGAGTCTTTTATACAAAATTTTGAATCACATTATAACTTTCGTAATATACTTTTATTTTATTTTTAATTATAGATATTCATGTAGTTTAAATTCAAAAATGAGGTCTCCCCCACTCTCACATACTTATTAAATTGGCAAAAAAAGACAAGCCTGTTTCAACAAATGATATTGATAAAATAATATGTGTAGAATTGCTTGATAAAGAGACAGATCCACTCTTATATGAAATGATGAATCAATGTAATACATGATCAATGTGGGAAACACAATCTGAATAGCCCATGTATGATTAATGGGAAGTGTTCAAATGGTTATCCAAAACCATTTTGTAATGAAACAACAACAAATAATAGTGGATTTGTTATTTATTGACGCAGAGATGATGAGAGAAAAATTATGATAAATGGAGTTGAAGTTGAAAATCAATGGGTAATTCTATACAATCATAACCTATTAATACGATATGATACACATTAATGTTAAATAATGCGCATAAAAAAAGATAATTAATTACTCATATGAGTACGTCCATAACAACACTGACTGTGTAACTGTTGTAATTGAAGATAACAATGCACCTTATATAACAGGCAAAATGCCACAATATAAGGTTGATGAAGTCAAACAATGTTGTAATTGTCATTACATTTCATCAATTGACTCACGTTGGAGAATAATTAAAATTGAAATCTATGAATATTCTCTTATAGTTGAATACTTGCAATATAATTTGCTAAATCAACAATTATTCATCTTTTCTGATACTGATAATCTCACCTCAATTATTTCTCACCCAAGTGTTAGAAATGGTATGTTAACAAAATGGTTAAAAAAATAGAAAGTATGAAAATGCAAGAACTTTAACATATGCAGAATTTCCATTAAGATGGGTGTGGAATAAAAATAGGAATGAATGGACGAAAAAAAAAGGGAAGGACTAACAATAGGGAGTTTACATTATGCACATTCGACTTCAAGTGAAAGGTATTATTTGCGTTTAGTTCTTTATAAAATAAACGAAGAAACATGAATTAAGGACTTGAGAATGGTTAATGCGGCTCCAACATTTAAAGAGGTATGTTTAACTCTTGAGTTACTTGATGATGACAATGAATGGATTCAAATTCCTCGAAGATTTCTTATTGACAACAAAAATGGAGTTAAGCTTCTTATTGATACAATGTATCCACATTTTAGAATAGAAATTTAGATTAGTCATATTTGTAACAACGTGGTATTTTGGCTCCAAGAAATTGAATGCTTGTGAGACTAACTCAATCATGCTATCTATGTTACCAAAAAATATGCTAACATATCTGAGTATTGATACTTTGGTTTTAAATGTGATGATAATGAAGTTGAGATGAATCCTCCAGAATTGTTACATTCTTTTAATTTTCCTTGCTTTCCAAACCATCGCTTAGAATTGAAAATTGGGGTCCCGTTATTATTGTTGGGAAACAAAGTCATTAAAGCCAAAATTATTACGATGACTAATGTAGTGAATATTGTATTTATTCTAAGAATTGTTCTCTCACCCAGTGACAAAGAATGGTCATTTGTTTTCTCATAGACAACTATATGTTGTTATATCCCGTGCAACATTTCCATCTGGATTAAAAATATTAATACAAAATAAAGAAGATGACCCTGATGATTTTACCCAATAATGTTTATAAAGAGGTTTTTCAGGATATTTTGCAAAATTATGTATTCTAATTATTATTAGTACCAAAGGTCATAGTCTTCTTAAGTTATATAATTTGTACATTCAATTTATTAATTCTCTTATTGTTTAATTATTCTATTCTTTTTTTTATTTAAATAGTATAAGACCTCCATTGCCTAAAGTTTACCGTTGTAAAAGTCATCAATTAGTGATTAAGGTTAAAAAGGGAATTAAATAAAGAAATGTTCATCGAAGGCAAACCAATTAAGTTTAATTGTTTATAAAAAATGCAACATGCATCACAATTAAGAGAATATGATTTCTATATACCCTCTCAAGCCGTAGTTGATGTTATTGTCAATACTCTTGGATCAAAGTGGGAAAGAGAAATTACAAATCTATTCTCTCATAACAATTTAGATGATTCTTTACAATTAATAGATCTTTTGATGGAAGAAGACCGTGATATTAACAAAATGTGGATTGAGTTTTAGCAGAGGCCAAAAGAAGAAGAAGCATCTCTTTGGAATCATTATAATACTAAAATAAACATCTATTATCAATTAAAAAAATAATGATTTTTCAGTAACAAGGGATATTTTCTATCATGCATTTTACACTACCACCACCACTATTAGAATTAAGCTTCAGATTCATTGAAAACCAAACCCCTGAAGATTTTGGGGAGTTATTGGATGTTTTATATGACTATGAAGATGAACTCATGATGCTTTATGGGGTAAAATAAATTGAACACAACTTAAATCTACCTAATGAAGAAGTTGTTCATCATTGAGCATATTTAATTGGTATGTAGTGTTTCTATTAAAATGAACATTACTCATTTTCAATGTTTAAAATTAATAATTAATATTATAAATTTGTAATTGTTCAGGTTTTTAGCGTGGACCTTTATGCAACATGGGACTGACGAGGATATTTTCATTGTTTTAATTTTTTAAATGCTTCGTTTGGCCTTGACATATAATTTAAACATTACAATATCTACATTGCTCATTTCTTCTAGATTATATATCGTATAATTTAAACATTACAATCCTTCATTATGATGGTATTATACTATATTATTGTGATGTCAAACATAAAATGTATGTTTACTGTTATTTATTTTTATTATTTCACTTTTTTTTAACAAATCCTCCGCTAATAAGCCATATTAAATTATTGCCCCATCAATTGACATTCCATAAGGATGATGCAAGGCTAGTAGGGCTTATTTTTACTTAATTGCCATACTGTTAAATGGGGAGTTTGATTCATCATGTAGACCTAACGGGGGTTTCAACAATGTTGCCCTTTATCTCCATTATCTCTATAGCTCTTTATTCCTTGTCACAAGCTTTTACTTAGGTTGAAGATGGTTCACTAAAGGGATTTAAGCTTTCGAAGAGTGCCTTGCCCTCAATCATTTGATGTAATTGATAGTGACATTCTAGTTTTTGGCAGAAGCAGTGAAAGGGAACTTGAAACATTTAATTCAATTTTTTGGAATTAAGTTCTTATTCTGGTCAGGAAATTAATTTCTTAAAATCATTCATTTATTTTAGTAGAAATGTTCATCAAAGAACACAGGCTACTCTTACACAATTATGGGAGTTAATCTAACTGAATACTTGGCATTTTCTTATCGACAAATTAAAGAATAAAAAAATCTAGCCACTTGAAAGGCTCATTGTCTATCATACGCTGATAGGGAGATACTAATTAAGTCATAGTATTTAATCCCTTTCTACTTATTCCATGTCCACTCGTACTTTGCCTCAAGCTATGCATTCCAGAATTATCTCAATTGCTAGGTATTTTTGGTGGGGTTATAGCCCCAGTCAATTCCATATATTTGATTCGGCCATGGCTCAACAAATACTAGAGATTGAAATCCCATATCATCCCCACTCAAATTGGAACCGCTTTGTTTGGACCTTAACACTACATGGGTGTTTCACTTGTCATTCAACGCAAAGTGAATTAGCTTCTACATCGAATTCATAGTTGGCTCTCTCGGAGCTGGATATGCCATGGAATTATGAAAATCCTTCTGGAATTCTTATGAACTTACACCGAGAATAAAATGCTTCAGCCCACTTGATAATCTTAGTATCTTTAGCAAGTGTTCTATTATTTTTAGAAGGGACAATGTTAGAAATTTATGGATAATATTGACATTAATCCATCGTCGGTGCTTTCAACATCCAATTCACAAGTAAGCGCAATGCGCTCTTTGAAGCATGAACATCTAACTCTTCTACTATTTTCAACACAATCTTCAAACCCACACCTTCAGCATAGGAGACCACCTTTGGCTCCATTTATTAAAATCACTATGGATAGTGCCAAGGGTGTCCATTATTTAGGTCTGGGTATTGCCTTACATGATCATCATGGTGCTTTTTACTTGTGGTCAGGTAGTTTACACCAAAGTGATAGAACCCATTGTTTTCAAAACGGGGCCGAACTGAACAATTAGACCAGAAAAGCCTATCAATTTTACCCCAAAAATCGTTGACTTGGTTAGCGAATCGCTGACCCAGGTGGTCAAACCGTCAACTTAGACAACATTTTTTTGTCATTTTTAATTTTTTAATTTTTTTTTGTTAGAATGGTCGTATGTCCGGATTAAACAGTCGGACCGTTCGACCCGGGAACTTGTCCCCATAACGGTTCCTTGTTTGATCCGATTATAAAAACTTGGTTAACCTAGAGGTTTTTGAATCTTGAGTTATTTTGTGAGGGTTTGTTGCTCGAATGGTCTCTACATCTTTCTCATATTGTATTAGAAGGAAACACACATAAGATCACTAAGTTCTATTGGATTCTATTCTCAATTCTCACATTGAGATCCCTTGGTGATTGTTTACAACCATTGCTAATTGCAGGCCATTTTGCATAGTTTCTCATCTTTTCAGGTCTCCTATATCTCTCATATAAGCAATTGTGCAGCTTATACTATTGCTAAATTTGTTTGTATGTACAATGCAACGATCTTGAACTTGGTTTGATTCTTCCTACTTTTCTCAGGCGCATTTTTTTTTTCATTCATGTGCTAACCCAATGTCAAAGAAGAAAAAAGCATTACCTCACTTTCCCTTTGATTTGAAAAAGACCCCCTATTAGTTAACCTTGAAAATTTTTCTCATGTGACTACTTAAATTTTTCTAAATCCCTAAGCCACCCTTTTTCAACGACTTTTTATATTTTTTTTCCAATTTCCATTTGTTACTAGTTTAGTTAATATTAATTGCATGTGTTTATTGTAATTCTAGGTTTTATGGAAGTTTCTTGGTTTTTTTGTGGCAATTCTCAATTTATAGAAGTTTTTTGGGTGGTATTTTGGTAAATTAACTTCTCTCGTTCGACTTAAGGGAGTAGAGGGTCTTTGTTTGAATCTAAAAGTTTAAGGGGGGGTCTTAAAGTATAGGATAGTACTATGTATGGGTGCAAATCGGGCAGGTTAGGTTAGGTTTATGGTTAACCTAGGCCTAAGCCCAAGCTGAGCTTGAGGTCAAACCCAATCTTTCCAACCATAGCCCAACCCGCACTGTAACTTGATGCACTCAAGTTGGGCGCGGGCTGGTCAATGAACACACTCTAAAAATATACATATATAGATGCATTAGAAGGAAACACATAAGATCACTAAGTTCCTGTTGGATTCTCACATTGAAATCCCTTGGTGATTGTTTACAATCATTGTTGATTGCAAGACTATTTTGCACAGTTCTCATATTTTCACCTCTCGCATCCCTTGTATTGGCAATTGTGCAACTCATACTATTGCTAAATTTGGTTGTACAGTGCAATGATCTTGCACTTGATCTTTTTCTTCCTAATTTTCTTAGGCTTGTATACGAATGAATGATTTGGTGCAATGAATGATTAACTATTGGCTTTTTACAAAAAAAAAAAAAATAAAAAGAAAAAAATAGAAGCATTTTTTTCATATATGTATCTTCCACCCAATCTCAAAGAATAAAAAAGTATTAGCTATAGTAGTTATCTCACTTTCCCTTGGATTTGAAAAGAGACCCCCAATATTAGCATGTGACTATTTAAACCTTTTTAAATCCCTAAACCATTATTTTTTCCAATGACTTTTTAGCATTTTTTTAATTTCCACTTGCTACTAGTTTAGTTGATATTAACTACATGTGTTTATTGTAATTTCAGGTTTTCATGGAAGTTTCTTATTATTATTATTATTATTTTTTTGCAATCCTCAGTTTATAGAAGTTTCTTGAGTGGCTATTTTGATAAATTAAGTTCTTCACCTGTTCGACTTAATGGAGAAGAGGGTCTTTGTGAGAATCTAAAAGTTCAAGGGGGTCTTAAAGTATAGGGTAGTATTATGTATGGGTGCAAATCGGGCATGTTGGGTTTGGTTTATGGTCAAGCTATTCGGATACGAGATATCCATCCTAGTCACTATCCTAAATTTTGAGATTAAGGCTCAAGCCCAGATCGAGCCCAATCTTCCCAACTAGAGCCCAACCCACATTGTAATTTGATGCACTTGGGTTGGGCTCAGGCTTGGGTTGGTTAATGAACCTGCTCTAAAATTATACATATATGAATTAATTTATGCAAATATATATACAAATGTATGTACATACAAATATGTATGTGTATATATCTATCTATCTATAATCTACATATGTATACATATGTATTATGAATATGTATAGTTGGTCCAACTTGGGCTAGCTTAGGGCTACACCCGAGTATATTTTGAAAAATAAAAAAGTCCAACTTCTTGGGCTTGATCCCAACTCGATGACTGAAAATCCAACCTCAACCTGTGTAAAATTTTGGACTGGATCGATTTGGGCTCGGGCTGAGCTCGACCAAGTTGCACCACTAGTACTATGTATCTTACCCTTTTATTTTTTTTTTAATTTTTAACTCTATTTTTAGGGTGTTTTCAAAGTTTGCTAATGGGTTCGCTAGTGCCAAATGGACCCACCTTTTATTAGTCGAGTATGGATTTCCTACCTGCAAAACACGTGCCCATCCCTTACCAACATGATCTGTTACCGCACATCTTATTCATGGCGGGTCTCACTTTTATGATGGATCGCAGTCATGGTGTGATGTGCGGTGTTGGATGAAGTTGGTAGGGATTAGAAAGTGTTTTGCTGGTAGGAGTCTAGGAGATCCCAACTCTAGTCAAGCCATTCTTGAATCAAACCGGAAAAGGGTTCGCCTTCTAATTAAGAACCAACTGAGGGCTGACTCATTGGTGTGTTAGTTGGTTTATTCTATTGATGTAAAACCAAATCCCGCAACAAACACTTTGGGGAAAAAAAGGGTGACTAAAAAAAATTACTTCTGATTTCTAAGACTTGCGTAGGCTTGGAGTATGGCAAGGAACAAGGGACATCCTAGAAACTAAACAAGCCGATTAACATAACATTTCGCGAGGCGAGGAAAGCTAGCTATACGGGTAGGCGAAAAGCGTATAATCATACGGTGGCCTTGAACACCGCTATTTGGCACACCATGCCCACGGCGTTTAACGGATGAAGTATTGATGGTCAAAACGATTCCACGTTTGCATTCTGGGTTAGAAAGCTCGTATGGATAGAATTGCTACTCTCATTTTGCTCTCGGCCCTAACCCTAGATAAGCCGAAGTGGTATAAAAGGATCTCTTTGATCGCTTCTTCTTTTCCTGTCTCGCAGCAGCAAGTCCGCCGGGAAGGAAGACACGAAATGGTGTCGTTGAAGCTGCAGAAGCGGCTCGCCGCTAGCGTTCTGAAATGTGGGAGGGGCAAGGTTTGGCTCGATCCCAATGAGGTCAACGAAATCTCCATGGCCAACTCCAGTACGATTCTCCCCATATCTCTTTCAATTTCAATCTCCTTTTCGTTCCGTCTTTCTTTGCTTGTCAACAGGATTAACTCGATCTGTTGAAGCCATCGCTTCTCTTGTAATTATTTCATTTGCCTATTGTATAAGGGTTGTGTTTAGTGAACAAAGCAGACCTTATTATTTTCATTTCCTAGTATAGTTCATTTAGTTTCAGCTGGATCGAGGAACCCAAATGGTTGCCTTACAAAATTGGCGATGCTTTTTGTCTGTGTATTTTCTAAGACCGTTGTAGTATGAAGCGATATTTGTGCTAGATATGACCTAATCAAATGGTTTTAGATTAGCAGCAGCTTCGTTATTACTTTTATGGTTGAAGGTTCTGCATTTCTAGTTTGTAGAGAGAGTTACTATGGTTGACAATAGCCATTGTCGTTACATGTACAATCTGTTGTTCTTTGATTTTAAGGTTTAAATTTTTCCGCGCCTGATAACTGTTAGGCGAGCCATACGTTCTAGTATGCGTTGTTTTGTTTCTAGTTTCTTTGTGGTTTAAACATTGTAAGTAAACTTTGAATACCTATTCGTTGGAGTTTCTATACTTAAGCTGCTATTTTCGTCTGACGAGCGTAAGATTGTTTTTTATTTTCTTCTAACTTGATGATTTTCATTGTGCTTGTTGGCACTGTTTGTTTTACATTAGGATATCTGTAGTGCTCTATTAAAATTGGAGACAGTCTCTTACATTTATTTCATTTACTTGGTGGTCTCTATGTTTGATGCTTTTCTAGGTTCATTTTTTCCATTACAGGCTTACATCTTCTAGTCCAACTTATATTTGCAAAACTAAATGTTTATTCATGGTAGGCTTCACGATATAAAATCTGAATACTGCACTAAAATTCTCTATTAATACTGCATTGCTGCCGCAATGATGATTGACTCTGCTAAGTGACAATGCAACTGCTTAGAAAGAGATATTTTTAAACTGTTGAAGTGAGCAGTAAAAAATCAATGGATTGATCAATTTATTAAAGGAATAGAATCATGGAAATCAATAATTTCCTCCAAAGGAATCAGATAAATCCTTTTAGGTAAATTAGGAACAAATCCAAAATTAGTATTTGTAGCAAAATACCAAAATACATGTGTATGTCACATTTCTCTGGCCACAACTCCATTACACAAATAGAAAATTGTAAAGACCTTCCTGATATATTTTTTTGGGTTACTTTATTTTTTTTCTTGTTGAGATTGCATATATTGATAGCTAATTCCATTTTCCTTGCTGAGATGGATTTATCTTTGTGATTGCTATCTGCAGGGCAGAATATCAGGAAGTTGGTGAAAGATGGTTTTGTCATTAGGAAACCAACCAAGATCCATTCTCGATCTCGTGCTCGCCGTATGAAGGAGGCCAAGAGAAAGGGTCGCCATTCTGGATATGGTATGCTTTTCATGATAACCATAAACATTTTAGTTGCCTGATACAAGTTACTAACCAAAAGAAAATAATCTTCTAGACCTCTAGTTGATGGATTTATTGATTAGTAACGGGTTTATGAAAATTTCTCTTACATGAATGATGAAATCAGTTTGTTCTTTTAAATTTTCTCCATCTCTATTGAAGGGGCTTAAGATGTCTAAAGGAAAGTGTGGAAAACAGAATAAAAAATCTCACTCCAATCCTTTCTTCATTTCATGTAATCATTTACTTGATTACAAGACAGGCATTTGACTGTTCACTCTAAAATGTTATAGGTAAACGAAAAGGTACAAGAGAGGCAAGACTACCAACAAAGGTGCTCTGGATGAGAAGGATGCGAGTGCTGAGGCGTTTGCTCCGTAAATACAGGGAATCCAAGAAGATTGACAAGCACATGTACCATGACATGTACATGAAAGTGAAGGGTAACGTCTTCAAGAACAAGCGTGTCCTGATGGAAAGCATCCACAAGTCTAAAGCTGAGAAGGCAAGGGAGAAGACTTTATCTGACCAATTTGAGGCAAAGCGGGCCAAGAACAAGGCAACCAGGGAAAGAAAAATTGCTAGGAGGGAGGAGCGTTTGGCTCAGGTAGGAGGAACATTTGCGAAATTTGTGTTCTAGACATAACATGGAGTCATGAACTGTTCTCAGGACGAACATTGCTTCTAGGTGTTGTGTGTTAAGAATATTTTCTAATCCTGCTTTTTGACCAAACTGTCAAAAGTTCTAGGCCCTTTTGAGATATCTCCACTGAGCACTCCATTCCAATCAGTTGGAGTCAAGCCATCTAATTGATTAATGGATGTCGGGTGGCGAGCTATTTTTCCCAAAATATTTCTTTATTTGGTTTTTAATTCAGCAGACACTTTCTCTTTCTTTACATTTCTACTTTGCTCAATGCTCAAATTAATGATTGACATTCTTGAAATGCTACTGTCAAGATTTGATTTCTGAATTCATCATTTTAATTGTGCAGGGACCAACTGAACGAGCCCCACCGGCAGCTGCTCCTGCATCTCAAACATCCGAGTATGCTGATGTTACTCGTTTGATTTAATCTCAAATTCTTGATAGATCAACCGCGACACACGTTTTGACTTGCTAAAATGATTGTGTTTCCTTATGCAGGGGAACTAAGAAAGCGAAGAAGTGAGGCAGCAGGGAATGGCTAAACGGTTTAATGATACTGTGCTATCTGGAAGTTTTTTTTATATTTTTATTTTTTATTATGTAGTAGAGAAGTTTTGGATAGCGCTACAATTTCTGTTTTTTGGTCCTTGTTCGGGTTTTATTTGTATTCCAGAGCTTTTTCTTTCATGTTCAAGATATTCGAGAGATTTAAACATGAAAATCTTAGGACTTTGTTTTAGTTTCTCATTTTTATAATAGGTGACTCCGTCTGTTTTTCTCCCCATTTGTTAATGCAATGAACATATAAAGCATGTGCTTAAATGTGCTATTCATCTTAAATTCGTTGGATTGAAAATTTATTTAGGTTGTTTGGTTTGATGGGAAATTGGCCAAAAACAGAAAGAAGAGGAATTTTCCATAGACCACTACTTTACCAGGGAGACCACTAAAATTGGCAAGCATGGTATGCAGTTGATTTATCTGATTCTGCCCAGCTACCAGCTTCTTTAGTTTCATACCTTCTTTCTTAGTGAGTCGCGATCGCGATTCGTTGAAGGTTTTTTCAGGAAAAGACTGAAGCTCCGGTCGTTTCATATTTGGACCTGTTCTGGTGGTGAAATTTCACATTTGCTAATTCAGTAGTATGGCTGTATGGGAATGCACATATAGGGATTTCTTAAATGTTTTCTTACCTCATCGTTTTTATTTGCTGTTTAGACTTCAAGTAAAATAAAAAGGAAGCAAATTAAAGTACCAAAGCGAACTGGAACAGAATTATGCACTTTGTTTGATGCACTATATACCCAAAAAACAGTGGAACTTTTCTTAAAATGAAATAGTAGTATATAAAATAGTAGCTATATATGGTTTCTTCTGTTACAAATTTTATAGTTGATAATGTTAGTATGTTCCCATCAATATATATGATTGATTAGAAATCATAAACATAAAATGTTTGAATTAAATTTTCAATAATAATAATAATAATAATATAGTTCAAAATTTATATTATCTTTATTAATTAAATCCGTAGAATATCATAATATATTAATATATAATTCAAAACTTAACATTACAATTTATATTTTGTAAATCAGTAAATGTTACTTTTTACATTATTCATTATACACATTCAAACATTAAGTATACAATTCTTCTCATGAGTATTTTAGGATTTATTTTAAAACTTGTATACATGAGTGCTTGTATACAATTCTTCACATCTTTAAAGTATTTTAGAATTTATTTTAAAATAAATTTAGTTCCAAAACCGATTCCACTAAGATCAATCAAGGCTTGGTTACACCTTGTGTTAACCAAGGTGGATTCCACCTAGTTTATTCCAAAAATTTGTAATGAGACCTTACTCGCTAACAGGTTGGATACCGATTCGAGATCATTTCCGTTCGAACCGACCCATTTACTCACCCATAGATAGAGAATAGGGTTATTGGTGTGAAAATCGGGTTGACACGAATTATCTCTCGGGCATTGGGTCGGGCCCAGTGCTCCACCGACCTTGCACGCAGCACGCATAGCCGTTGCCCAGTTTTGTTCCTGCGCCTCCATTTTTTTAGAGGGACACCGTACAAACTCGTTTACAGTACGAGGTTAGTTAGATTTGGCGCCTTAAGGAATTGGTATTCACTATTCTATTTCTATCGGTTACTCGTGCCCCAAACAAAATCCATTTAGTTAGCAATAATAATAATAATAATAATAATAATAATAATAATAATAATAATAATAATAATAATAATAATAATAATAATAATAATAATAATAATAATAAAAAATAAATAAATAAATAAATAAGTAAAATCCACTTGCTGCTCATGCCTTATCCTCCCTCAGTTCCTCCCACCAGCAGATCATGAACCCAACATAGCTTCATTTCTCGAAATTCTCTTTACTATCTTTCTGCAAGTGTAACTACTCCAAAAAGCACCAGAATACAAACCAAAGTATTCGTATAGATTCTATTTTCATATTTTCTTTGTCAAGTTTGTTAACTTTAACTGTTCCCCGGGCTCCTTCAATGGCTTCAAAGCTGAACCTTCAATCCAACCTTTCCTTGTTCTCCCCCTGTTTTCTCTACCCTTCACCTGTTGCTGCTTCTGCTTCCCCGCTTGGAGTCAAAACTCCTAACAAACTATCGTTTTTCGGCGTCACATGGTCCAAAATGCAGTACGAGAAAACCTTAGTACCTGTATTGTCTAGACGGTTGTTCCTACCTTCGGTGTCAGGGATCTGGGATGCCTTGACGGGAGGCAATTCAGCTAGTGAAGCTGTGGCTTCCATCAGACGTGGAATGGAACTCTTCAGACAGGTATAAGTCTGCATTCTGTGGTTCTACCTCAATTGCAATTTCTTTGTGAGACGGCTTTCTCTGATTCTTGTTCTTCTAATTTATCCCAAGGGTGATGTTGCTGCGTCGTTAATAGAGTTCGATCGAGCAATTGAGCTGGATTCTCGTCAGAGGGCATGTAGGTTGCTATATTTCTGGTTACATATATCTGCCTCGCTTGTGAAGTTTACACTGGATAATACAAATTTTGAAATGACTGTTACCAGATCTTTGGCAGAGGGGTCTGTCTTTATATTATTTGGATAGGTAGGTTTTTATCTTACTAAATCTGATTTTTCAATCTTTTTTCATCCGTTGTCTTTGCAGTTGAGATAAACTTGACAGGGTAATAACTTTCCTATTTGTAGGTTTGAAGAAGGGGCGGAGCAGTTTCGACTAGATGTTGCACTGAATCCTAATGATACGGAGGAGTCTATATGGTGTTTCCTCTGTGAAGCTCAATTGTATGGAGTGGACGAAGCAAGGAAACGATTCTTGGAGGCAAGTTGGTGGTCGTACAGTAGTGCTAATTCTTACTTTCTAATTTCTATCCATGCATTGCTTAGTCTATTTGTTTAGAATGCATGCAATCTGGCTGAACGATTGGCTTATATCTCTAGTTATTTGTAATAACCTAGGGGGTTTCTATTTGTTTGAAGTATGACCTTAAATATGGTAAAAAGAGATCTGTTGCTGTTAAGAAAAGGAAACTAGTTTATTGTCAAGGATCAATTAGAGGTATCTGCTAATCTGCAATAAAAAATTGTTTTAGAATTTACACATTTTTCCTTACAACTTTGAAAACACAAATATAGAGTTCAAGATATAAGGCATAATAGGCCCAAAAAAGAGGGATTAGAATGGAGGATTAAGAGCAGTCTATGCTGAAACACCAACCAATAAGCAGTTGGAAGTGTGGGAAAATGGGATGGTGGTGGAGTTCAGGATGTGAAGCTAAAACAATTTGTTTCTTTTGTTTGATTCTTTCAATAGTGTGTATCTGAGCAAACTGTTTCATCGGTTTCTTTGTCTTCCTTAATTGTCAACTTTGAAGAAAACAAAGGCTAAGAAGGTATGTTAAAGGAAAACAAGACCAGAATGGTTTTTCTAAGAACTTATTTATTTTCATTTACTCCCAGCCAAAGGGGCAGGGGGCAAACCACTTTCTTTCCCTTTATCTTTTCTTCCCTTCCCTTTCCTTTTCTCTTTTTTTCTTCTCTTTCTTTTTCTTTCCCTTCCCTTTCTTTTCCTTTCCTTTTTTTCTTTTTTCTTTTTTTTTTCTGTCTTTTTATATAAGATGTGCATGAGGCGCACGAGGCATATGCCTCTAGCACGCCTCATGAAAAAAGCGCAAGAGGCGTATGCCTCAGAGGTGTCAGCGCCTCTAGCATACGCCTCAGGGCGTTTTGGGGGAGCGCCTCGCTGGAGGCCATGTGTTATGGACGCATTCCTCGGGAAGACATACCATCGCCGCCGGTAGCAGCAGAAACCTGACCCACCGCCAGCAGTAGTAATGATTCAGTGATTCTCAGTCTACCCAGTTCGGCAGCAGCAGTCTCATCCAGATTAGATTAGCTTATCTTGCTTGTTCTTATCTTATTTTATTGCTCTTATCTTATCTTGTTAGTAAGTTATCAGATTAGGATTAGCTTATCTTATCCTTAGCAAGATAGAACTGGAAGTCTCCCTATTCAACAAGGAGACTCCCTCAAATTAGGACTCTTGTAATCTCCTATTTAAGGAGACACCCTTATTGAATGAAATCATCAAATTATTCAGTCAACAAGTGAGTTAGGAGAGTTGGTGATTGTAGAGAAGATGGGCCGAATGGCCCATAGACTGTCATTTTATGTTATGTTATGTTTCTCTCTGTTGTGGGCCTTATTCTAGGCCCATACTCTGTAATAGTCTGTTTTTTGTATTTTCCTGCTCACTCAAGGGCCTCTCTGTAATTTGTAAAAGATTAACTTATTAATAAGATGTTTAGAGTGTTAGAGAGGGGTTATGTTCGAACCTCTTACTCTCTAACACTCATTGCCGCCAGCTCTCTCTTCTCTTCCTCTCTTGTTTGTTCATTTTCTGGTTTGCATCTAATATCAAACAGTTCCATACATCAAGTGGGCTGTTTTTCAACTTGGTATCAGAGCGGGTCATTGCTTGGCGTGTCCCTCATGTGGTTCTAGTTCAGCCAACTACATGAGGAGGTTCTAGGGCTGAAAGTTTACAGTCATCCGCCTGGTTCTTGGAGGTCATTGGAGGGTGCCCAAGTGTCTATACACTTGGAGAAGGGTTCGGTGACCAGGAAGAATCAGAGAGCAAGTTGTTTGGCCTGATTTGAAATCAGAGAAAAGGACTTTCGAAATTATCTCAGAGAACAAGTGTTCGGCCTGGTTTATAGTTGAAACTAGAGACTCTCTTGCTGTAAGTCTTTTCTCAGTTCTTTGCTGAGTTATTTTTTTGTTATCTGGGAGGACTGTTAAAGCATTCAAAACACCTCCATTCGGCCCACTGTTGCTGGACTGATTTCTGGGTTATTCTGGAAGTGTGGTTCGGCTGTTATTGGGCTTCCAAACTGCTAAAAAAACTGATCTAAATTAAGTGGTACAAGCCTCTACTTAGTTCAGCTGCTTCTTGGACTTAGACGAAGTGTTCTTGAAGAGATTTCTGCTTGTTAACAGTGAAGTGTTGACTGTTGCATACATAGTGTTTGTAAAAAGTCCTCTTAGGTACTGTGGACTGTTTTCTTTGTTCTCCTTGGGAAATTATTGTTGGGAACCAAGAATACATATTGTTTGGAGGCCTACTGATTGTTCCTTGAAGGCTGAATCAGGGTTTCTCCCCTTTGAAAGTGCTGCCACCGAACTTGGTTCTCACGGCTGTCAGTTCTGAACTGAGTTTGTGAGTTGTTTTGTTTGCTACTGTTTCAACTCAATCTGAGTTCTTTGAAATCAGATCACTTTTAAAGGCCTGCCGAAACCCTAATTGAAGCTGTTACATAATGGACTTCTCAGAAATTGAGAACAAGAGCACTGCTGAATATGGACATAATTTGGAAACTACAACTGATTCCTTGTTGGCTGTAACTACAGTTAAATTGGATGGAACCAATTATTTGGCCTGGTCACAATCCGTAAAAATTCATATTTGCAGTAGAGGAAAGTGGGGGTTTATCTCTGGGAGCAAGAAAGCTCCCCCAGAGGAGGATCCCTCTTATGAGAAATGGGTGTAGGAGAATTACACAGTGATTGGGTGGCTTGTGAACTCAATGCAACCACAGATTAGCCAACATTACTTGTGGATGAACTCGGCTAAAGAAATCTGGGATAGTGTTGCAGAAACTTACTCCCAGAAGTTGAATGTTGCCAGAGCTTACAAACTGAGAAGTGATGTGAAGATTCTAAGACAGGGGGAGAAATCACTTGCAGCATACTTCTCAGCCCTAAAATCTATATGGCAAGAAATTGATTTGATAGAGGCTGTGACATGGGATACCCCTAAGGATGCTGAAACATATAGGAAATTGGTTGAAAGGAATAGGGTCTTTGAGTTCTTGACAGGGCTCAATTTTGAATATGACATTACAAAGCAAAACATCCTGTCCAAGGAAGATGTTTCATTGTCTCAAGCATATGCTTTGGTCAGCAGTGAGGAAAGTAGGAGGAAAGTGCAGGTTCAAGGGGTTAGTATCAATGATCATTTTGCAAATATGGGAATCAAACCCAAAGGAGTTACAGGAGCTCCCAGTGGCACAGGAAAGAAGGAGGTGGTGTGTGAATATTGCAAGAAGCCGAAACACACTAAGGACAAGTGCTGGAAATTGCATCCCAGTCTTGTTCCTATCCGATTCCAGAAGAAGAATGACAATAGAAAGACAGGAAGTGCACATACTGCCACAAGTACAGATACAGAGTTTGAGTCTGCAAGTGCACAATTGGCAGCCATGAAAGCTGAATATGAGAAGTTTGGAAGGATGATCAGCCAGCTTGAAGGTGTAACTTCATCATCCAACCCTTCTGGAAGTCCAGCCACCATTGCATTTGCTCACTCAGGTATAAGGGCTTTTGCTAACCATGCATCTACCTCAGGTAATCCCAAGACCCCTTGGATCATTGACTCAGGTGCTTCTGATCACATGACCAACCTTTCCACTTTGTTTGTGTCATATGATTTGCTTCCTGGCCGTGACAAAATCACCTTAGCTGATGGTTCTCTTGCCCCCATTTCTGGCAAGGGAACTGTCAAGCCTACAGACTCTTTACTTTTATCTTCCACTCTTCATGTACATAAGTTAAATACCAACTTGTTATCTGTAAGTAGCTTGACCAAGTCATTGGATTGTTGTGTAACCTTTTTCCCTTCTCACTGTGTGTTTCAGGACCTGAAGTCTCGGAAGGTGATTGGGAGTGGCCATGAAGCGAATGGAATATACTTGCTTGACACCCCTGGCCAATGCTTTGATCATCCCAAGAATGTTGCTTTTGGTTCTACTTCTTCAGAGTCTGTCAGTCAAATTATGTTGAGTCATTGTCAGTTGGGTCATTTACCTTTTTCTGCTTTAAGTCATTTGTTTCCCAAACTGTTTAAGGGAGTCAGTGTGTCCAGTCTCAATTGTGAGTCATGTCAGTTGTCAAAGCATTGTAGAAAAAATTACCCTGTGAGCAATAAAAGATCCTCTTTTCTTTTTCATATTGTACACTCTGATGTGTGGGGGCCTTACCACTTACCCTCTATGGGGGGCTACAAATACTTTATCCTGTTTATTGATGACTTTTCTAGATTCACTTGGATATACTTAATGAAATCCCGAGACGAAGTCCCGAGACTTGTGAGGCAATTTCATGAGCTTGTTTTAACTCAATTTGGTACCAGAATTAAGGTTTTCAGATCTGACAATGCAAAAGAGTATTTTGAGAAGAGCTTATCCTTGTATCTCTCTGACATGGGGGTTATTCACCAAAGCTCCTGTGTTAGAACCCCTGAACAAAATGGAGTTGCTGAGAGGAAAAATAGACATATTGTTGAGGTTGCAAGGAGCCTTTTATTTGCCTCACATGTTCCCACAAGATTTTGGGGTGATGTTGTACTTACTGCTACCTATCTAATAAACCGTATGCCATCCGGGGTTTTAGGGTTTAAATCCCCCTTCAGTCTTCTTCATCCAGATAAGGATCTCTTCCCAATTCCTCTTCGTGTGTTTGGTTGTACCTGTTATGTTCACAGTCCAAGTGTGCAGAGACACAAGTTTGAACCAAAAGCCCACAAATGCATCTTCCTTGATTACTCCCCCACACAAAAGGGTTATTGTTGTTTTGATCCAAAGACTGGCACCAGACATGTCTCTATGGATGTTACTTTTGATGAACTTTCTCCTTTTTATGGTTCCTCTCAGGAAGGACATTGTCAACAGGGGGAGAGTCTGTCACAAGTTTTTGCTCTTCCCCTTCCTGTCCCAGTTCAGTCTCTTGACAAATCTGTATCCTCCCAAAATGAATCAAAGGAGGATCAACCACTTCATTCTTCTTGTCCTAGTGCTCCTATCTCTTTACCTCCTCGTCCTACCCATAATCCCAAAGTGTATCAAAGGCAGAGATCCAGGAATGAGCAAGTGGTTTCCCTTACAACAGATGAGGCTCATACCCTCCCAATCACAGATGAGATAACAGGTATTGCTTCAGCTCCCTTGGAATCCTCCCCAGATCTTGATGTCCCCATTGCTGTTAGGAAAGGAAAGCGGAAGTGTTCTGCACACTGCATTTCCAAACACCTTTCTTACGACCTACTTTCCCCTTCATATTGTGCCTACCTCTCTTCAGTTGCTTCTAACCCCATTCCTAGGTCTGTATCAGAAGCTCTTGGGATTCTAGAATGGAGAGATGCCATGCAGGCTGAAATGGATGCTCTACATGAAAATGGTACTTGGGAGGTGGTGGATTTGCCTGAAGGGAAGGATCCAGTTGGATGCAAGTGGGTTTTTACCATTAAATACAGGGCAGATGGGACTATTGAGAGGTACAAGGCCAGACTTGTTGCAAAGGGCTACACACAGACATATGGGATTGACTATCTGGAAACTTTTGCCCCCGTTGCTAAGATGACATCTGTGAGGGTTCTTTTGTCTCTAGCAGCTCACTTTGATTGGCCTCTCTATCAGTTAGATGTAAAGAATGCATTTCTGAATGGTGACTTACATGAGGAGGTCTACATGTGTCTTCCTCCAGGAATGTATGGGAAAGATATGCAAGGAAAGGTATGTAAACTGAAGAAATCTCTTTATTGCCTCAAACAATCTCCTAGAGCCTGGTTTGAGAGATTTAGAGCTGCACTTGTTAAATTCGGCTATGTTCAGACACAGTCAGATCATACTCTTTTTGTGAAGAAAAGTGGGTCTCTAGCAGTGTATCTCATTGTGTATGTTGATGACATTATAGTGACTGGTGATGATGCCTCAGGCATTCTGGGCCTTAAGTCTTTCCTCCGTACAGAATTTGAGATTAAGGATCTGGGGGAGTTGAGATATTTCCTTGGCATAGAAGTTGCCAGATCCAGGGATGGGATTCTTATTTCCCAGAGGAAATATGTCCTTGATTTGTTGTCTGAAACTGGCAAATTGGGTGCAAGACCAGCTGCAACTCCTATTGATATGAGTCACAAACTTTCAGCTTCGGATAGAACTTTGTTGGAAGACAAAGGGGTCTTCCAGAGACTTCTTGGGAAGCTTTTGTACCTGTGCATGACTAGGCCAGATATTGCGTATGCTGTCAGTTGCATTAGCCAGTTCATGCATGCTCCTAGAGATACCCATATGGCAGCAGCAGAACGGATTTTGTGCTATCTGAAAGGCTCTCCAGGAAAAGGAATTCTATTTGCCAAACATGGTCATCTGAAACTTGAAGCCTATACTGATGCTGATTGGGCTGGAAATATTGATGATAGAAGATCTACTTCAGGGTATTGCAGTCTGGTGGCTGGTAATGTTGTCTCTTGGAGGAGTAAGAAACAAACAGTTGTGGCTCGATCCTCCGCAGAAGCAGAATATAGAGCCATGGCACATGGAGTCTCGGAATTGTTGTGGCTAAGGTCCTTAATGGAAGAACTTGGGGTAGATCATGACAAACCCATGATGTTGTACTGTGATAATCAGGCTGCCATCAACATTGCTCACAACCCGGTACAACATGATAGAACCAAACATATTGAGGTTGATAGACACTTTATTCGTGAAAGAGTCTCCTCCGGTGAAGTGTGTCTTCCATTCATTACTTCTGAAGGACAATTGGCAGATTTTCTCACCAAGGGCATTTCCAAGGGAAGGCTTCAACATGACACTGGCAAGCTGGGCATGATTAACATCTATGCTCAGCTTGAGGGGGAGTGTAGAGAAGATGGGCCGAATGGCCCATAGACTGTCATTTTATGTTATGTTATGTTTCTCTCTGTTGTGGGCCTTATTCTGGGCCCATACTCTGTAATAGTCTGTTTTTTGTATTTTCCTGCTCACTCAAGGGCCTCTCTGTAATTTGTAAAAGATTAACTTATTAATAAGATGTTTAGAGTGTTAGAGAGGGGTTATGTTCGAACCTCTTACTCTCTAACACTCATTGCCGCCAGCTCTCTCTTCTCTTCCTCTCTTGTTTGTTCATTTTCTGGTTTGCATCTAATATCAAACAGTTCCATACATCAAGTGGGCTGTTTTTCAACTGTGATCTCTTGGACAAATCACCAAAGGCGCCAAGATAGGTTCATCACGAACAGGAAGGAACAAGGGAAAACAGGAGGTTTTCCCCGTGGACCGACCCATGACGAGATCCTATTCTCGGGCCCTCAACAACTTGGTATCAGAGCAAGGCGTCATGGGAGATCTGGAACAGCTACCATCCAGGGTCCACGACCTTGAGCACCAACTCGTGGAGACCAGCTCCGAAGTTTGTGAGATCAAAGGCGAAGTGAGGGAACTGCGACGTCTGATGGAGGTGTTCCTTTCCAACAGGGAAAGGAACTCTGAAGGAGGGACAACCGCTAACGACCGCCGACCAGATCTGCCAGAGTCTTCCGGCGAACAGCAGTCCATTAGCCATGGAGCAGCCGTCGTCCCCAAGTACAGCAGGCTGGAGTTCCCGTCGTACAACGGCAACGGAGACCCCCTAGGCTGGCTGTATCGATGCGAGCAGTTCTTCTGGAATCAACGGACAGATGACCGGGATAAGGTAAACCTAGCCGCCTTTCATTTAACAGAAGAAGCACAACTTTGGTTTTATCGGTTAGAGCAAGAAGAACCCAGGCTCAATTGGCCCCAGTTTAAATCCTATTGCCTTCTTCGGTTCGGACCGCCACTGACCAGCAACCCGCTGGGCGAGCTAATTAACCTTAAACAGACCGGAACATTTGCTGAATACCAGCAACAGTTCCAAACCCTCCTCGCGAGGGCATCCTCCGTGCGACCCGACCAGCAAGTGATATGTTCACAGCAGGGCTAGCAGAACCCCTGCGAGTGGATGTCGAAATGCAGAATCCCCCAAATTTGGTCACATCCATGAACATAGCCCGCGCATTTGAGCGCAAGCTGCAGCTCAGCCGCGGAATTTTTAATGTGGGTCGTCCACCGAACTCGTGGGTGCCCCCAAGATCAGCAGCAACGACCCCCTCTTCGGCTACCAGCCGGGAACTGAAACCTCACACGACCACCACCTCTAGAGCAGTGACAAGTACAGGCAGTAACATGGCCACTCCTCCCATCAAGCGTTTGACCAGAGCAGAAATGGCAGAACGCCGAGCGAGAGGTCAATGTTTCAACTGTGATGACCTCTACTCGGCAGGACATAGATGCAAGAGGAGGAAGGGGATCCCACCACATTCGAGCCAGAGATCTCTCTCCATGCGATCATTGGTATTAAAATCTCTCAGACCATGCAGTTACAGGCACAGATCGCAGGTCAGCCGGTGCGCATTCTCGTCGATTCAGGGAGCACACACAACTTCATAAGTGAACATACCGCTCTGTAGTTAAAACTACCAATGGAACTCCGGCCACGGCTACAGGTAGCCGTCGCAAATGGTGAGAAGGTTCATAGTCCAGGGATTTGTAAGGACGTCCCGATACAGGTCATTTCTGAACTACTTCTTGTTGATTTATTTGTACTCTCATTGGATGGGTTCGATATTGTTCTTGGGGTCAAGTGGTTAATCACCTTAGGGCCGATTTTATGGGACTTCAGTGCACTCACAATGACATTTCACCTAAATGGGAAACAAGTTTCATGGAACGGTTGCAGGGTTAAAGAAAAGAGACCACAGGTCTATACTCTTCAAACAGAACCGGCAGCTATGGAAAAACTCCTCGCCGAGTTTTCAGATTTATTCCAAGAACCCAAGGGACTCCCTCCTCCCCGAGCTTGCGACCATCGCATCCCTTTAGTGGCAGGGTCAGCGCCAGTCATTGTTCGGCCTTATCGCTACCCTCACCTACAGAAGGATGAGATAGAAAGACAGTGTACAGCGATGCTGCAACAAGGAATCATACGCAAAAGTCACTCCCCCTTCTCTTCGCCGGTTCTATTGGTGGCAAAGCAGGATGGAACGTGGAGGTTCTGTGTTGACTATAGAGAACTCAATGACCAGACGATCAAGGATAAGTTCCCTATTCCCGTTGTGGACGAACTGCTGGACGAATTGCATGGTGCGCAATATTTCTCTAAGTTGGACCTCAGATCAGGGTATTTCCAGGTTCGCATGGCTTTCGGCGACATGAAGAAGACTGCCTTCCGCACTCACCATGGCACTTCGATTTTTTGGTCATGCCATTCGGCCTCTCCAATGCCCCATCCACATTTCAGTCATTAATGAACGAGGTATTTCAGCCCCATCTGTGCAAATTTGTTTTAGTTTTCTTTGACGATATCCTCGTTTACAGCAAATCATGGGTAGAGCATGTGCATCATCTGCGATTAGTTTTCGAGCTCCTGCGCCAACACAAATTATTCCTCAAAAGGTCCAAGTGTTCCTTCGGGGAGCGACAGGTTCTTTATCTTGGCCACGTCATCCATGGGCAGGGTGTGACAGTTGATGGTTCCAAGATTCAGGCTATCAAAGAACGGTCCAAACCTCAATCAGCCAAGGCCTTGCGCGGATTCCTTGGATTAACGGGTTACTACCGCAAATTTGTTCAGAACTATGGATTGTTGGCAGCACCGTTAACCAACCTATTAAAGAAAAATTCCTTCCGCTGGGACGACACAGCAGATGAGGCTTTTCTAGCGCTAAGGACTGCCCTGTCCTCCACCCCGGTCCTGCAGTTACCTAATTTCGCCCTCGAGTTTACTATCGAGTGCGATGCTTCCGGAGTAGGTATTGGCTTCGTATTATAGCAACAAGGGCACCCAATTGCTTTCTTCAGCCACCGACTGGCTGATCGGCATCTAAAGCTTCCAGCCTATGAGTGCGAACTGATCGGCCTCGCCCGTGCCGTCCAGCACTGGAGACCATATTTGTGGGGGCGGTCGTTCGTCGTCAAAACTGATCATTACAGCCTCAAATACCTGTTAGAGCAACGTCTCACCACTGCCCCTCAGCAGCATTGGGTTAACAAACTGCTCGGGTTCGACTTCCGGGTAGAGTACAAGGCGGGGTCCTCCAATCGCGCAGCTGATGCCTTATCTAGGCGAGATGAAGACGCGATGACTCTGTATGGCATTTCCCAACCCCGGATCTCTCTATTTGACGACATTAAGAAGGCAGCACCACAATCTCCGGAATGGTCACCCTTGGTCCAGAAGATCCAGTCAGGCACTGCCGACCCCAATTGGTCGCTTCAAGACGGGTTGGTACTATACAAGGGACAGGTCCATCTTCCGTCCGACTCCCCGTTGATTTCCACCATCATCACCAGCATCCATAACTCCACCCATGAAGGCGTACAAAAAACGCTACACTGCATCCGGACTGATTTCCATTGGCGAAGTATGAAAACTTCCATTCGAGATTTTGTCCAGAAATGCTCCACATGCCAACAACATAAATGGGAAAACCTACACCCAGCAGGTCTCCTTCAGCCCCTTTCCATTCCGTCACAGATCTGGGCCGACATCTCCATGGACTTCATTGAAGGACTACCCAAGGTAGGTGGCAAATCAGTTCTCTTCGTGGTAGTCGATCATTTCTCTAAATACGCCCACTTCAGTTTCCCTTGCCTTCTTCACACATATTTTTCGCTTACATGGGTTACCAGAATCCATTGTCAGCGATTGGGACCCGGTTTTCACCAGTGCCTTCTGGAAGGAGTTATTCCGGCTGCACGGCACCACCCCGGCCTACTCTTCAGCTTACCGACCGCAGACCGACGGTCAGACAGAGGTGGTCAACCGCACCATCGAAATGTATCTCCGTTGTGTCATCGGCGATCAACCGCGACGGTGGGTGGATTGGCTCCCTTGGGCCGAGTACTGTTACAACATAGCCTACCATTCTTCCCTCGGCATGACTCCCTTTCGCGTCGTATATGGCTGGGACCCTCCCCGCTTGCTGTCCTACGAGCCTGGTTCTACTCGTTTGGACGCAATTGATCACTCCTTACAAGAATGCGACGCCCTCCTAGCCGACGTCCACCTTCGCTTACAACAGGCCCAACTCCGCATGAAGCTCACCTATGCAAGCACCACCAGGAACTGTCGTTCGATCCAGGACAATTTGTTTGGTTAAAGCTCCAGCCCTACCAGCAATGCTCCTTGCGCCACAGGGCTGCCTCGAAGCTGTCCCCTAAGTTCTATGGGCCCTTCAAGGTTCTACGACGGATTGGCAGTGTGGCCTACCAGCTGTAACTGCTAGCGACCAGCCGGATTCATGATGTCTTCCACATCTCCTTACTGAAGCCATTTATAGGGGTTCCTCCGGACCAAGTCCTCCCCTACCACCCCTGAAAGATGGCAAACTGATCCCCCAACCGAAAGCTCTCCTCCGCTCTCGTTTCAATTGAGGAGTTCTTGAAGTCTTGGTGGAATGGTGTAACTTACCATCGGCCGAAGCCACATGGATCCCATTGACAGAATTCCACGCCACATACCCGGAATTCGAGCTTAAGGACAAGCTCTTAGTCCAGGAGGGGAGTAATGTTATGGACGCATTCCTCGGGAAGACATACCATCGCCGTCGGCAGCAGCAAAAACCTGACCCACCGCCAGCAGCAGTAATGATTCAGTGATTCTCAGTCTACCCAGTTCGGCAGCAGTAGTCTCATCCAGATTAGATTAGCTTATCTTGCTTGTTCTTATCTTATTTTATTGCTCTTATCTTTTCTTGTTAGTAAGTTATCAGATTAGGATTAGCTTATCTTATCCTTAGCAAGATAGAACTGGAAGTCTCCCTATTCAACAAGGAGACTCCCTCAGATTAGGACTCTTGTAATCTCCTATTCAAGGAGACACCCTTATTGAATGAAATCATCAAATTATTCAGTCAACAAGTGAGTTAGGAGAGTTGGTGATCTCTTGGACAAATCACCGAAGGCGCCAAGATAGGTTCATCATGAACAGGAAGGAACAAGGGAAAACAGGAGGTTTTCCCCGTGGACCGACCCGTGACGAGATCCTATTCTCGGGCCCTCAACACCACGCCTCCAGGCGTATCCAGAAAACCATTACTAAATATAAATTAGAGATCGTTATTTATATACCATATATCCAATTTGGCTTTCAAAAGTTCATTAGATTATAGGAGTTATGTATTTCTAAAATAATATATGAAGGTTGCCTTTGTTAGGAATGCCATTTTCACTTTGTTTCTACTGAAACATTCAATAATATATTGTGCTGATTAAATTCAGGTTGGTCGTGACCCACGGCCTGTTATGCGTGAAGCTTATAATATGTTTAGAGATGGGGGTGATCCAGAAAAGGTGTGATTTGTTGTCTGTGATATACCTTTTTTTTGTTATGTTTTTGTGATAGTCAAGTATGGATATAATACCAGAAAGAAGTCTCATATTTTTGTACAGTGCAGAATCTTCATTTATTTACAGGCATGCTCTCATCATGACTCCAAGTATATGCTATGATTACTTCTACATGCCTCTTTCCTTTAGCTGCTATGTGTGTATGCATTTGCTAAGGTGCAGTTCTTTGCATTTTTAAGATGATGATTAAAAATGTCCTTTGCCTCTCTCATTTCCTTATATATTCTGCATTTTGTAGTCCTGGAATTAAGGAAATTTTAATTTAATAATATATGGTTAATCCCTTCATTGGGTGTGAAGGAATATGCTACTAACATGCTAACTTGAGTCTTGATTATGTCTGAAGGCCTTGGGGGGTTCCCCAAATTGTGGATGACATTACTTATTTTATGGATTTATCTCCTTTTTGCACTTAAAATGCCCTTATGAAAACTGAGTTTTTAACTACAAAAAGGAGATAAGTCCTTGAAATAAGGAATGCCAAATGCAGCCTTAGTATGATTGTTTGGAAATCCAGCATATTTCATCTGCTTAATTGTGGCAATGCCAATTATGTTATGACACTGACAGATTGGACGAAGAGGGTATATTTATCATGTCTATATGTTGGAAGTTATGTATTATCGATAAAGTTTCACATCCGATAAAAGATCTTAAAAGAAAAATAAAAGTTTACCAGCATCCAAGTTGAAAGAAGAGAAGAGTTTACAGATCCACTTTCTAATCTGTACAACAGACTTGGGTCACATCCCATCTTTGAGTTTCTAATAATTGAATACTGACTAGCTTGCCTCTAACCCCAATGTTATCTCAGTGGCTTCAGCAGTTCGAACCAGAGGAAGAAGAAGAAGAAGAAAAGGAACAGTCGAATCTGATAGCATAAACCCTATCAGTCGACCCTAATATGAATTAGCCTCTAATTAGTTGTAAAAAGACTAAACTGCCCCCCACTTAAGTATGGGACAGGAAGTCTCTATTAAAACTGCCACATAAGCACATGACTTAACAGAAATAAAATGACTAATATACTCTTATTCGGCTAGCTCTAACACTCCCCCTCAAGTTGGAGAATATATGTCATATAATCCCAGCTTGTTACATATATAATTCACTCTCCCTGAGCTTAAGCCTTTTGTAAACAAATCTGCCCATTGATCACCTGAGCCCACATGTTCTGTGCTTATCTCTCTAGTAAGGACCTTCTCCCTCACAAAGTGGCAATCAATCTCTATGTGCTTTGTTCTCTCATGAAAAACAAGGTTAGATGAGATGTGGAGTGCAGCTTGATTGTCACAGTACAATTTCATAGGTCTATCCATGGAGAACCCGATTTCTTGTAGGAGATTCCTCAGCCATACTAATTCACATGTAGTGTGTGCCATGGCTCTGTATTCGGCTTCAGCACTGCTCCTTGCCACAACCGTCTGCTTCTTACTCTTCCATGTCACAAGATTTCCTCCAAGAAATGTGCAGTAACCTGTAGTAGATCTTCTATCAGACAAAGAGCCTGCCCAATCTGCATATGTATACCCAATTACCTCAAGTCTTCCTCTTGGTTTGTACAATAACCTACGGCCTGGAGCTCCCTTCAGGTACCTTACAATTCTAAGAACTGCATCCCAGTGAGGTATCCGAGTCTGCATAAATTGGCTCACCACACTGATTGCAATGGAGATGTCTGGTCTCGTGATAGTCAAATAGTTCAGCTTCCCCACTAACCGTCTATACCTTCCAGGATCATCAAATATTTCCCCTATATCACTACTCAACTTAGCATTTGGCTCCATGGGAATTTCAGCCGGTTTTGCACTTAACAATCCTGTTTCATCCAACAGATCAAGAACATATTTTCTTTGGCACATGTTTACACCTTGTTTTGATCTAGAAACTTCTATACCCAAGAAATACTTCAATGTCCCAATGTCTTTTGTTTGAAAATGGTTTTGCAGAAAGACCTTTAGTTTATCGATCCCCAATTTGTCACTACCGGTTATGACAATATCATCCACATAGACCACTAATAAAATCTTTCCGGCTTCTGAATCATAGCTGAACACCGAGTGGTCAACCTGGCATTGTTTCATTCAAATTCTTCACCACTTCACTAAACTTCCCAAACCAAGCACGGGGCGATTGTTTCAACCCATAAATTGCCTTTTTCAATCTGCACACCTTACCATCCTCCCCCTGAGCAACAAACCCAGGTGGTTGCTCCATATATATACCTCCTCCATAAGGTCACCATGAAGGAAGGCATTTTTAATGTCAAGTTGAAATAAGGGCCAATCATACATAACTGCCAGGGAAATTAAGACACGGACAGAGCCAATCTTAGCCACTGGAGAGAAGGTCTCCATATAGTCCACCCCATACAACTGTGAATAACCTTTAGCAACAAGTCTGGCCTTCAGACGCTCCACACTACCATCTGGCAAGTATTTAACAGTATACACCCATTTACAACCCACAACATGCTTATCGGGAGGAAGAGTAGTGAGCTCCCACGTTTGAGTATGCTGAAGGGTAGAGAGTTCCTCCTCCATCGCCTGCCGCCACCCAGGTGAGCTAAGAGCCTCTTGGACATTCTTAGGTATAGAAATAGATGATAACAGTGAAACAAACTGGCGATGTGAAGCGGAAAGGCGAGAGACTGAAGCAAAATTGGAAATGGGATGGAGGGTACAACTACGTTTACCTTTCCGTAAAGCAATGGGAAGATCAAGTCCTGAAGGTTCTAGGACAGGAGCAACAACAGGATCTGCAAACAAGGTAGAAGATGGAGGAGCCGGTGTCTGTTGATGAGTATACACGTGCCGGATCGGTGGTCGTTCAGTAGGGATCTGCACTGGAGGAGGTGAAGGGTCAACCCTAATTGGAACAACCGGAACGGGATCACAGACTGGAAGAGGGAGAGGAAGCAAAGGTGGAGACACCGATACTTCAGGTCCCGAGAAGAAGGGGATAGACTAAAAAAAGGTGACATCAGGACAGACATAGCACTTCCGAGTAATGGGATTGTAACACTTATACCCTTTTTGAGTTCGAGAGTAGCTAAGAAAGACACACTTAATAGAGCGTGCATCCAGCTTGTCTATCCTAGGACTCAGATTGTGAACAAAGCACACACAACCAAAGATGCGGGGTGTTAATGGAAAGGGAGACAAGGTGGGGAACAAAATAGAAAAGGGAGACCGACCATGAAGAATGAAGGAGGGCACCCGGTTAATAAGGAAATACGCGGTAAGTACAACATCACTCCAGAATCGTTTAGGAACACTCATATGATGAAGAATAGACCGAGCAGTTTCAAGGAGATGATGGTTCTTTCGTTCAGCCACCCCATTTTGTTGAAGAGTGGATGCACATGAAGTTTGATGAATGATGCCATTATGTTCTAAATACTGTTGAAAGGAAGTAAGAAAGTATTCACGACCGTTATCTGAACAAAGAACTTTGATTGGAACACCAAATTGTGTACATATTTCAGCATGGAATTTTTGAAAAATGGAAAATAATTCACTCATTTCTTTCATTAAATAAATCCATGTCATCCTTGAACAATCATCAATAAAAGTGACAAAATACTTGTAACCATTATAAAACTCTATTTTAATCGGACCCCAAACATCTGAATGAACCAAAGCAAAAAGACTCAACATACGACTATCAACTCTAGGACTGAAGGGAACCCGACGATGTTTCCCATACTGACACGACTCACATTGTAAAGACAACAAATGACTCAAAGACGGAACCAGTATCTTGAGTGCCTTGAGAGATGGATGTCCCAGTCGACAATGCCACTGTAGAGGAGTGAGTGAAGTCTGAAGTTCAACTGACGATCCACCACCGTCAAGGTAATACAATCCACCAGCGTCATGCCCCCCATTAATCCTCTTCCCCGTCTTAAGATCCTGAAAAACACAAAAAGAAGGGAAAAATGTAATAGAGCAATTAAGAGTCTTGGTTAATTTACTAACAGACATAAGATTGAATGGAAACTTAGGGACATATAGAATAGATGACAAAGAAAAAGAAGTCGTGTCAACATTACCAACACCACAAATGGGAGAAGAGGAACCGTTGGCAAGGGTAACAGTTTGAGATGTGGAAGTTTCAAAGAGGGAAGAGAACACACCTGGAGTCCTGGCCATGTGATCAGAGGCTCTAGAGTCAATAATCCAGGGAGAGGATTTGGATGCCAGTTGGTTATCACGTGGTACACTCACCATCGCGCGGTAGCATGGAGGAACCTCTCATACTCATTGCGGTAGCCTGTGAAGTAGCCTCGAGGAACCTCTCATACTCATCGCGTGGTACACTCACCATCTCCTTCCTGAAAACAGATGTAGATGTAGAAGGTATTAGATCTGCCTGTTGGTTATCACTGACATCAACCCACCAGCTACTGCATGATTAGCCCATGTAGAAGGAGGGCCATGGAGATCATAACAGAAATTCACCGAATGTCTGTCCCTGCCACAATGGGTACACTTCCTTGTAGAGTTACTTTTTCCTTTACCACGGCCTCCCCCTGAGTCACGACCACCACCACGGCCAAAGACGGAACCACCACAACCTCCTTGGGAGGCATGTCCTCCCCCTCTAGTACCACGTCCACCTCCTCTGGCTATCACAAATGCTGATCTGTCAGACTGTGTGGTATTCTCTGTAGATCTCAAAGAAATCCTATGAAGCCGTGCAAAAACTTCCTCAAGTGTAGGAAGAGTAGAGCCTCCCAATATTTGGGCCCTAACTAGTTCATATTCTGATTTCAACCCCAGTAAGAACCTAGTGACATCTAGTTGTTCCCTCTGTTGTTGCTGAACCTTAACATCTGGAGTGAGGGGATGATAGACATTGAGTTCATTTCTGAGGTTCTTCATACTGGCATAGTACTCTTCTAGGGTTTTATTCCCTTACTGCAGATCGAAATACTCCTTATAGAGCTGATATACCCTTGTAGTATTATCCTGCCCAAAATAAAGCTTCTTGGCATGTTCCCATATGTCCTTAGCTGTATCTAAGAACATAAAGTTGGTACTTATTTTGGGTTCCATACTATTCCATAACCATGTCATGATTTGGGCATCTTCCTATTCCCAGTCATCAAACCCTGGAGAGTCAGCTGATGGTTTATTTTCCTTCACGTGTTTCACTTTCCTCTTTGCCTTGAGGAAAACTTCCACTAACTTGGCCCATGGCACATAATTCTCACCATTAAGTTTAATGGAGGTCATCTGTACACCCAAATAATCGGAGGGGATCATCACACTCGGTTTCTGATCACGAACCATCTCCCGTTGCTATCATTATGTCTCCCCCATTGCTATCTCTAATGCTGTACTCTCAGTCACCAACCAAATACTACAGCAGCCAAGGCAACACTACAACAATCTCTAAACTCAGGTGATAGGTTCACAACAAGTCACAATTAGTCACCACTGTGCACAAACTACCATCCAGATTAAGAACAAAAGGTAAACCAACATTCAGACAACACCAACAAGGCAGAAAATTGATGTAGGCAATTCAGCCATTCCTTCTAGCCAAAAAAAAAAACAACTTTTTTTCTTGCTCACACCACTACTGATTACACAGAGCCATAAATCACCACTACAGTAATTCAGCAATTTACTAACCACATACAAGCCCTCTTGAGGCTGCTCAATAAAGGGTGAGCATCAAAAGCATCACCACACAACCATCTCTATCCCACATGGTACAGGTCTGCCTGACCCTTTTTTTTTTTTTTAAAGGTCACTACCAGTCCAAAGACATCAACTACAACCACTACAGTAACCCTTACACCATTCAGTCACTGTAAACACAACCTGTTCTTGGGCCTTTTGCCAAGAACGAAGGCTACAAATAACCTAGTTCTTTAAGTTCTGATCAGTCCGAGCAGATTTTTGAGGGTTTTCCAACCCAGAAACACCAACAACACAAAAAAAAGGATAACCAACCTTGATGGAGAGCTTCAGTCGACCATCCACTTATTTCTGGAGTTATTCTCTTGAAAGACAATCAAGTTCTGAGCAGAGAAAGAGAGGCCGAAGTGTTCTCAGACCTAGGTCGAGTCTGTGTTCTCCATTTGCAGTCCAGAGAGAAGAAAAAGAAGTCACAAACAGAAAGGAGCAGTAGTCATGAGTAGAGATTTAAAAAGCAACGTCCTGCTCTGATACCATGTTATCTCAGTGGCTTCAGCAGTTCGAACCAGAGGAAGAAGAAGAAGAAGAAAAGGAACAGTCGAATCTGATAGCATAAACCCTATCAGTTGACCCTAATATGAATTAGCCTCTAATTAGTTGTACAAAGACTAAACTGCCCCCCACTTAAGTATGGGACAGGAAGTCTCTATTAAAACTGCCACATAAGCACATAACTTAACAGAAATAAAATGACTAATCTACCCTTATTCAGCTAGCTCTAACACCCAAGAACAAAGCAAAGGAAAAAAAAGGGAAATCTTTAATGAAATAGAAAATGGTGTGCATAGTTTCTCAAGAGCTAATGTGAACCTTGTTTCGTAGGGCTGCAAATGGTATCCTTTTGTCCAATTTGAATTCAACCCAATGAATGCGTTTAGAAATTAGAATTTGATCCATTTTCTTATGATTAATGGTTCAGACTTGAAGTAGAAAACAAGGAGAAGAATGAATGCCTGCTGATTTTGGAGAAAACCTTCTAACCCCTGTTCAGTGGAGACTTAAGTGTTATTAATCCCACAAGAAGGGCACCCAAGATAATGCATTACCAGTAAACTAAGTTTACCATTTTACCCCTGTTTAGTAAAATATTAGGACAGGTGTATCCTTCAACTAAGAAGAAATTACTAAACTCCCCTTCCACCTAAATATGTTGACTGAAAGCTAAATTACTGTAGCCGAAGTAGCAGAAAAGAGAAGAAGAAGAAGAAGAGATGCAGGAATGTCGAACACTCACCTCAGTCAACAGTACTATTATTTATATTATGGTGTAGTACAATGATACAGGAAGTTACTAGAATGCCCCTGATTAGTGATGGGACACCCAGACAACTTAAAACATTAAACAGGATTAGGCCCAGTAACAAAGGCCCAGTACAGGACAACTTAAACTTAAGTATAGGCTAATAAGAACTCTTATCAGCCGAATACTCATACATACAAAGACTTCAATCCAACACTCCCCCTCAAGCTAAGCATGGATATCAATCATGTTTAGCTTGCCAAGCATGTCCCTAAACTTTGCTGCTGCCAGCCCTTTAGTCAGTACATCCGCAATTTGCATCTCAGATGGAGTATAAGGCACACAGAGTTCACCCGAGACAATTCTTTCTCTAACAAAGTGCCGATCAATCTCAATATGTTTTGTCCTGTCATGCTGCACGGGATTGTTGGCAATGTTGATGGCAGCTTTATTGTCACAATACAGCCTGAGAGGACCTTCAGCCTTAATGCCAAGTTCATTAAGAAGAGTTCTGAGCCATAAGAGTTCAGCAACCCCGTGGGCCATAGCTCGATACTCTGCCTCTGCACTTGATCTAGCCACTACATTATGCTTCTTACTGCGCCATGTGACCAGGTTCCTCCCACAAATGTACAGTAACCCGAGGTTGACTTCTTGTCTCCAACAGACCCAGCCCAATCTGCATCAGTGTAGGCTTCAATTTCAATTCTATTGTTTTTCCTGAAGAGAATTCCCTTCCCTGGGCAAGTCTTCAAGTACCTGAGAATCCTTTCAACTGCTTTCATATGAGGAATCTTTGGAGAGTGCATAAATTGACTGACAACATGCACAGCATAAGCAATATCTGGCCGAGTGAGGGATAAGTATATCAGCTTCCCTACCAATTTTTGGTATCTCTCTTTATCATAGTAGTCCTCCCCTACTGATTCCTGCAGGCCATGGTTCTGTTCCATTGGAGTATCTGCTGGCCTACACCCCATCATGCCTGTTTCCTCTAGGAGGTCAAGAACATACTTCCGCTGACATATGTAGATTCCCTCTCTTGACCTGGCTAACTTCAATCCCAAGAAAATATCTCAAATGACCCAAGTCTTTTATCTCAAATTCAGAAGCTAGAAACTCCTTCAGTCTTTTTATCTCTTCCAAGTCATTCCCAGTAATTACCATATCATCCACATAAACAATGAGTGCAGTAAGTTTGCTATCCTGTCTCCTTATGAACAAGGTATGGTCTGCACCACTCTGAGTGTACCCCACTTTCTTCATGGCCCCACAGAGCCTCTCAAACCATGCACGGGGAGATTGCTTCAACCCATATAATGCTTTCCTCAATTTGCACACCTTTCTACTAAAGTCATAGCCTGGTGGAGGTTCCATAAATACCTCTTCATGAAGGTCACCATTTAAGAAGGCATTCTTCACATCCAGCTGATGAAGTTTCCATGAAAAATTTGCTGCTAGTGACAATAGAACCCGAATTGTGTTGAGCTTTGCTACCGGGGCAAAGGTTTCTTTGTAGTCAATCCCTTCTTTCTGAGTAAACCCCTTTGCCACAAGTCTGGCCTTGTACCTTTCAATGGACCCGTCCTCCCTGTGCTTTACAGTAAACACCCACTTGCACCCAACAGTGGTCTTCCCCTCTGGCAGATCCACTAATTCCCAAGTTCTTGCTTTCATTAGGGCTTTCATCTCTTCATTCATAGCTTCTTTCCACCTTGGATCAGACACAGCCTCTGAGTACCTAGAAGGAACACCCACAGAGGAAAGAGCAGACACAAAGGAGTGATAGGCAAGAGATAAATGTGAGTAAGAAACAAAATCAGCAATGGGGTGCCGGGTGGTGCAAGAGCGGATAGGCTTACGGAGAGCAATAGGAAGATCCAAATCAGAAGTATGAGAGTTGAAATTACCTTGGATTGTAGAGACAGATTGATCCGAGTCCAACTGGTTGCTGTCATGAGGTTGAGGACCCCTTTTCCTTCTGTTGTATGTAAGTATCTCTTTTTGTTGCCTACTGGAGCCTTCAAGAACATCTGCAGCATCAGGAGAGGTAACCGGCACAGTGGGAGCCTCACTGGGTTGACTCGGAATGTCACAACAAGGAGTAGGAGGAGAGGATGGAAGACCCGAGGTAGATAGGGGAACAAAAAAGGAGGGAGAATGAGAATCCTCTTCCATCCCACTAGTCTCCCCCTGAAGAGGATTCTGAGAAGACTGAAAATAGGGTTGAGACTCAAAGAACACCATATCTCTGGTGACATACTTTCTCTTGGAGACAGGGTCATAACACTTGTAACCCTTTTGTGTAGGAGAGTACCCCAAGAATATTCCCTTTGTAGCCTTAGGATCTAGCTTAGTCTTCTTTGGATCCTTCACATGTATGAAACATATACAGCCAAAGACCCGAGGAGGAAGGGGAAAGTCTGGAAGAGTGGGGCACAAAACAGAGAAAGGGGTTTTCATACCCAACACCTTAGATGGCATCCGGTTTATCAAATATGATGCAGAAAGTACAGCTTGAGACCAGTATTGCTTGGGGACTTTGTGTTGGAATAGTAAGGCTCGAGCTGTCTCCAATAGATGTCTATTCTTGCACTCAGCAACTCCATTCTGCTGAGGAGTATAAGCACAGGATGACTGATGTAGTATGCCAGCATCTTCCAGGAATAAGTTCAAGGATTTTTCAAAGTATTCAGCAACATTGTCTGACCTGAATTGCTTAATCTTCTTATTAAACTGTGTTTCAATCATCTTGCAAAATGCCATGGTTATCCGTGGTACTTCATCCCGTCCTTTTAACAGGTAGATCCATGTACAACGAGAGTAGTGGTCAATAAAACTGATAAAGTACCGGAAGCCATCAAAGGAAACAATGGGTGAAGGGCCCCAGACATCAGAATGAACCAAATCAAAAGGAGCACAAATTTCATTGCTGGAAATTGGATACACAGTTCTACATTGTTTTGACATTTGACATACTTCACAGGTTAGACTCTGACTTGGAATGCCCTTAAACAATTCGGGAAACAACATTTCTAATGAGGAGAAAGACACATGACCTAGCCTAGCATGCCAAAGATGCAGCTTAGCTATTGACTCCACACTTTCCGGATTACTAGCAGCAGATGCTTGTAAGGCTGAGCCGATGTCTGCATCAAGGTAGTAGAGGCCTCCATACTCATGACCGCACCCAATCGTTCTCCTTGTCAATCTGTCCTGGAAGACACAATGAGTAGGAAAAAAGGTTATACTACAGTTCAAATTTTTGGTAAGTTTTGAAACAGACAAGAGATTTGAGGTAAGACTGGGAACATGTAAAACTGATTTAAGAGAGAGGTCCTTGCTTAGGTCAACAATTCCCTTTCCAGAGATAGTGGAGAAAGACCCGTCAGCAACTCTCATCTTATCCTGACCAGACAACAAATGATATGAAGAGAATAGGGAAGACATATGTGTCATATGGTCAGTAGCACCGGAATCAATAACCCAAGAAGTAGAGTCAATAGAGCCAGTGGCACTGAAGGCAGAGGCTGTACCTGATCTAGCAAGAGATGTAGAAGCAAAAGAATTATTTCTTAGACGGGCTAATGCCCTACTAAGGATCTCAACCTCACTAGCAGAGAAGCCCAATGTACCAGTTCCAGAGGAATCAACAACCTGTCCCATAGGAGAAGAAGACACTGTTGGTGTATTTTGTGAGTTGTCATCATTGTTGCTGGTGACAAAATTCCCACTTGCCGCAGGCCTGTTATCTCTAGAAGAAACATCTCTGGGTATTGAAGACATCTTGACTGCAGCCGCTGTGTAGGTGACACTGATTGAGACTAGCCGAAGCAGTTCTGAAGGTTCTGAACCAGTTCTGGAGCAGATCTGATTAGCTGAAATGACCACAGCAGGTTCTGACAGCACTCGACACGGTTTCAGACTTGCCGAGACTGTCACAGTTCTGAAACAGTTCAGTTACAACAGCAAGCAAGGAGTTCTGGGCTGGTAACCGACCTGAAGCTAAGGGTTCTCAACTATTGTGCTATGCAGACTCCACTTGAACTTTGAGTACTGCAACTGTTAAGAGAGTGCCCTTCCTTGCGGCCAATACTAGGACTGCTGACATCAGTCCTCAACTAGGGTTCACAGTGCTGAACAATCTGGAGCTGGCAGCTCCCTAGGTAATCTCACAGCAGTGGTGAGGGGTTTCGGACTGATAACCACCCTGAACTTGGAGCTGTTTGCCACATTGCTATGATGGTAGAAGTGTTCACAGTGCTGGTAGAACACTAGATAGACTTCACTTGGGCTGAACCAAAAACTGCAACAGTTCGGGTACAGTAGTGAGTGAACAGTTCGAGGCCGCAACAGTAGCAAGTGAACAGTGGGCTCTGTAGAAGAAGCTAAGTCTGTGCGAGTCTTGCTGGAGCACCGAAGCTGTAACTGTAGAAGTAGCTAAGCCCCTTTCGGCTAGTGCTAGGACTGCTGAAATCAGTCCTCAACTAGGTCTGTCCTACACAGACCTCTCTTAGTAGCCAAATAGCTACTATTTGCTGGAAATAACCTAGTAGGACATCTACTTCTGGGTCTTACTTCCCTTGAGTCCCACAACCAAGAGAAACCCTAGGTTCGAACTTGCTTCACTCTTACACCCCTAGGTCTTCTCTACAGCAACCCAGAAAAGGGAGAGAGAAGATGAAAAGACAACAAGAGAAGAGAGTGTGTGCCGTCTGAAACCAGGAAGAAGCTAATGCTCTGATACCATGAAAGCTAAATTACTGTAGCCGAAGTAGCAGAAAAGAGAAGAAGAAGAAGAAGAGATGCAGGAATGTCGAACACTCACCTCAGTCAACAGTACTATTATTTATATTATGGTGTAGTACAATGATACAGGAAGTTACTAGAATGCCCCTGATTAGTGATGGGACACCCAGACAACTTAAAACATTAAACAGGATTAGGCCCAGTAACAAAGGCCCAGTACAGGACAACTTAAACTTAAGTATAGGCTAATAAGAACTCTTATCAGCCGAATACTCATACATACAAAGACTTCAATCCAACATTAACTATACACACTTTCTAATACCCCCTCCCCCCTCAAGCTGGAGCACATATGTCAAACAGCTCCAGCTTGTTACAATACAGTCCATCTTTCTCTCGCTCAAGCCTATGGTGAACATATCTGCAAGCTGATCATCTGACTTCACATAAAGTGTAGAAATCTCTCCACTTAGGACCTTTTCTTGTACAAATGACAATCCACTTCAATATGTTTGGTCCTCTCCTGAAATACTGGATTGGACAAAATATGAACAACTGCCTGGTTTTCACAGAATAACTCTATAGGTTCGGTTATAGGTGTTCCAATCTCACTTGGCAATTGCTTCAACCACACTACCTACGTACAATGAGCCATCACCCTAAACTTGACCACTGCATTGCTCCTATCTACTTCACTTCATTTCTTACTTTTCCGAGTCACTACATTGCCTCCCAAGAATGTTGTTGATCTTCTATCTAACAGTGATTCAGCCCAATCTGCATATTTATAGCCTTCCAGCTTTAGTTTCTCCCTTCCATATAATGTAGTCCATGTCCTAGGTCACTTTTCAAATACTTCAACACCCTCATAACTATGTCCCACTGAGGCATCCATGGGCTGCATAGATTGACTTTACATGATGACAGTAAATGTAATATCAGACTGTGTAATGGTAAAATAGTTTTATCTTCCCAACTGATCTTCTATGCCTTCCTGGGTGTTCAATCAACTCACCTTAATCACAGTTCAACTTAATGTTTGGGTATATAGGTGTCTCCACAAGTTTGTCTTCCAACAATCCTGTTTCTTCAAGATAATCAATTACATATTTTCTCCGACAGAGATTAATACCATTCTTGGAGTGAGGCTACCTCAATACCAGGAAATACTTCAACTGTCTAAGATCTTTAGTATGGAAATGCTTCTATAAGAAAGATTTGAGCTCCTTGTCTTCTTATGATGTAAGGACACTCCTGTCCCAATATTTTACAAAACAGTGGTAAAATTGTAAACTTAGTTTATTAGTAATGTAAAAATATCTCTGGCCATGTGTCTTGTGTTGACTATATATACTTTCTAACAATGCTTATATCTACATAAAACTAATATGTATCTATTAGTAAAGGTAGTTTGAATGCTGTACGTTTTCTAACAAGTCATAGGTTCAAGTCCCATAAAAGTTATTTTCAGACACTATATTCATAATATGTAATATGAAATTCACTTTTAGTTTATTTTATGAATAACATATTATATTCTGATTATTTTTAGTTTAGTTTCTTAAGTGTATTCAAAATCCAATTCCAATCCAGCTCCAAACTAAATCTTATGGATAATATTCTATTCAAATTTGAACATTAACGAGCCAAATTTGAATCTAGTTATATGATATCTGATTCAATTTGATTTGTTTGGAGATTTTTTTTTGCATGTTATTGATAGATAATATTCTTATTTCATGTAAACTTCTTTAACCATGTGAAATGTCACGTTCCCCATTTTGAGCTTCTAGATTCAATTATCCATAAGAAAGATAGATTACTTAAGATTGTTTTTCATAGAAATAGAGCAGGGCTGATAAAATAGATTTGTTCTTTTAAACATTTTGTGATCAATGTAGAAGGACAATTTCAGTGATCCAACTATAAAAGCCAGCATGTCTCTATGAAATAGAATGTTGGACAATTAAGAAAAAACACATGTAAAATGCAAGTGGCTTACGTGAGGATTCTGAGATCAATGTTCTAAAACCAGAATGAGCTGGATGATTGGACTGCAAAATGGGAAGTAGATTTTTAATGAGTTGGCCTAAGTGATAAACAGAGCTATTTGGAAAATTGAAGAGAACCATTCCAAACCATCTAATTATTTGGAATGCTGAATTAACCGTATACAATGCACAACCTCCTTTTATATATTTTCTCTTTTATTTTTTATAGATTTCCACTTTTGAGCTTCTTTACAAAATAAAAGAGGAAAGAAACTGAGGGGAAGGAAGGATATGGTATTTAAAGACAGAAACAGAGGTCAGAGAAAGAAAGGAAAGAATATTATGGTGAGCAAGAGGTGAGCTTGCTGTTTTAGCAATCTGATGATTTGCGTGCACACTCATATGTAGAGAGGGGTGGGAGGAGAGAATGGAAGGGAAGATACTGTTGTCACAGATCTTATGACATTGAGAGAGACACTGAAATTAGAACTATTGAAGTTTGAGGGTGTGATAAGTTTTAGATGTAAGAAATACCATGACATATATTGCTTATACTATGTACTGCATATTACTTAAGGGAGTTGGGACTCAATCCGGGTCTACTATCAATTCTCTTAGTTTGGCCCAATAATTCCATACAAGTAATATGCAGTACATAGGTGGTCTATAAGTATTGTAAATTTGAGTGACGTTAAGATGAAAGTACCATGATGTACATACAATGCTTATACACTGCTATGTGTTGCATATTCCTTAAATGAAATTGTTGAGCCAAACAATAGAACCAAAAGTAGAACTGGATCGGTTTCCTAAGATGCCTAGGTATGAATATGGACATGAGCACAGGCACAGATACCGGAAAATGACATGCAACCCTGGATATCCTGAGGTCCCAGAACAGATGGGGGATGTGTACCATTTAATATACTTGTGCCATGTTTTAGTAAGCTAGTAACCATTCTATCATATGCAGATTTTTTACGGTAATGATTTGTTGAAATATATGATTTTACGTACTTTAGAGAGATTAAGGAATGACACAAATGTCTATGCAGTTGTCAGTATCATATTTGCATATGTATTGTATCCAACATAGGTATACTAAGTACACTTGTCTGGATATCATATTTTGATGCAATGTACCGCCTTCATTGGTTTGATGTTTGGACCAGAGCTTGAAAAAATTTCTCTTTGGGAAAGTAAGACTAACTTATGTAGGTGACAATATGAAGTACAATCAATTAAAATGGTCTGAACATGTGTTTTGAAGATCGATGAGTGGAGAAAATAATCAGATGCAACTTGAAGGATCTGTAAGAGAAAGACAGGCCAAAAGGTGCATGAGTGGAAGTAGTGAGAAGGGAATAGAAGACCTCTGATTTCATTGGAAGATAACTGTGTAATGACTGGGTAAGTGTTGTGTGCTTGAACAATACACCAAAAGCCTTAAGACTGATGGAATGCGTCAAGCCAAGCAACTTTAACCATTTAGGGCCGTAACATACCACCATGCTTCTGCAGTTGACATCTCAGCATCTTCAGTCTAGGCAGCTCTCACTCTAGCGGTAGGTAGCCCTCTTCACGATGGCTCTTACTCTGGTGGTAGGTAGTCCTTTCCACAACAGCTCACACTCTAGCAGCAGGTAGCCCTTTCTCTTTGTCGGCTTTCACTCTGTTCCAAGTATCCCTTTCCATGATAGATTTCACTCTACTCCAGGTAGCCCTTTCCATGACAGCTTTCACTCTACTCTAGGTAACCCTTCTCCCAGGTAGCCCTCTGTGATTCGAACTTGAGACGTGGTGGAAAGCTCTGATACCAAATGTTGTGTGCTTGACCAATACACCAAAAGCCTTAAGACTGACGGAATGCGTCAAGCCAAACATTCAAACCATTTAGGGCTGTAACATAGCACCATGCTTTTGCAGCCAATATCTCGGTGGCTTGACTCTAAGCAGCTCTCACTCTAGTGGTACCCTTTTCATGATGGATCACACTTCAGCGGCAGGTAACCCTTTCCCTTTGGCGGCTTTCACTCTGCTCCAGGTAGCCCTTTCCGTGACGACTTTCACTCTACTCTAGGTAGCCCTTTCCATGACAACTTTCACTCTACTCTAGGTAGCCCTCTCTGTGATTTAAACTTGAGACATGGTGGCGGGCTTCGATGCCAAATGTTGTGTGCTTGACCAATACACCAAAAGCCTTAAGACTGATGGAACGTGTTAATCCAAACACTTTGACCATTTAAGACCGTAATAGTAAGATTTGTCAGCCATCCCTAAATGGTTTAAGACAAGTTGAGCTGATTTTGCAATTTAACAATTGAATATGCAAAAATAGATGCAAATGAGTTTGATAAAAAGGTAGAACGAACTAGACTGGTAATGTTTAATGGGGGCCTCAGAAAACAGAGGCTTAAGCTGTGCCTAGATTTTGGGCATGGAACTGGAAATTAAGTTTCACTGCTAACCTAATTCTACAGTTTGCAAACGATGCCTATCCCTATAAATTTTGCAATCCTTAAGGGAAAAAAAAAAACAATAGGGATGCAAACGGATCGTATTAGATTCGAATTAGGGTATATCCAAATCCAATCTGATAAACTGTAGGTCTGATCCAATCCAATTTGAAGATCCGATTGGATCTTACAAACACCAATTCGAATTTAAATCCAATAAGGATGTCAGATATCCTACTCTGATCCGATCCAATTTAATTTTTAAAAACTTTAATAAATTATTAAAAGGATAACAGTTTAAATAAAAAACAAAAAATACAAGTATTTTTTCAACTATTTTCATCATATATATACATGCTGTTTTTTTATAAAAAATAAAAAATATAAAAAATTTATAATAATGCAATATATATGTATGTTTGCATGTAATCGTATCAAATCCTTTTGTATTGGAACTATTATCCAATCCAATCTGAAAATCCGAAATGAGGATATCTGAATCCGACAAAATAGGATTGGATTGGATCATGATCTGATCCATTTGCACCCCTAAAAAACAAGGATTGAGGTCTTAAATCTGCTAGCTTCCGTATTCTACTCTGTCAGGAAATTGGAAACAATTGATGGAATCCAGAAACTTGCAGAATTGGCCCCCTGATTGCCGATTTCTTTTCAGATTATGTTTCCACCATGATCCCATAATGAAATTATTATCCAAAATTTCCCATGTTCATTGTAATATTTTCATTTCTCTGAGGGAAATCCATTGCTTGTATCAGTTATCGTTGTATCTTGACAACCCATAGTTGAAAAGAAACAGGGTTCGTGCAGCCAACCCCATATAATTGGGATAAAGGCTTGGATGATAATACTGATGATCTTGATGACCCATCATCTTATTCATTATCTAAAATCATGGGTATCCTTACAATGGCCTGGAGATAACATTAACAGTCCACTAATCATGGGTAGCCTAAAATCAGTGGTCAGTGCTAATCTGTTCTATATCAACTTGGCTTTCTTGGATTCTTTTTTAATCATTAGCACTCCAGATTTTATTGATTTGAATGGAAAAAAAAAAATGATACAACTATGTGCCAAGCACTCCAAGGCTAGATCTTACTAGTCCCCAAACAAGCTCCATCCTGGGGATTACATTTACACCCCCAAACAACTGATTCCTTGCTGTTCTCTGTTCACAAGACCAGCAGTGAAAGAATTTGGTGGCCTTGGAACCCATCTGTAGTCTATATTGCCTCCCTCCAAGGCACTAACTTGCTCTTCAATTTCTCTCAAGACATGTATTTACCTCCAAGGAGTGGGCCTTGGCACAATGGTTAGGTTGCTCCATTGCAACCTCAGGGTACAAATCTTGGAAACAGCCTCTCTGTATGTGCAGGGGTAAGGCTATGTACACCTGTCCCTCCCCAAGCCCTGCATTGGCAGGAGCCTCATACACTGAGCTGCCCTTTTATGTCTGTACCTCCAAGAGCCTGTCCTTGTTAGCCACCACACCAACAATTTGCTCTTCCTAGCTTTATTATCAAAAACCCTGTACTTCCTAGCTTTGGTTCCTTTCATAGTATATATCAGATCATACCAATACTTGGTGTTTTTAGGAACTAGTAACTCCACGAGCTTTAAAAATTCATATTTTCATTTTTTTTGGGTTCATGGGCTACACAACGTTCATATTTTCATGTGTACCCATTGACATGTAAAAGCGCTGCATTGAACATCCTGCTCCAGAACATTGCAATATGAAATTACATTCCAACTCCAATTCTCCATATCTTCACTATTTTGTTTGGCCATTTAGTGAATGTTTATATGCTATCTGTGACCTTTTAGTGTCCAATAAAACTCTTTAGACTCAAAAATATTTCATGTCTATGAAAATATTGTGGATGAAAAAAAAATTCCAGGCATCATATTTAAAACAGAAGTATGTATGTCATAAAGCTATAGCATTTGTTGTGTTTGTATATGCATCTACATTTATTTTCAAGAATTAATCCAATTGATGCATTTTCTTTCCTGTACAGCTAGTTTCAGCGTTTTCTAATGCACAAGGGCACGAATACTTTTATGCTTCTCTATATGCTGGGCTTTATTATGAATCCCAGGTTTGTTATCATCTTAATGATTTCTCTTCATCTATTTTTATTATATTGGGTCTAATTAAATGCACATTGTACACTTTACAATTTATATAGTCCATGAGAAAAGGGCAGCCCAGTGCATGAGGCTCCCACCAATGTGGGGTCTGGGGAGGGACAGATGTATGCAACCTTACCCCTGCACATACAGAGAGGCTGTTTCCAAGATTTGAGCCCTGGTCACCCAGGTCACAAATGGAGCAACCCAACCATTGCGCCAAGGCCCACCCTCTTATATAGTCTATAGAATAAGTTTTAAATGTTGGATGCCAACCTAATACAACCCTCCTTTGGCTTGGGACCAGCAGTGGAAGACAAGCTCTCACTGGTGGAGTTGAAGGGGCTAGAAGGGCTAGGGGCAGACCAAAAAGGACATGGATCATAGTAATAAGAAGTTAAGTGCTCATAATTTAACACTTGATATAGCATTAAACAGAACAGAATGGTAAAGCAGGACTCATGTAGTTGATCCCATATAATTGGGATAAGACTTAGATGATGATGATAATGATGATAATCTATAAGAATAATAATGTGACTTAAAAATTGTTTTTTGTTGTTATCTAGTCTTCAGATCCTTTTTCTTTTTTTTTTGGAATCTTGTGTGATAGGAGAATACCACTTAGGTTACAGGAAAATTTTATAAAAAGTTAATAAGGCCAGTAATGTTGTATGGAGTAGAGTATTGACTGTTGAGCAGTTAGGAAGCAATATGTCCAAAAAATGGTGTGGTAGAAATGCAAATGATGAGATGGATGAGTGGGAAACTAGAAAGGATAGGATAATTAGGATTGGAATGAACTTATTCTAAGGAAGCTATGGGTAGCCAATAGAGGTGATAAAATGAGGGGAAGTAGCCTAAGATGGTTTTAGCTCATGCAAAGAAGATACAGCAATAATAAGAACTGATCTGTTACAAGTTGAAGAGGCTAGAAGAGATAGGGGCAGACCAAAAGGGGCATAAGTTGAAGTAGTGAGAAATGATTTAAGAGCCCATAGTTTAACAACAGATATGGCACTAAAAAGAATGCAATGACGAAACAGCATTCGTGCAGCCAACCACATATACTTGGGACAAGGTTTAGATGATGATGATGATCAGAAATATCAATATTACTTGCTAGTTATATTGTATCAGTTTGAATATGTTTTGGGGTCAATTTAGTGCTACTGTTTTATGTGATTTTAGTGCGAGGAATAGGAATTCTAGATCAAGAATTATCAAAAAATTTTGTACTTGCCCATTTTGTGTATACAAGGACACTAATCATCTATGTTCTTTTTTTTCCCCTTTTTATGTCTCCTTTCTCAGTTATACTGGCCTTTGTTGAACGAGAAAAATATAAGGTGAAACTCTGATTCAAACCCTCAACCTCTTCCACCTTCTACACTCCACCTGGCAAATCTTAACCAGTGTTTTAGAAAAGTTTAACTGGATGCCTACCCTAGCCAGGTCACTGATAATCAAATGCCTTCCTGGGCCTAAAGATCACCCTACCTGCAATCAGTAGCAACCTGAACTTAATCAAAGAATTTGTTACTTTCTCTTCATTCACTAATTATCAAATCTGCGACCATGTGTAACCTTATCCTATCCATTCTTTTTTTTTCAGTAATAATCTCATCCATGGGTTTTATAATCATCATCGTCGTCATCATCATCATTATCATCATTATATGGGGTCATCTGCATGAAATCTGTTCCACCCTTCCGTTCTATTCAGTGTCATATCCATTGTTAAATTATAGGCCCTTAAATCATTTCTAACTATTTTTAGTCCATATCCTTTTTGGTCCACCCTTTCTAGCCCCTTAAACTTGTAGCAGCTCACTTCGATAAAAATAATATTTAATAGGTGACAATTATAAGATAATCATCTGATGATTGAGTTCCAGCATAGGAGCATATATTTAGAGATGATCATTGTGGTTATCTTACTACAGAGAAATGGATTTAATTAGAACTAGTGAATATTGACTTCTGATATTACAAAGCAATGTGTGTGTGTGTGTGAAGTTCTGATATTTTAATTATGATTATATTGACGCTTAGATTAATATTTATTGGTATGCCATAACCACTATTAGGGAATTGTTTTGTATGCGGTACTGTTGTCGCTTAAGAGAATAGCTTTTAACTGTGCAGAATAATCCAGATGCTGCAAAGCCTCATTTACTTGCTGCATGTCAATCTCCTTATGGGCTAAGGTTAAATTGCAGAAACATTGACCTAATTTTTCCACCAATGTCTGATGTAATCAAGCAGCACCAATGTTCTAATTCATTTCATTTTTTTACTATAGGTCCAATGATTATATGGCTTCTCTTGCCAAGGTTCACCGTCTTTGTCGAAACTGGAGCACCAATTAAACCTTTCAGTGTTGTTGATACTAATAGATATTGATATATTCGAATTTCATTGGATTATGTTTTCCGATCTGCTTTGATTAAAAATATGCTAAGATATATTCGAATCCAACACAATTAGATCATATTCAAATTCGAATTGGATTAAAATCCGACTCATTTACAACCCAAGCTGCTTTGGGGAAACCACTAGAAGCAGTTTCAATGGAAATACCAAATTTCTTTTGTTGAAGTACCGTAAAATTGGGAGTTTTCAAAATTTCAGTTTTAACCAAACATTGCTTGTGTTGTGTGTGTGGTGCCCACCTCTTAAAGCCAAAAACAATCACGGGAAAACCCTCCCAAACGCAGTTTGGATCTGATAGGCACAGCGTTGTAAGTATGTTAAATAAGCACTTGAAAATTTTCTTGACACCTGTCCCTTGAAGTATCCTCACTTCTAGGGGTGTTCACGGTTCAGTTTGGAGAAGATCTCAGACCAAATTGGTAAATTATGGTTTGAGAAATTTTCAAACTGAACCAAACCATTTTGGTATGGAAACAAAATCATTTTATTACGGTTTGATGCAGTTTGGGGACTTGGACCGTTCTATGATTCTATTGGGCTTAATCCAATTAGAAAGCCCAAATAGGTTCTCTAAAAATTAAAACTTAAAACTTTTATTTTATTATTTTATTATAAGATAAAGAGTTTATTATATATTTATAATTTTATGCATTCAATTTAGATATATTATATTATATATAATATTTATACATCATATATATATATATATATAATTTCAGTTTACGGTTTACAGTTTGGTTTGATTTATGAAATCCAATAAACCAAACCGAAACCGTAAACTGTAATTTAGAAAACTATCAAACCAAACCATACCAAACCACAAATTCAGTTTGGTTTGGTTCAGTTTACAGTTTGAACCGTATAATGAACACCCCTAATCACCCCACCCTTGAAAAAGATTAAAACTAAATACTTATTAAGTGTTCATTTAACGTGCTTACTTATGTTGAGCCTATTAGATCCAGTCCCTCTCAAACGAGCACTTAATCCTACTTACTAGGTTAGTCTGTACTAAATCCCACATAAATATGGTACAGGGCAAGGTTTTTAAAACCGGACCAGACAAGAAACCTTTTTGGGGACTGGTTCCCAGGTTGAATGGTCCAACCATCCGATCTGAACGGACAGTCTGTTTTGACAAAAAAAATAAAAAATAATAAAAAAAACAAAAAATGACCAAAACTGTTGTTTGGGTTGAGAGTTTGACCGCCTGAATCAGTGATTCATTCAACAAATCAACGGTTTTTGGCCAAAAAGTGGTTTGGGGCGCGTAAAATGATCAGTTCTTAATTTTCCAGTCCGACCATGCGATGAGGTTTTGAAAACATTGGTAATGTGGATATTTGTATATTAATTAGAAACAAAAATATGAGAAATATCAGTACACAATTTATGAGTTTAAAATGACGTTTGGTTCCGAGCACGTTTAAAGCCTGAGAAGATGTGCTGAATGTCAAAGGGTAAGTAGACTCACTACAGATCTTACAAAAAAGTAAAGGAAAAAAAATCACTAACAGAGATATTAATCAGGCCCTCTTGCTTTTTTCATATACCAGTCCAAGTTGGGCAGACGGTTGAAGTTTTCAAATGGCTAATAGAGAAAAAGAAGTTTTAACATGTGGCATTATATGGTTGTTTTTTTCCTTTATTGCCGAGGTGAAAATCAGTGAACCACGTCACCATTAACACAATTAACAAGAGCTTGGCAATTACCCTCACGAAACCACAATTAAGAGCAGTTTGGAAAGGCTTCGTGATTGAGTTGCATTGACTGAACCACTTTTGAGAAGTTACCCAGGAAGGCTTCAATGGAAAATAGTTTTTTTTTTTTTGTTCATGGAAGTTTTTTTTTGGCTTTCTGGTTTTTTACCAAACAAGGCTTAATGATTTATGGGTTTTTTGGCTATTACAATGCCAGATTCAAATCTAATCCCATTTTTGTCGGATTTGGATCATTCTCTATCAGATTTTTGGATCGGATCAGAAAATAGGATCCGATTCGAATCGAATTCGGATCACACTCTATTTATTCTGAAAAGGTCCGATCCAAATCAACATATATATATATATATATATATATATATATATATATATATATATATATTAAAGGCATGTATATATTAATATATTTATTAGCATATTTATTTATAAATATGTTTATATTACATTTTTTGTAATAATTTATTAAAATGTTATGTTTTTTCTTTTAATAATTTATTAAAATGTTCAGAATTTGAATTCGATCGGATTAAATTAGAATATCTAACATCCTTAACCAATTTGAATTCAAATAACCATTTATGAGATCCGATTATATATTCAGATCGGATCAAATTTAAATATACCCCGATTCAAATCCGACCCGATCTGTTTGCTTCCCTTATCAACTCATGGAGAAGAGGCAGTCTTACATGACCAAAACCAAGTAGCCAAACGGGACCCGTAGTTGGTAACTTGGTATTATTCGAACTCCAGAAAGACTTTCACCAGAAATATTCTTTCTGAAGCCTAAAGCATAAACTAGAGGTTGCCAAAAAGAGCACTTCCACCCTTTTTTCCCTTGTCATCCTTCCAGAATTCCGACCAAAAGGAAAAAAAAAAAAAAAGACAAAAGAAAAAAGAATCAAAAGTTTGAACTCATCTGTCAATTTGTGTAATATGATCCCCTCAACGTGAATTAAAAAAATATAATGGAGTAGAGGACCCGAAGAAGGCGTATTTGTAACGCAACCCTTAGAATGACTGATATACCATTTTGGAGTCTGGATCTGCTCTTTACAGAATGTTCATGCCTGCGCCCCACAATGATCTACAGTACATCTCCACTTTATATTGGGAACATCTTTCAGTGATGTCTCATCATTTTCAGGAGATGGGATCTGTTCTTCATACCTGGTGCTTCATTGGCGTTTCACACGCACATTACCACGTGGAAACATTTTCCGTATTTATTAGTTATTATTCATGGGAGATGTTCCCTAAAATACCCATCTGTGAGGAGCAGACCCCATCACCATTTTCAATACTTGTTATCGGGAGATGTTCTCAATACAAAATGACAAAATGTGGATGTACTGTGGATGGGCCACTCCCTTGTGAGGTCGGTATGAGACGTGCTATGTGAGGAGCAGATACCAATTCACCATTTTTACGAGTGAAGAAGAAAAATCCACTATCAGATCATAACTCGATTTTGGTCTTCTAATACGTAGAAAAAACGAGGTCCGAACATTTTCCACCCGTCACTTGGTCAAGGCGGCACGGCAGCTTGGGTCAAACCTAAATACCTAATCCTGCCTGGCTGCCCAACTGAAAAATGTTGACCCCGTCAGGCGTCCATAACACCTCCATTCAGATGGTTGACCGCTGAACCACACCATCTGTCTATCGGACAATAGATTATGGATCAAATCATGAACCCTCATATTTTATCATCGATAGGCTTTGCTTTTCCAACAAAAGCCCTAAATATTAAAACCCACGGTTATCATAGAATCCAAAATTCTGATTCTGATCCGATTGTTTCATATCCCCACCTTTTTTTTAAATCAAACACAACCTAAGGTTATGTTCGGTTTGAAAGAAAAGGTAGAGAAATGAAGAAAAAGACAGAAAAATCAATTCAAGGTTTGTAATGGTTTTTTTACTATTCTTTTCCTTTTTTTTTATATTTTCCTTCAAACCAAACATAGCATAAAAGAATCAAAATTAGATTCTAAAATTTCTATCAACTTAACAACTTCGTCGATTCATCCAATACATTTATACATACAGGTTTATACTATTTGAAACTTTGAATTGAAGTGAACAAGTAGTAGATAAATTTGTTGTTGAGTTAGACTAGTTTGATGACTTGTGCACACAAAAATTAGAAGCCTCGAGGTAATTTTTCAAGGAGAACCATTCTGACATGAAGAAAAATGGAAATCAACTAGGGCAAGCTGGTTGTAGTTGTACGAGTCGAAGAGCTTTAAATGAGAAAAAAAGCAAAAGGGTTCAAAGAGTTTTGTTTTTTAAACAAAAAGGGGTTCAAGAGGGTTCAAGAGCTGGGGAGTGTGAAAAGGAGTTTCACCTTAGGTGACGTGACCTTATATACATGTTGGGGGAATACGCCATTGTGATACACATGTCAACTTCCCAGGCAGTAGGCAATCAAGCATTAAGGGGCGTGCGCCATATCCCATATGTTTTGTGCGAGAAGCTCAGGATGTTGGTGCCGAGTTCGGCTTATGTCAGGGCAAGTCAGTGCTCGCTAGGGCTGTTCATAAGAATGCCCAACCCGACCAAACCGACCAATCCAGACCGATCCAACCTGAATCGGCTAGGTTTTCATCAGTACCGGTCGGTTTTGGGTTGGGAAAATATATAAACTAATATATCGGGTCGGTTTCGGTTTTCTTGTGTGCAACCCGACCCGAACTGAACTAGTCTTCTACTAGTTCGGTAGTTCCTAGTTTGAGTAGTTTCCTACTTAACTATAACTAGTCTTCTACTAGAACTAGAAGGCCCATTAGGCAATTACAATTAGAATAGGCAATCTATCCTAGTTTCTAACTTTCTATAATCTTTTACACCAAATAGGCAACCCATTAGGCAATTACAATTAGGTGTCCTTTTGTACGGGAGCAAAACCGAAACCAACCCAACCCGACTCAAACCGACCAGGCCGGTTTGGCCTATCAGTGGGTCGGTTTCGGTTTCCACCTCAGGTAACCCGACCAGGTCGGGTCGGTTGGGAAAACCCCAATAAACCGACCTACCCCGACCCATGAACACCCCTAGTGCTTGCATCATTTGAGCAGCCCCTTGCAATCATGCATTAGGAATATCTCCCATGAAATAAATCACATAAGTATGGAGGTATTCCTAACGTAAGGCTGTAAAAGCTATTGGAACTGACTTTGCCCTAACTGAAGTCGGACTCGTTGGTGCCAATCTTAATGGTGGCATGAGGGGCCTTGTTTGATGTTTTCTATGTGTCTCCACTTCATCTAGGGGTTGTGGTGTTAACTAATGTTATCCCTCAAAGCTATGAGGGTGCATCACATCAATGTTCTTTGGTCCATATGAGCTTTTGTTGTAAAATGATAAAGAAGGTAGAATGGAATTTATCAGTAATCGCTTCTCCGAACCTGAACTCGCAGAAGTGTGATGTTGCAGAATCTTGAAACTGGGAAATTGCAAAGAGAAAAACAGCCCACAGGCCACTGGTAGGTGCGCACTCGCTTATCAGACCTCTGTGAACCACAAAAGACTAATGCTTAGATATACAGAGAGTTGAAAATGTTGTGTTAAGACAACATTTTTTAATAGACACGTTTTAATTCGTTTAATCCGGTTAAAACAAAAACCGATTCGATGCATCTCATGCATGCGCACACCCCCATGCCCAACCCAGCCCGGCTCGACACGCGTGTGTGAAAAGCACCCTCAACCCCCCCCCCTCCCCCCCATGCATGGAATATCTATAGTGCTTTCCTCCTATGGGTCCCTCCCCATAGAGAGAACAAAGCTATAGATATACTCTATTTCCAGTCTTTTCCCAAGCAATATGGGACAACGAGTCTTCCTATGCACTCAAGAGTGGGAAGAGGAAAAGACAAAAACAAGAGAGGGAGGAGAGAGATTATTGAAATTTGAATCTCCCTCCAACAACTTTGAACACGCACCAATCTTTAGCTTGGTTAGGTGTTGCTTCATAGAATTCCATATGGTGATTCAACCCTCAATCCTAACCCAAATCAAGCTGTGAAACCCTCAATCCTAATCCAATCCAAGCTATTAGGTTAGGTTGGATTGAGATTGGGATGAGTTTAGGTTGGCTAAGGCATCAACCATAATCCACTCCAAAGTTAAATTGAGTTCATACTTTTCAACCCTAACCTGAACTTCAACCAAACCTGACTTTTTTTTGGGTTGGGTTTGGGCTAACCCAACCCAAACTGCAGCATAAACACCAACAAGCTGTAATTAATTTCAATAGCTATTCCTTTCCTTGTAATGAAGTCACTTAGCAACGCCTCTCTAGTTTCTTTGTTATGAATTCAGATTTGCTCCTCATAGAGCATGTCTTACATCAACTTCATAGTGTGCATTGAAAAAACCTTCCCATGCATGAATGATAACATCAACTATAAGAGATGTTCCTAATGCATGGCGATGAAGGCCTTGCACACGAGGCCCTTAGAGGAGCTGTGCAGCATCATTATCGCCTTGAACCCTTCAATATGGTTGTTTGGGTCCAAGGCCCCGTCGTACTTGTTGAACTGAGGAGGTTGCCATCCAATTGCGGTAAGCTCGTCGACAATCTCTTGGACGAAGACGAGCTCTTTTACGGGCTGCTAACCCTAACATTGCTATTGGTCGGGCCGTCGAAGGGGTTGTGCTGCGATTCGCTTGGTTGTGTTCCAGCTTGGCTAATCGTTGTCATAGGTTCCTGATTTTGACGTCCCTTTCCACCAACACCGTGTTAATGGACTTCTCTACTTTTGGAGCTGCTTGCCGATCTCAGACTGAGCTGGATTCGGCTATCGATATTGGGGGATGCTGTACACGCTGGCCAAGTCGTTCTCGTACCGGAATCCTTGTGCTAGAGCGATGTGATTTACTGTGGGCGTCACGTGTACGAGGCCGAGCTGGAGGGCTGGACCTCTGAGATAGTTGTGGACACTCGCGATCGGATTGGGCCCTGTGCCAACCTGCATGGCACCTTTTGGAGTTATCAGTGCGAAGATCAACCGTGGTAGGCGCCTATGTGGCAGGGCGAGTGGCTTGGGGACATGCACCGGTTGTCCTAGTGTCTCCATCTTGGTGAGGATACGAACAACTTTCTACTGCATGGTGAGGAATTGTGCAGGGTCGACTGTTGTCAGATGCTGGGGCTCTCGAGGTGGAGAGCTACGAAGTGAGCAAGATCCTTGAGATGGGGAGCAGGCTCCAGAGCGGTTGGATGTGTTCTTAGGCATGGGTGCTTTTAATGCGCGGAAAAGGGGTTTGGAAAGTGACTTTTTGTATGTTTTCCATAAACACATGAATCTGATGTTGTCATATCCGAGGTGTTCCGAACCGAGGACACAGTCAGCTAGTCTTGCCAAATTGACAAGGCCGAGGTGGAAGGACGAAGTTGTGCACCAAAATCTGTAACCAGGAGAAAGGTCAAAGGCCTGAGGAGTTGTTCCCTGGGTAGGTACTCCGGCGCTCAAGTCAGCAAGGTAGAGAAGGGTGCGGATGGGCCAAGTAGGTTTAGATAGTGCTGGTCCGAGCTGAAGAGATAGTGCAAAGAGGTATTCAAAGAATGTGGTTCTAAAAAGTCCCTTACCTTGAGCGGGGAATACCTATTTATAGTTGGGTGTTCGTGTCCTATATGGATAGAGTTTTTGGAGTTGTCGAGATGAAGGCATCCGCCAACGTTTTCAGGAGATTTCCTCTTCCCCGATGGAGTTCGCTTCCTTGTCCGTGTAGAATACTCCTTCTTAGTCATACTCTTCCTTTACGTGTGGCATTAACATTGCTTGAGAGTGGAGCAACCGCGAAGAATTACATGGTTTACTTGAGAGTGGCATTAACCATGTGGCATCCTTGACCAGTTCAATCATCACCTGGTTACACAAGCTTACAAATATCCTCCTCAGAAAGAGATGAAATAACCATCTTGTCCAGATCACACTGATATGAGTGCTAAATGGGATGTTTTGAGTCTACCTATGACTAATTTCTCTATGAAATTATTCTATTGTCCATTGTTCGTTACTTCTCAATTTCAATGATATTGACCTCAATATCTCATTGAGGATCTTTTAAGCCGTAATAAAGCTGAATGGTTCAACTTCTCGGCCGCCCAAAGAAACAACTTGCCTGATTTTTTTGGCTTATTCCACGCACTCAAAAGCAGAATTGGTTATATGGATTTAGTGTGATCGTCACCTAACGAAGACACGAATTAGAATTAGCTGAACCTGAACGCTTTAGCTGTGCACTAGGATGTGGAACCAATAAAAATACATGAAATGGAACCAATAAAAATACGTGAAACTTATATTGAGAGGTTGAGTGATTGTGGGTCATATATATTTTATGATTGATGTGAAATATTTTCATAAATTCAACAATTAAAACATTCAGCTAATCCTATCTCTCAAAACACAATTTTAGTTAGCTTTCTTGTATACCTGATTAATCTAGTTATACAATTTATCAAAACACATTACTTGGTGGGGCTTATTATTTGAAATTAATCATTGCAAACTCTTGAGCATATTCTTGTTGCAAGTACAGATAAAAGGATATTCTGTAGGTAGGTTCGATTCTATTGTAGGATATCCCATCTGTATCCATGACTTCATGGTTTCTCCTCCTATTAAAAGCAATCAAATAAATGAACCTGCCCCACTCGCAAATAAAAAGAAAAAAAAAATGAAATAATACCATGCGTCATTGTCATCTTCTAAGTCTGTCCAAATTATATGGGATGGTTACCTTCCCTTCTGTATAATGCTATGTTGATTATTAAATTATGATTAATTAAATCCCTTTTTTACTATCAACGAAGTACTATCCTATTAAAACAAATCTAGGGTGCATTTCATCAAAAATAGGATTAATTGAATGTGATAATAAATGTGTTTTATTAAATGTAAAAACTAATAATTGAAAAGTTTTTTGGGCCTTTGATTGACGGCTTTTCTACCGATTCCGAATGCAGGCTTGGCTTGATAGGCAATTCTAACCTATCTCGTTTCCAGTGTCGTTTAGCTGACAGGGGCCCGTGAGACCCCTCCATTTGACTAACATACCCCCTTTGGATCTCTCTAGCATGTTATGGCCCACGCCCTAAAGTGCGAGAAATTTCAACACCTTGCCTATATATATAGATATAGATAAATATGGAGAGAGGGAGAGAATTACCTAGAATTGTTTTCTTATCCATCTTTTCCTGTGAGTTGTCATCCATGGAACACTAAACCACTTAGACAAATAATCTTTATACCATCTCAAAAAACTGTTTAACATAAAAGCTTAAGCTATTAGGTAAGGCTCATAAACAGGTTTTTATTCTCTAACAAAGCATGAAACGCTAATGGCAAATATCCAAAGACAAGCAGTATGTAACAGAGGTGTACTAGTGCACGAATGGGGATTCTAAGTTGGGCATGCTGTCTCATAAGTACTCTGCCTTCCAATGCACCAAAGAGTAGAACTCAATGAGGGACAGCTTCTTGAACCACAGTGTGGACATCATCCAAGAGCCTATAGGTTTCTAACCATGGTTTTCAAAACCGGAATGGACTGGATGGCTGGACCAGAAAACCCAATTACCGATCAGGTATTTAGTTTTGATGAAGGGAAACTTGGCCCGACCTCGCAATCGCCCGACACGTGGCAAAGGCGAGCAGCTCGGGACAGTAGAGCGCCCGAAGCGAACATCGGAAGCAAGTCCAAGCTCACTACCGAGCCCGAACTCCAGACCGCTGTACTGAGTCCGAGCTCCCTGTTAAGAGCGAAGCTCCCTGTTAAGAGCGAAGCTCCCTGTTAAGGGTCCGAGCTCCCTACTAGGAGCCCGAGCTCCCTGTTAAGAGCCCGGGCCCGAGCTCCCTATTAGGAGCAAGCTCCCTACTGGGAGTCCGAGCTCCCTATTAAGAGCGAGCTCCCTACTGAGAACCCGAGCTCCCTGCAAGGAGCACGAATTATACTGGGCCCCAAGCCTCACAAAGCTGACCCGAGCTGGCCCATGGCAGCTCGGAACACTCCAAACCGAACTCAAGACACCTCGCTCACCACTCCAACACTTCGCTTCCGAAACACCAGGCTGACCAAACGTACCCGACACCAAGGACGTCCGTATCCAAGGGCGACGCACCTGACTGATTTGGGATCTGACGCCTGACAGCCGCATTTCAAACGGCTTCCTGCTACCGCCACCTGCAACCGTCGTCACTAGCCACAGAAACGGCTCCGACAAAAGGAACAGTGGCGGTTCTGTCCGGCCAGAGGAAATGACATCCGAACTGGCAGGAGTTCAGAAGTAATCATGCCCGATCTGACGAAAGCCTGGAAGCGAGTGCGCGAGGTGGTTATAAAAGGCTCCTACCCCCAGGAACGAGGTATGCTAACTTTTGCGCTATCTGGTTTATCTTGCCTTTGAAGGATTCTAACTTGAGCTTCGGAGCCCTTACGCCAGGTTCTCCCCGGACCTTCTCTTCTCCTTCCGTTTCAGGTCCCTGTTACTCAGTTCAGAGGCAAGATCATTGACAGCTAAGACCGGCCAGATTGTGCATCATCAATTGGCGCCGTCTGTGGGAACGCTTCAAAAGGCCTCCCTCCAAGGAGCGGCTCATGGTGCCACTGCCGCGCGGTGCGTGCGCACGCCTCAGGGTGCCGCTGCCGTGCACGCGCCTCATGGTGCTGCTGTCGTGCTGCTGCCTGGCGGTGCATGTTGCGTGCCATGGTGCCGCTGCCGTGCGGTGCCGGGCGTGTGCATGGTGCGTGCTGCCGTGCGGTGCGGCGGTGCGCGCTGCTGCCTGGCGATGCGTGCTGCGCGCTATCGGCGGTGCATGTTGCAGTGCTGCCAGGCGGTGCCCACTGTTGTGCGGCCTGCTGTGCGGCTGCTGCCTATGACTGCGCCGCGGTGCCTTGTCGGATGGTGTGACCATAACTCCGATCCTCTTCACAGAAGACGACGCGCGAGGAGTTCGCTACCCTCACGACGACGCACTTGTCATTAAACTCAGGATCAGCGACTTCGAGGTTAGGCGCGTGCTCGTAGATTCAGGCAGCTCGGCGGACATCCTCTTCAAATCGGCGTTTGATCGGCTATAGCTGCCAAGGAGCGAACTAAAACCTGCAAGCACTCCCCTGGTGGGCTTCAGCGGGGAGGAAGTCAGGCCCCTTGGAAAAATAACGGTGCCCGTGGAAGTCGGCACGTGGCCTTGTGCGGTCAGACTCAACCACGACTTCCTGGTGGTCGCGACCCCCTCCCCATACAATGCCATAATAGGGCGGCCAATCACGCATATCCTGCGGGGCGGTGGTCTCCACCTACTATTTGACCATGAAGTTCCCTACGGACTTCGGTGTGGGGGTAGTGCGGGGCGACCAGCTCGAGTCCCGCAAGTGCTACGTTGCCGCCCTAAAGGGCAAGTCCAAGCCGGCCGGCGACCTCGATCTGGAGCGGCCTACGGAGCAAGGCGAAGAACGAGCCTCGCCAACAGAAGAAACAGTCGCGATCCCGACCTCACCTACCTACCCAGCTCGCGCACTCCAGATTGGTGCTTCTGTCAAAGAACCCCTACGGACCGAACTGGTAAGTTTTTTACTCCAAAATTTAGATATTTTTGCATGGTCCGCGGCCGATATGCCCGGTATTGACCCTGGTCTTATAACTCACAAACTTAACACTGATCATTTAGTCAGACCCGTTAGACAGAAGAAACGGAACTTAGCCCCGGAGCGCTGGAAAGCGGTCGACGAGGAAGTCGAAAAGCTCCTTGCGGCAGACTTCATAAGGGAAGTCCATTACCCGAGCTGGGTGGCCAACCCTGTGCTGGTGAAAAAGGCGAACGGCAAGTGGCGCATGTGCGTCGACTACACCGACCTGAACCGAGCTTGCCCGAAAGACTGCTTCCCCCTTCCTAGGATCGACCGCCTAGTGGACGCGACCTCGGGACATGAATTGCTAAGCTTCCTGGATGCCTACTCAGGCTACAACCAAATCCGGATGGACCAATCCGACAAAGAAAAAACCAGCTTCATAACCGAGTTCGGTCTATACTGTTACAAGGTCATGCCCTTCGGGTTAAAAAACGTCGAGGCGACCTTCCAAAGACTTGTAAATAGGCTGTTTCGGCCCCTGATCGGCACAAAGATAGAGTGCTATGTAGACGACATGGTCGTCAAAACACAGTTTTCACAAGAATTAATACAAGACTTAGATTCTGTCTTCCAAATCTTGCGTCAGTATAACATGAAATTGAACCCCAACAAATGTGTCTTCAGCGTCACCTCGGGCAAGTTCCTGGGCTACGTTGTCAATCGACGCGGCATCAAGGCCAACCCAGACAAAATAAAAGCCATCCTAGATATGAGACCACCTCGGAAAATAAAAGAAGTCCAAAGGCTAAACGGCCGCATAGCCGCTCTAAGCCGCTTCATGTCCAAGTCGGCAGATCGCTGCCTACCCTTCTTCAAAGCAATCAAAGGCAAAGGGTTCGAATGGACCCAAGACTGTCAGCTCACGTTTGACGAGCTAAAAGGCTACCTCGCCAGTGTGCCAACCTTAGCTCGGCCCGAGGAAGGCGAAGTCTTAGAACTGTACCTCTCGGCTAGCGACGAGGTGGTCAGTTCGGTACTAGTAAAGGAAGCAGACCGGGTCCAACGACCCATATATTATGTTAGTAAAATCTTGCAGGGAGCAGAGACAAGGTACCCGCAGATAGAAAAGCTAGCGTATGCCCTGGTGGTAGCAGCACGGAAACTCCGCCCGTACTTCCAGGCTCACACCATCATGGTCCTGACCGACAAACCTCTGAGACAAGTTTTACTCAAACCCGAGGTTTCCGGCCGGCTGACGAAGTGGGCCATCGAACTCAGCGAGTACGATCTGCAGTACAAGCCAAGAACTGCCATCAAGGCCCAAGCCTTGGCAGATTTTATCGCAGAATGCACGTTTAGCCTCGAAGCCCCTGAGCCGGTCGAGCCCGAGATCCCCAGTTCGGGCGAACTCGGAGCTCCCAAGCCAAACGAGTCCGAACCCCGTGAAGTAGCAGCCAGTGTGGCATCCCTCCTGGTTAGACCAAGCGCGAACTGGGATGAGGAGCCCTGGATCCTTCACGTAGATGGCTCCTCGAACCAAGGCAGCGGAGCTGGAATAGTGCTACACGGCCCGAGCGGAACAAAACTGGAATACGCACTACGCTTTGAGTTCGCGGCATCCAACAACGAGGCGGAGTACGAGGCACTGATTGTCAGGCTAAACCTAGCGCACGAGGTCGGAGCAAAGCACATGGTTATCTGCAGTGATTCCCAGCTCGTGGTCAACCAAGTTACAGGCGAGTACAAAGCACGCGAGCTCACTATGATTGCGTACTTGGCAAAAGTAAAGGAAGCTCTGCTCAACTTCCAGTCACACTTCATCAAGCAAATCCCGAGGTCAGAGAACACTGAGGCCGACGCCCTATTCCGACTGGCTAGCACGAGCCACAACGCCAGGAGAACCATGTACGTAGAGGACTTACCTCGGCCCAGCATTCTCGGTGGGGCAGAAGAGGTCGCTCCCGTCACCGAAGCAGAGCCGAGCTGGATCGACCCACTCGCGAGCTTCCTGTTAAACGGAACCCTCCCCGCGGACCGCAACGCAGCCAAGAGGGTGCAGCGCCAGGCAGCCAAATACGTCATGATAGACGAACGGCTGTACCGACGATCCTACACGCTCCCCTATCTGCGATGCTTGCGCCCAGCTGAAGCCGAGCTGGTACTCCACGACATCCATGAAGGCTTGTGCGGCGGACACCTGGGGGGCAGAGCCCTCGCCCAAAAGGCACTTCGACAAGGATACTACTGGCCAACGATGAAGACAGAGGCAATCGAGCTCGTCAGAAAATGCGACAAGTGTCAGAAGCATGCCAGCATCCACCATCAGCCCGCCGCCGACCTCAAATACCTCACCAGCCCATGGCCCTTCGCCCAATGGGGGATCGACCTCCTGGGGCCATTCCCACCAGCGACAGGTGGGAGAAAATTCCTAGTGGTGGCAGTAGATTATTTCACAAAGTGGATAGAAGCCGAACCCCTGGCAATAGTTACAACCCGAAACATACAAAACTTCTTTTGGAAGAACATTGTATGTCGCCTCGGGCTACCTCGGGTACTGATCTCCGACAACGACAAACAGTTCGAAGATATCAAGTTCCAAGAATGGTGCCGAAGTATGGGAATTAGTCAGAACTTCACATCGGTCGCACACCCACAAGCAAATGGCCAAACAGAAGTAATGAACAGAGCCATCCTCCGCGGACTGAAAGCGCGATTGGACCGAGCCAAAGGTTTCTGGGCAGACGAACTACCGAGTGTTCTATGGGCACACCGAACCACGGAAAAAACCGCCACAGGTGAGACCCCCTTTAACCTCACCTACGGCACCGAAGCAGTGATCCCGGTGGAAATCGAAGTGCCTACGTTGCGACTAGAAGCGTACGACGAACAGACGAACGAGGGCGAGTTACGCACCAACCTCGACCTACTGGACGAAGTGAGAGACCTCGCGCACATCCGAACTGCGGCCTACCAACAAAAGGTAGCTTGGTACTACAACGCGCGAGTAAAAAAGAGGAACTTCCGCGTCGGCGACCTGGTTCTCCGTAAGGTCATGGTGCCCGAACCCGGCGTAGGGAAACTCGGACCAAACTGGGAAGGACCCTACAGAGTAATGAATGCACTCGGTGGGGGAGCATACGAGCTCGGAACCCTATAAGGAAAACAAGTACCCCGAGCATGGAACGTTGTCAACTTAAGAAGATCCTATAAACCACCAAGGCAAGCAGCCCGACGACCGAAATGGTCAGTTCGGCAAAAAATGCAGCTCGACGACGACCAGAAAAATAGCCGTCAGAAAACGAACTGAAGGACCGAAATGGTCAGTTCGGCAAAAAACGCAGCTCGAAGACAACCAGACGAACAAAAGCCATTTCATTTCAGATAGATGTGTACATTCAAAAAAAAAAAGCCATTACAAGCCAGGGGCCACTTCATCATTATCAGAAGCCACTTCGACAATGCCCGAAGGACCTGCCTCCCCCTCGGAGTCCAGTTCGGCATCCGCAGCATTGGCCATCTCTTGAGTAATGCGTGAAGTGGATATGGCACTGGTATCGAGGTCGGGGTACGTATTCCGGATCATCCCCCGGCTTAGCTTGAAACCCCTCCTGTAGGAGTCTACCATCAGATCATCGAAATCCGACGAAGCAATGTAATCGCTGACAGCTTTCTTCTTCGCGTCTTCGATGCCTTGAGAGAAGATCTGAGTCCTCTCCCTGATATCCTCCTGAAGATACTCGACCTGGTGCTCCAGGTCCAGCTTTATTTCCGCCATACGCTTCACCTCCACTCCCATCGCCTTGGCATCCCTCTGAGACCTCGCCTGCCTAGACCGCGCGAGGCGAGCAGCAGCCTCGGCAGCACAAGCATTCTCCTCGGCAATTCGAGCAGCCTCCTCAGTAGCTCGCGCCTGCCTCGAGCATCTCTCCACCTGGTTCGCCAAGGCGTGAATGGAAGAGTTCACCTATCAAAGGAAAACGGTATCAAAGGAACGAATAGAAGAGTAAAAGCCGAACTCTAAAGAAGGGAGCACTTACCACCATGGCATGAGTAACAGCACGACAGGCCACTTGGTGCAGAGGGAGCTCGGTCCACGCCGCAACTTCCTCGGGAAACATCGCCTCCTTACTCCGTTGAAGAGCATGAACAAGCGACAACACTCTCCTGAAGTCCCCCGGGGCCTCCGAGCCCGACGGCCCAGCTCGCGTATGGGCAGACTCGGAGTAGGCGGGAGCCCCCGTGTGTGTGGTTTCGGCATAAGGAGCCCCCGCTGGCTCCTGCATAGGGCTCCTCTGCCGGATAGTTCGGCACCTCGGGCTCCGCACCCTGGGATGGCTCGGCGCGAGCTCGCTTAGCCACCCGTTTTCTCCTCTTCATGCCCTGGAACAAGTGCCCACCTCGGGTCCCTCGAGAGTCCATCGTACCTGCGAAAAGGAATTCGGCATCAGTAAAATGTAAAAGAAAAGCAAGACAGGATCACTAGGGAAAGAACCTACTCGAACTCAGGCCCGCAGCAATAAGCTTGGCCTCCGTCAGATACCATTGACAATCCAACCCAAGCCGCGCCCATTGCCGGAGGCCCTTCGCCGTCTCCTTATCAAGTGTGATGCTGAAATCGGGAGCGGCCATCCCCCAACCAGTCTGAAACGGCCACCCCAGCGCACTTCGCACCCCGAAATAGTCCCGCTTCCACGCCGGGACCTTATTGGGGAGTCCGTGTAAGAGTTTGAAGCCCGGGCGAGGAGACAGGTAGTATGCCTGCCTACGCCCAGGAAGGGGACCCGCTTGTTTTTTCAGCATTAAAATAGAGGAGAAAATCTCCAGATCCAAAGGAAAGTTCTCGTCACAAAATAAGGAGATCGTCCCCACTAAATTTCTAATAGAGTTCGGGTGAAGCTGGCCGACCGACACACCGAAGTGGTTTAGAACCTCGACGAGAAGAGGATGAAAGGGCAGTCGCAGCCCCGCAGCAAGCTGTTCCCAGAAAATCACGATCTCATTAGGACCATGTTCCCAGGGGAAGCTGCCCGTAGGGATGAAGTAACCGTGCTCCCCGGGCAAGTCGTAGTAGTCTACGAGGGATTGAAGTTCCTCAGGCGTCATAGTCGAAGGGCCGAACTGATCTACAACCCGGCCACGACGGGAGGTGGACGCCGACCTACCCGAATCACCTCGGGCTCTAGGCACGACCCCTTCCTCAGGACCTACATCGAGCTCACTTGAACTACTGGGGGACGCAAACTGGTTCGTAGAACCTACATCAGACCCGCTTGAACAGTCTGAACCCTCCAAACTAGACATCGGGAAACGGAACGGGATTCCAAAAACACTCACCCGGGAAGAAAACTGAAGCAGACCACGAAAGCTCGAACAAGGAACCTGGGACGCGAGCTCAAAAGACGACGCGAGCTGAAACTTAGGCACGAGCTCAAGATGTACAAAAGTAGCAAGGACGCCCCCCCCCCGCGCGCTATTTATATCCACAGCGGCCGGAAAGCGACAGCCCAGATCGAAGCCAATCCAACGGCCCACAGCCGCGGTAAACCGCACGACTTCCAAAACCAATCAACGCACGTCTCTCCGAAACCAACGAGGCGTCGCGCACGTCTTGTCAGAGGACAGGTGTCGGCACGCGTCTTCCCGAAATTGACGGGGTGTCGGCGCACGTCTCCTCGCAATAAAAGCATCTGCAGCGCAACTCCCAAACAACTGCCGCCACGACTCCCAAACACGCGCCCTAAAGACCGAGCTCCCTATTAGGAGCAAGCTCCCTACTGGGAGTCCGAGCTCCCTATTAAGAGCGAGCTCCCTACTGAGAACCCGAGCTCCCTGCAAGGAGCACGAACTATACTGGGCCCCAAGCCTCACAAAGCTGACCCGAGCTGGCCCATGGCAGCTCGGAACACTCCAAACCGAACTCAAGACACCTCGCTCGCCACTCCAACACTTCGCTTCCGAAACACCAGGCTGACCAAACGTACCCGACACCAAGGACGTCCGTATCCAAGGGCGACGCACCTGACTGATTTGGGATCTGACGCCTGACAGCCGCATTTCAAACGGCTTCCTGCTACCGCCACCTGCAACCGTCGTCACTAGCCACAGAAACGGCTCCGACAAAAGGAACAGTGGCGGTTCTGTCCGGCCAGAGGAAATGACATCCGAAATGGTAGGAGTTCAGAAGTAATCATGCCCGATCTGACGGAAGCCTGGAAGCGAGTGCGCGAGGTGGTTATAAAAGGCTCCTACCCCCAGGAACGAGGTATGCTAACTTTTGCGCTATCTGGTTTATCTTGCCTTTGAAGGATTCTAACTTGAGCTTTGGAGCCCTTACGCCGGGTTCTCCTTGGAGCTTCTCTTCTCCTTCCGTTTCAGGTCCCTGTTACTCAGTTCAGAGGCAAGATCATTGACAGCTAAGACTGCCAGATTGTGCATCATCAAGTTCCGTTTCACCCTAAAATCATTTTTTGGTAAAAAAATATTGATTTGGTCAACGAACCACTGACATAGGCGGTTGAACCGTCAATCTAAACAACTATTTTTTTGGCTTTTTTTTAAATCAGAATGGGCCGTTGTTTCGAACTGGATGGTTGGACCATTCGATCCAGGAACCAGTCCCAAAACGGTTCCTTGTTCAGTCCAGTTTTAAAAACCTTGTTTCCAACCAATCTATTTTAATATTTTTGAATCAATCTTTGGAAGAGGTAGCTGCTGTCTGCTTTTGCTTGGACAATGAGACACAGAAAGAAGCTAAAATAAACAAGAAGGAAGACCCATGAAAGGAAGGATATAATCTGATTTTTCCCTCCAAAAACTGAAACATAGAAGAAGAAATGGGGATTGGGGAGTGGTGGAGGAACTCAGAATTTTATAAAGTATTGAAATAGTGGCACTAGATGGGTAACTTTGCAAATTTTCTTCCACTCCAAATGTAATTAAATAAAAGAAAGCAGGGCAATCTTATCATTTTAAAATTATTAGAATTAAACGATTATTCTATCTTGTTTTGCCCCTATAATTATTTCAGTATCAAGACTATCGATTTTATGTACACGTAACACGCCTGCGTTTTGCAATTTGCACCGGTAGATTTAGGAATATGTTGGGGGCCCATTAAGATTTAAGAATGGTGGTTAGGATTCGAGGCAGAGTACTTTGTAAGTGAGGACTCGTTTGGGAGGATTGAACTAGAAAAATCAGCTAAGCTGATTCAATTACTTTGAAGCCCTCTGGATAAATATATTGTTGAAAGAGGTCGAAGCAGGCTAAGCATACTGGCGGGTCCATGTGTAAAGAATACTGGTCTGTTCCTCTTATAGGCTGTGTAGTCCACTTTGTTTCCAGTCCATCAAGTCCCCTTCAAATGGATGAATGACAATCGATCTAGGCTTTCTGGATTCTTCACCAAATATGGTTTATAGGTTGTTTTTGTGAGGCTTACATTGAAAAACCAGAAGTCATTGTGCTTCAGCCCTTCCAATTTCCAAACGGGCACTGAGAGTCTGTTTGGGAGGTCTTCAGCCTTGATTGAGTTACGTTCACTTTTTCACTGAGCTATTTTGAAGAAACTATTAGAACTATACCGGAAAATCCATTTCATGACTGAACCAAAGTATATGCAAGGTTCAAAATATTGATACACGCCCACTGTATTGAGTTTTTCTTTTATTTTTTATTTTTAGTTTTTTTTTAAACTAATTTAAAGAGGTCGGTTTAAGGCCCATTTACCCCTCGAATCAAGTAAAACCGTAAAACACTAAAATACCCACTGTAAGGGCGTATTGGGAGGGTACCGATATGTATATATATTTTGAACTTTGAATATATGACTTACCTTAGAAAGCCAGAAGCCCTTGTGATTCAGCCCTCCTAAACGGGCATCGAGAGAGTCGGTCTCGGACAGTCGGACGCATCAATGCCAACGAGGAACTATTGGGCTCATTATCTAAGGTTTCTATCAGAAAGCCCATGGCATCTGGCCCATCGCAGAAGCGAAAATCTTTGTAGACACGTAAATTAGTTGGCAAAAGTGTTCTTTAAGCAAGAGGACTAGAGGAGGTAATTAACCAGACAAAACCATCTGTTATTTTGCCATTGTTCAGATAAAAATAAATAAAAGTAATAAATAATAAAAGGTTTAAAGGGGGAGAAAAAGCCTAAAATTCCTAAATTTCCTGTAGCTGTGTGCATGAGTGCGCAAAGCAAAACTCGGAGAAACTTATCGACAGCTTATAGACGCTAATCTAATCGTCTTCTCTCTCACAGAAAAAAAAAATCATCTTCTCTCTCTGTAGTTTTGAAAGGAAAAACAGAGAACAAAATTCTCTCTCTGTAGTTTTGAAAGGAAAAACAGAGAACAAAATCCGTTTCAGCGTTTCTCTCTCTGATTTCTCGAGAGACAGCGACGACCGGAAACCGGCTGGATAAGGACATGCGAAAGAGGTTTGCTGGTAATCCTCTCCGGATCATAGTGGAATATTCCGAATCAGAGAGCGAGTTTTTATTGCTCTTCGATGGCTGCATCGGACCAGTTCATGCCCACAGGGGGCCCTCGTTACGTTCAAATGCACTCGGAGCCGTCGACGATACCCTCCTCTCATTCCTTCCGGCTAGGCTCCGGACCGACATGGATTTTCGAAGAATTGCCCAAGGCGACGATCATCTCCGTCTCTCGGCCCGATGCCGCCGATATCAGTCCCATGCTTCTGTCCTATACCATCGAATTCCAGTATAAACAGGCACGAACCGTTTTATTTTCAATGAGTTACTGTTCTTGATTTGATTTTTAACTTTAAATTGTGCTGAGAATTTGATATTTATTGTTTTCATAGGAAATTGAACAAGTAGGGATGTAGTTCCGGCATTAAAGGTTTAGGTTCGTAGTCCTTTAGATTTGAAATAAAATACATTGTGCCATTTGCAAAGTCAGCCCCAACAAGTTTCAATTTATTTTTTTCCGGAAGCACCTTTTTTGGTATTACGCAAGTTGTATCGTAAAGAATACGACTTATATGCGATTAATTATTTTTTTTTCCGAAAAATAAAGAAACTTTGGATGTGCTTCATAATGTAAAATTTCATTACTTATATGAAACCTTAATAACACAAGGGTCATGCCAATTAGATATGGAAACAGTAGTTCATTCCCCGTGAGGTTTGTATTGTGCTGATGCAGAAAATGCAGTTCATTCTGTATAAGTTTAGCACCCTGCTGATTGTCAATTGCCATGAAATCGGCTGAATATAAGTTGTTTAAATCCTTTCAATTTAGTTGTTTTAGTTATTATTGGCATATTACTGAAAACATATTTCAATTTAATATTTTCACATGTATAGTTGAACGTGCGTTAGTCGGTTGTGATAAATGTAGTGGAACCAAATGTTAGAGGGGATAAAGAAAGCATTGTGTAGCTGGAACATCTAGTGTAGTTGATAAAACAACTTTCACTATAGCTGGCTTACCAATTTTGATGGGTGGTGCTTTAAGAAAACTGTAAAATTGCATTTACTTGGGATTTATCATCAGTCAGTGTGCTACTACTATAGGATAAAGCATTAAATCACTGAGGGACTATGGTTATTTCTTAATTGCTTTAACTGATCCTGGACTGCTGGCAACCATTCTTCTTTTGTTAAAGGTCCTGCTATAGGTAACATTATTATTACAGGAAAGAATTGCCACGCTGTAAAAAAGTTTGGAATCAATGTGGTTAATTAAATTTGATATAGAAAATCCTGGCTTTCTTAGGCATTTCTTAGATGAGATGTGAGAGCTGTAACATGCTGTACAACATGCAAACCCTCTTGTCCTTTTTATCAAGCGTGTTATGGAGAACAACACTCTATGTTGACTCTCAGATAAATAAGCAGCTTCAGATAAAAGAAAGTAGCTGGAAAGGGAGTACAGTGGACAAGATTTGCTTTGGATTGTTGATTCTTATTCCTTTCTACATGAGATTACATGCATTATGAAACATACTCACTTGAAGTTCTGATTAACCGAATAAAGTGCTTCTGCAAGCCATGGAATTAAATGACAGTTCCTGTTGAATGTGAAAACTGCTTGTGGAGTAAACAGTAACACATCTGTGTCTGTTTCATGGAATTTCCTGTTGTTATCCTTGATGCAAGTTTCAATAAATTTACATACCAAAGATAGTTTGCATCACTTATTTTTTATCTTCTGTAACATGGGTTTGTCTGAAAGGTGTCATTTCTCTTTTTTGTCAAATCCATAAAGCTGTGTTTGGATTGCAGGAGTAGAATTGAAATTGAATTCCACTGCCACCTCAATTTGTGAAATTCAAATGACTAGTTACCTCAGGAATTTCACGTCTGTAAAAAATGCAGAGTATGCTTAAAATATGCTAGCTTTTACATCCTCTCCTCTATGAAAATTAACCCAAAGATGCATCTGAACACTTATGGAATTGGTCTTATAATTTGCACACCCAATTATGTATCCCCCCTGATACAAACACAATCTAGCTGTTTTCTTCTGGCAGCAGGAAAAAGATTACCTGAATACTGTGGTAGGCTAACTGCATGCTTCTGTTCTCCAGTTCAAATGGACCCTACTCAAGAAAGCTTCTCAAGTTATCTACTTACACTTTGCATTGAAGAAACGTGCATTTATTGAGGAAATTCATGAGAAACAGGAGCAGGTTTGTCAAAATTTTCAATATCATTCTTTTTTTTGATCAATATCATTCTTCTTTTACGACATACTTTTCTAGCATTTCCTTGTTTCTAATATAGAGGTTTGGGATCTTCTATATTCATTTCCGACTTTCTGTTGACTTCTAAGTCTTATTTCTTTTACTCACATTTTGCAAATACTCAACTAAATCATCATTGTTGTTATTATTATTTTGGATGAGAGGAAGGGATTTCTTTCATTTTTTTTTTTTGATCAATAACACTTTCATTAATCATCAGTAGAAAATTTACAGGAGGAAGATAAACACACTTATCTTCCAAGAGTCACTAAGAGCCTCATAAAAGAAAGAAAAAAGAAGAAAAAGAGAAAAGAATACACTTAAGTTACATCTTGGCCCAAAACAGTGAATCCCTTTTTGCCCCTTGTTTAGCTAAACCGTCAGCTAGGGGATTAGCTGATCTTTTAACCCAACATGTCTTAACTTCCATCTCCCGCACCAGCCACATGAATTTCCTCCTTTCATTGTTATACTTCCATAACCCATTTTGATCTTTAGACAGCCATCCTATCACCACCTCTGAATCCCCTTCAATTATGAGTTTCTTGATGTTCAACTCCTTAGCTTTTCGGACTCCTTCCATAACTGCAAGGATCTCAGCTCTAAGGGAGTCACCCACTCCAATTGGGATTTCTTTCATTCTTTAAACAAAAGAATACAAAATCAGAATTTGACCAAGGAATTACATCAATTACTTAAACAATGAAATACAAATGCAACAAACTTTGAAACCCCTCTCCTTCTACCTTTTTTTTCTTTCTCTCTTCCCATCAACAATCTAATCAAGTTGCCCATCACTTCCCAAGAAAAGAGGCAAAATATTTTAGAGATACACTGGGGCTGTGTTTCCTTGGAGTGTTTGGGAAGAAGAAAATCTAGGATTTAGAGATGAATCAGGTAGCAGATTTGTAACCCCAGATCCAGGATTCTGGGATTTGGAAACGAAAGCTGTCAGGTATCTTCTCTATCAGATCCTTCTACCAAGGACTAATTGGTTGAGACAGGGACCCTTTTCCTAGTAAGGCATTATGTGGGACTGTGTCACCTTCAAGGTCAAGTTTTTTGCTTGGGGGTGGTGGTGCTGAACAAACGCCTGATGAAGGAAAATTTGTTAAGAAGGGGCATTGAACTTGACAATACTCTATGCCCTCTATGTGAGCAGGATCCTGAGAATTCCAGCCATCTCTTTCTTCACTGCAAATTTTCAAGTAAAATCTGGCAGCATTTCCAGCAAGTATTACAGTTTCATTGGTGCCAGCCAGGTTCTGTTTCTTCCCTTTTTCTGGAATGGCATACCAAGTGCATGAACAAGAAAGGCAAACTACTACGGTCCACTGTTTCCTTGGCATTCTTTGGCAATTTGGATAGAAAGGACTTCTAGAGTGTTTGAGACGAAAAAAACCCTGTAGCGGCTGTGATCAAATTTTCTTTTGATTTATCTTAGGGGTTAGCTCTCCATTCATAGGTTGTTTTGCAGGGAGTTCAGCTACTCCAATCTATTTGACTTTTCTGATGCTAATTAGGCTGCCCTGTGTTCATAGTGTACAAAAACTCTTTGTAAAAAGGGCCTGTGTTCATTGCCACAAGAGTGTGGTTTATTGGGCTAAATCCATGTATGCTTTCTCTTCATTCTCTACTGGTGGCATCTTAAGAAACCGGGAAGTGGAGGTTAGCATCTAGGCAAGAAGCATTCCCAGGCCTTTATGGTCTCTTTTGGCTCTTTTTTTTTGATATGATATGGTAACTTTAATTGATGATATTAAATAAAGAGTAGAGTTATCACCACCCACAAGGTGGGTGGAAAAATCAGAACAAAAGCCTTACAAACAAGCCCAAAACAAAGCCTCCCTAATAATTCCTTGCTTAGCTAAAGTGTCAGCCATTCCATTTGCTGACCTTCTTACCCAATTAAATTGCACCCCAAGTTCCCTTGCTAAGCTAATAATTTCTCTTAGAGGCTGTCTAAATGACCATACTCCCAAGTTTCTAGATTGCATCCACCCTATTACCAGCTTGGAGTCTCCTTCCACTTCTAAGTGCTGCATTCCCCATTGTGTCGCCAATTTCAATCCTTGGAGGCCATGACTTCTGCCCTCAAAGAATCTCCCACCTCAATCAGGCCCGAGTAAAGGGCCAAAACTCTTCCTTCCTCATTTCTGAAGGCACCCCCAACTCCCGACGGGCCTAGATTACCTAAGGAGCTTCCATCAAAGTTTAATTTCACCTTGAACTGAGACTGTGGTGACCAAACCTCTTGAACTACAGGGCAATAGTGATGGTAATGACCTCAACAAATGCTTCCTTGGATTTTTCTTGCCCTTGGGGAAATCCTATTGTTTCTCTCTTCTCAAATCAACCAAAGGATAGCTACTCTTATTATTCTCCACATTACCCTGCCTCTTTTCTTTGGTTGCCGGAAGAAGCTAGAATGAAAAAGGTTTAACACACACGAAGGGGGATTCCACCTGCAACCAAAAAGAGAAGAGAACCAATCCCATAAATAAGAAGCAAAAGGACAAGAAACCAAAAGACGAGTTGCCATCTCACCATTTCTTAAGCAAAGGTAACAAATATGTGGGGAAAGGCATCAATCTGGCCTTTTTCTTTGAAGTACGTCCATAGTGTTGATCTTTTGGATATCCACTTCCCAACAAAAAGCCCTAGCCTTTGGTGGAACAGGAGAATAACACACTTCTTTAGTAGGAAAGGAGACAGGTACAATAGAAGGCTGAATTAGGGCATTGAAAAAAGAGCAAGAGAAGAGCCCTGAAGATGTCCAAATTCTATTGTCTGGGAAAGAATGATCTAGGAAAATTAAACTCAACACGGTGAACAGTTAATTTGCACAAGTCAATTCTGAATCCTTCAACCCTCTTCTCAAACCTAAGTTGCAGTTCCCCTCAAATACATGGATTGAGGAAATGGCTTTGGATTTATTTAGGGAAAGAGAATACATTACCGGGAATTTGTCCTTAAGGGGGGTGTTCCCAAACCAAAGATCCTTCCAAAAGAGAATTTTATTACTTGAACACAAATAAAGTCTGATGAAAGGCCGAAAGAAAGGCAAGGCTCAAGCAATGGCTTTCTAAGGGGAGAAATGAGTAGCCCTAGGGTCGACACCAGCATCCCATCCATTAGTTGCCATCCCATGAGTACTTTCCACCACCAAGTGCCACAAACTGTCCTGCTCTAGGGGAAACCTCCACAACCACTTTCCTAATAATGCTACATTTCTTAATCTAATATTGCCATTGCCTAGACCCCCGAAATCTTTTTTCCTAGAAACTACTTCTCACTTCATTAGATGGTCCTTTTTTGAGTCTCCTGGTTTCCACAGAAAATCTTTCATGAGCTTCTCAATCTTATTGGCAACTTTGACAGGTAACTTGAATGTAGACAAAAAATACACTAGAAGGTTGGTCAAAGTGGACTTGATTAAAGTGATTCTAACCCCTAATGAGATATAATTTCTCTTCCACTCTGCTAGCTTCTTAGTGAATCTTTCCAAAATTGGGTACCAAAAGCTTTCAGTTCTAGGATTTCTCCCCAGGGGCAGACCTAAATACACCAAAGGCCAATTACCAACCTCACATCCCAAAGACCTAGCCAACAATTGCACCTTGTCTTCCTGTATATTTACTCCTACTACAGAACTCTTATTCCAATTGACTTTTAGATGGGAGACTCCTCAAAGTGTGTCACTACTGATCTCAAATCATCCATATCCTCTAGTTCCCCTTCACAAAAAAGAATGATATCATCCGCAAATTATAGGTGAGTGACTACCACTTGTTGCCTCCCAACTCTCAAACCTTTGATTAGATTCCTTGAATCAGCCCTGGAAATCAAGACACTTAAGACATCCACTACTAAGGTGAAGAGGAAAGGTGACAATGGGTCTCTTTGTCTAAGGCCCCTCTTAGCAGGAAAGAAGGTCCCTAGTTACTCCATTTACTAAGACTGAAAAATGACAAGAGGTGATACAACCCTTTATCCAATTACACCACCTCTCTCCAAAACCTCTGTTCCTCAACACTTCTAGTAAAAACTCCCAATCCACCAACTCGTAAGCCTTTTCTAGGTCAAGCTTACAGATCAAACCCCTCTCTCCTTTTCTTTTCTTTTTTTTTTTAATCCACACATTCATTGGCTATTAAGAACTGATTGATAATTTGTCTCACTTTCACAAAGGCCCCTTGGTTCGGTGAGATTAAGGAGGCTAGGACTTTCTTGATTCTTAGGGTAAGAACTTTAGAGATGATCTTATACAAGTTCCCAATCAAACTAGTAGGTCTAAAGTCCTTAGGCTGAATTGCTGGCACCTTCTTTGGGATCATGGCTATAAAATTAGGGTTGGGGATTCTTCTAGGGCTGAGTTAATGGCTGTTTTGCAAGGTATTGTGACTGGATAAATCCTTACAGTTTGTAGTAGAAGGGGATTCTCATGCTATCATGGGTTGGTTAAAAAGGAACAGTATGCGATCTTGGAAGTATAGACACATAGAGGGATTGCACAGCTGGCTGCAAGTTTGAGAAGCTATAGATGGGTTCCATGGTCTTGTAACAGTGTGGTGGATGCATTAGGAAGGTAAGACTGGGATTTGCTTCCCCAAGATGGGAAATTGTAGAAACAAAGTAGGGGGGGCTAGCAAAGGTTAGGCCTAATACAAGGGGTTGGCGGCTCTTGTGACATCCTTATTGTACATATCGTTCGTTTTGTATAATCAATAAAGTTCACTTTTATGAGTAAAAAATAAGATGCCAATCACCTAATGTTTTCTTTTAAATATTATATTTTTTTACACATGCTTTCTTATATAACTGATTAGTATGGTGTTTATCTTTATAGAACAAGAATTGGTGTCAGGGAGTTTACTATGTATTTAGAGAAGATTAGTTTTGATTTATTTTCTTTCAATCTTGACATGAAAGGTTAAAGAATGGCTCCAAAATCTCGGCATAGGAGATAGTACAACAGTTGTTCAAGATGATGATGAAGCAGACGATGATGCTGCTCCTTATCATGATGAAAGTGCTAAAAATAGGTTATGCCAACACACTTTGTGACTTGTTTGGTTGGGTGATAAGCATCAAATATACCCTCTTTTGTGGGAATTCTTAGGGTTCTTACATGTTTCTTCTACAGAGATGTGCCATCTAGTGCAGCTCTACCGATCATTCGCCCAGCACTGGGAAGGCAACATTCTATTTCAGACAGAGCAAAGGTGGCAATGCAAGGGTATTTGAATCATTTTCTGGGGAACATGGATATTGCTAACTCTCGAGAGGTATGTGTGAGATCTTTCAGCTTGAAGTTAGAACTAGCAAGATTGTCTTTTGAGTCTTTAGGTCATAAGCTAAAGTTCAAATTCATCTGAATATTTATTAATGTGCTCATTTTGGCTTTGTATCAGGATTGAAGTGGATTTTGGGGTTCATTCAAATACATATATATTTTTTTGTGCTATATATCATGTTGTGAGGATTATTTAATTGTTATTTTATAGTTGCTATTAGTGGGTTGTCCTCTTAAGATGCTGTCAGTTAGTTATTTTCTTTCTTTCTTATTAGTTTGTTTCTAGGGAGTGCCACCCGGGGCATACTTGTAATTTCCATTCTTTTTTATATTAAGTTAATATAAATAATGAACTGGGGGCAGCCAGAAGAAGGTTTTCTTTTTCTCTCAATCATATCTTCCTCTTCTTCTCTTTCTCTTTCTCTCTCTCGTCTCTCTCTCTCCATGAATGATTACATGGTATCAGAGCAAGGTTGGGCTATAAAAGAATTTCGGTCTCTCCTATTTGAACATGCTTCGTCCTCTTTTGCTTATTTGATTTCTTAGACGTGGAAGACAAAGAAACCCTAGCAGACTACTTGCGATTCCTCCTTTGGGTTCTTCCTTGGTCGTAATATCAAGGAAACCCTAGTCGAAGAAGGGCGATGTAGATAGAGACTCCCTTTCTTCTCTGTTCGATGCTATGAAGTCAATTTTTGGTTGGCACCTTCGTACAGGTGTTGGACAGGGTATGTGTTCTTGTTTTTTTGTTTTTGGCCAATGGTGTGAAGGCCTTATTCCTTGGTTCTATACATTCGTTTGGATGCTGGATTGTTAGACTGTATGGGCTGTAGTCAGACTGATAGTATACTATTCTAACGTCTGCTTTAGCTGGTGTTGGACTGATTACCGGGCTGGTTTAATGACTGAACCATCACATAGTTGATTTCAACAGTTTTTTGTTTTCTTTTCCACATCCCAGAAGTAAATTTCTTGAGGGTTGATATTCTGTTTGTGGCTGTTGTGTAGTTGTGTGGGTTTTGGACTGATTTCAGCAGTACTCTATGGCAAACTATGATTCAACTTCATCGGGGGTTACACCGACCCGCAACACAGCTGGTATGGGAGGTGAAAACATGATGTTTCCCATGCCCATTACCCCTTTAAATGGTATAAACTACTTGGAGTGGGCTAAAAGTGTAAAACTTTATGTAACGGCAAGGGGAAAAGCTGGTTACATAAATGGAAGGGTGAAAGAACCCAAGAGTGAGACAATTGAACATGATAGGTGGTATCAAGAAAACAGTATGGTGATGTCTTTGCTCCTTGCAGCCATGGAACCTGATGTGAAGAACTTTATGTGGGCAGACACCGCTAGTGAGATATGGGAACAGGCCAAAACTACCTATTCTGAGCAAAGGCATTATGCCAAGGTTTACCAGTTGCAAGCTGAATCCTCAACCTGTAAACAGGGAAATCGTAGTTTGTCTTCCTATTATTTAGCCCTTACTTCCATATAGAAAGAATTGGATCATTATTAGGGTATAGAGTGGAAATATGATGACAATGCTAAGGCCTACAGGAAGCTGGTTTCTCAGCAACGTGTGTTTGCCTTCTTGTTGGGACTGAACCTTGCCTATGAACCTTTGAGAGTTCAGATCCTAGGAAGCAAAGAGTTGCTGTCGGTTCACGAGGTATATTCCCTTGTTCAATCGGAAGAAAGTAGGCAGAGTGTGATGGTTACAGCTGAGGGGGAGCAACAAATTGCTTTGGCTGCGATGAGTAATAATAACATGGGGAAGAAAAGTGACACCAAGAAGGCTGATGATAAAAATAAGTTGTTTTGTACCCACTGTCGGCGCTCATGGCATACACGTGACACATGTTGGGACATTCACGGGAAACCCAACTGGGCAGTGGAGAACCAAGAACAGGGTAAAAGGCAAGGTCAGAAGAAGATGAACATAACACATAATGCAACACATGTGGCAACCCAAGATACTCAGGTTGCTGGTACTACCCGAGACCACCTTAATAATTCTGACCCCAAGGAAGATATAATGAATTCCTTCAGAGACCACTTGGAGTCTTATGGTAGGGCTTTGCGACAGATGGATAGCTCAGTCATTGGTCCCTTAGAGCTGAGATATGTGCAGTTATGGAAGGAGCCGGAAAGCTAAGGAATTGAACACCAAGAAACTTATAATTGAAGGGGATTTAGAGGTGGTGATAGAGTGGCTGACTAAAGATCAAAATGATTTATGGAAGTATAATAATGAGAAGAGGAAATTCAAATGGCTGGTGCGGGAGATGGAAGTTAAGACATGTTGGATTAAAAGATCAGCTAATTCCCTAGCTGACGGTTTAGCAAAACAAGGGGCAGAAAGGGATTCTTTGTTTTGGGCTAAGTTGTAACGTTAGTGTCTTTGTATCTTTGTATTTTCTTTTTTCATTTCTTGAAGTTCTTTGTAACTCTTGGAAGATAAGTGTGTTTGTCTTCCACTTGTAAATTTTCTACTAATGAATTAATGAAAGTGTTATTGATAAAAAAAATAGCTCAATCATTGGTACTCCTTCTACTTCATTTGCATCTACATCAGGTAATATGGCTTCTGCATTCCATGTCACTCCCACTGGTTCCCCTTGGATCATTGACTCAGGGGCCTCTAACCACATGACCGGTAAGCCGAACTTGTTTCAGACTTATAGCCTTTTGTCAGGAAGGGATAAAGTGAGGCTTGCAGATGGCTCATTCTCCTCCATTGCAGGCCAAGGATCAATATCTCTTCCCCATGACCTTAACCTGAATTGTGTATTGCATGTCCCTCAACTTCCTATAAATTTTCTTTCAATTAGTAGTATCACAAGCTCTTTAAACTGTAGTGTAACCTTTTTTCCTGGCTCATGTGTTTTTCATGACCTAACTTCTGGGAGGACGATTGGTAGAAGGAGCCTAGTGGATGGTCTCTACATTCTCGACAACAAAGCTAGTCTCTTGGTGTCATCCTCAGATTCACATAGTCAGTCAAATAAGAGTCAAATTTTTTTGTGGCATAGTCGGTTAGGTCATGTTTCTTTTGAAATAGTAAAGTCTTTGTTTCTGGTTTTATTTAAGTCATGTTCAGTGTCAGAGTTCCAGTGTCAAACGTGTCAGTTGAGCAAACAATGTAAAACAACTTTTCACTCAAATAATAAAAGATCAAGTGTTCCTTTTCATGTTGTGTATTATGATGTATGGGGGGCCTACTACTGTAATCTTTGAGGGCGGATATAAGTACTTTATCACATTGATCGATGACTACTCTCGCTATACATGGGTATTCCCTATGCGTAGTAGAGACGGAGTTCCAAAGATTGTGAAAGACTTCTAGAGGATGGTATTTACGCAGTTTCATGTTGAAATATATATCTTCCAATCCGACAATGCAAAAGAATACTTCCATGGTGAGCTCAATGAATTCTTTGCCTCCCATGTATCTATTCATAGGAGCTCATGCGCTAGAACACCACAACAAAATGGTGTTGCAGAAAGGAAAAACAAACACCTCCTTAAGGTAGCTCGCGGGATGATGTTACACATGAATGTTCCAAAAAGGTTTTGGATGGATGCTATACTTGCAGCTGCTTATGTTATCAATCGCATGCCCTCCAAAATGCTGAACTACATGGCCCCTCATTAGTTGTTGTTCCCTCAGTCCCCTTTATTTTCCATTCCCATGAGAGTTTTTGGTTGTCGTGCCTTTGTCCATGATTTGTCTTCGTCTCGAGGTAAGTTAAACCCTCAGTCCATTCCTTGTATCTTTCCGGGGTATCTCTCCTCTCAAAAAGGGTATCGGTGCTTTGATCCCGTTAGTCATAAGTTTTTTGTGTCTATGGATGTGTCCTTCTTTGAGTCTGAGCCATTCTTCCCTGCTTCTCCTCAGGGGGAGAGTAGTTGTGTGGAAGATGAGAAGTAGGTTCAGGTCCGCCAAGTCTCTCTTCCTTCTATTATGGACCTTGCTCCCTTTCGTGTCTTCCAACGTACACGTCGTAGAGATCAACAATGTGATAGAGATGTGGAGCAACCAAACATTGAGCAACCGATACCGTTAGACTCCCAGGAGGTAAGTCCAATCCCTGTTGCACCTATTGATACCCCTACTCCTATTGTGGATGACCTTGACATTCCTATTGCTCAAAGAAAGGGAGTCAGGTCATGCACTACCAAACACCCCATTACCCAGTTTGTCTCCTATGATCACATTTCTCCCTCATACCGAGCCTTTCTATCTGCAGTTGATTGCATCCCTGTTCCCAGAAATGTTGCAGAAGCCTTAAAATGCCCCGAATGGACAGATGCCATGAAGGAGGAGATTAATGCTCTTCATAAAAATCAAACTTGGGAATTGGTGGATCTTCCAAAGGGGAAAGACCCCGTGGGGTGTAAGTGGGTGTTTACAGTTAAACACAAGGTAGACAGGACAGTTGAAAGGTACGAAGCAAGATTAGTAGCCAAAGGGAACACTCAAGTGTACGGGGTTGACTATGATGAGACTTTTGCTCCAGTAGCTAAGATGAACTCAATTAGGGCTCTCCTATCATTAGCTGCTAATTTTGACTAGGAATTGCATCAATTTGACATAAAGAATGCTTTTTTGAATGGTGACTTAGAGGAGGAAGTATATATGGTTCAATCCCCTGAATTCTATGCCAAGGGAAGTGAAAATAAGGTGTGCAAGTTGAGAAAGTCTCTTTATGGTTTAAAACAATCTCCCAGAGCTTGGTTCAGTAAGTTTCACATGGCAGTTCAACAGATGGGCTTCAAACAATGTCAGTCTGATCATACACTCTTTGTGAAGAGATGTTAGGAATAGGTTGCTGTATTGATAGTGTATGTGGATGATATCATCATTACAGGAAGTTGGAGTTCAGAAATACAAAAATTGAAACAATTCCTTGCATCAAAATTTGAAGTGAAAGATTTAGGTCCCCTGAAGTATTTCCTTGGAATTAAAGTCACCCGCTCAGAAAAGGGTATCTTCATTTCTCAAAGGAAATACACCCTTGATCTATTACAGGAAACAGGCAAATTAGGTGCAAGGCCAGCAGATACTCCCATGGATGTTGACCACAAGTTGGGTGACTGTGATAGTGAACCTTTGAAAGATGTGAAACAATTCCAAAGGTTAGTGGGAAAGCTGATTTATTTGTCCATGACCCGTCCAGACATTGCCTATTCAATTGGGGTTCTAAGCCAATTCATGCAATCTCCTAAGAAACCACACATGGAGGCAGCAGAGAGAGTTCTTAGATACTTGAAAAAGTATCCCAGAACAGGTCTACTATTCAGTAAACATAATCACCTAAAGGTGGAAGTCTTTACAGATGTTGATTGGGCAGGTGCTGTGGATGACAGAAAGTCCACGAGTGGGTATTGCACATTTGTGGGAGGAAACCTAGTGACCTGGAAAAGCAAGAAACAAAGTGTGGTAGCAAGGTCAAGTGCTGAAGCTGAATATAGAGCTATGGCACATGGGGTGGCTGAAGTCCTTTGGCTAAAGAATCTTCTAGGGGAGCTTGGAGTTGTTGTTCATAATCCTATGTCTCTTTACTGTGACAACAAGGCAGCCATAAACATCACCAGCAACCCTGTCCTACATGAGAGGACCAAGTACATTGAGGTGGACAAACACTTCATAAGGGAAAAATTGGAAAAAAGGGAAATCTGCATCCCTTATGTCAACTCCAATGAACAACTCGCTGATGTCCTCACAAAAGGGCTTCCATACTCGCGACACAATGAGTTATGTGACAAGCTGGGCATGATAGACATATTCAACCCAACTTGAGGGGGAGTGTTGTGAGGATTATTTAATTGTTATTTTATAGTTGCTGTTAGTGGGTTGTCCTCTTAAGATGCTGTCAGTTAGTTATTTTCTTTCTTTCTTATTAGTTTGTTTCTAGGGAGTGCCGCCAGGGGCATACTTGTAATTTCCATTCTTTTTATATTAAGTTAATATAAATAATGAACTGGCTGCAGCCAGAAGAAGGTTTTCTTTTTCTCTCAATCATATCTTCCTCTTCTTCTCTCTCTCTCTCTTGTCTCTCTCTCTCTACATGAATGATTACATATCCTAACTGCAAATGTTTTCAGTGCCCTTTCTATTATCCTGTACAATATCATTAATTGGTTAACTCATGAGGTTGCGGTGCTTAATATGTTGCATGAATTATGGAAAATAGATATGAATAAAAATACTATTGCATGCCTCTGAATACCTAACTACAACAAAATTTTTCTTCACTTAGTAGAATAGGACCAAAATTTTCAACTCTTTTTTTTCATTGGTGAAAAGTCCATTTTTACATTTTCAATTTACAAGCAGTTAAAAATTCCTTCCAATTGCATATTCTCCACAATGAGAGGTCGTTGGCAAACAACAATATGTAGGTGGTTTGTCAGTATTTTTAGCACTTTTATATATGAAACACAATTAATTTGAAGTTTGGACTGCTTGTTACTGATAAAAAAATGGTTTGAATTTAACTGTTTTCTCAACACCTCTAGAAACCTTTTTTTGGTAAGGAACTCCTATAGCAACCGTAGGACCTCGTTTCTGCACATAGTTTCTAGAAACAAAGGATGGTCAATATTTCAGTCTCATATGTTTTCTACTATTTTCAGTGCTTTCATGTTAATCATCTTTGCTGATGATTTGATCTTAGTGCTATCCTAGTTGATAAATGTCTGTGTCTCAAAATTTCCAGGTGGTGATTACCTTCTCTAACTTGCATGCACATATAGTTTTTTGTTACTATTCCACTTGCTATGCCTTTTAATCACAAAGAGGATTCGTCATTGTAGGTTTGCAAGTTTTTGGAGGTTTCTAAGTTATCATTTTCACCAGAATATGGACCCAAGCTAAAAGAAGATTATGTAATGGTAAAACATCTGCCGAAGATTCCAAAGGATGATGATGATACAAAATGTTGTGCCTGCCATTGGTTTAATTGTTGTAATGACAATTGGCAAAAGGTATTTTACCTATATTTCTTGTTTTGTCTGTGTTTTGCATATCTGATCATTGACTGTGAATGTCTGTTTATAATATCTTTTTTGATGCGTCACTGATAAAAAATGATCAATGGTAAACGATCTTATCCCAGGTTTATATTCCCATGTAAATGCAGTCATAGGTATCAGTTGGCCATTCTTCTTTTTCTTATTGTTGTTGTTGTTGTTATTATTATTATTTTTAACATTATTATCTATTTTTTGACCAATTTAATTATTATTCACACACATTGCAACAACTTCAATGAATTCATGTTTTTGTTAGCTGTCAACAGATATTGGCCCTCCTTAATAAAGCCCTGTTGTGGAGTTTTTCTTTATTTGATTATATCTCGAACGTTCCATTGGATGTTATGATGACAAATGGAATATGATGCTGGTTAAAATATAGTTGATTTTATTTTCAACTTGCTTCCTTTTTATTTTTAAGTTACATTAGGTATTGAGTAGGCATGAATGTTGTATATCATCCTTATCTCTGAGTACATTGATAGCAGTTGCAGATACTTTGATGGGATTGACCATTTTATAGCTACCACCTGTGAAGCCTTTTATGCCAAAAGCTTACTTGATTAATGATCATTACTGTATGATGTATTGGATTATTTTGAATGATCATATTATACTCTGAAAATGTCTTAAAAGATACGCCCTTCATGAAACTAGTTTTTTTCCCTGTTTGTTTTCTGACTCTCTCCTCTAGGGCCCATTAGATTATTCACTTGACTTCTCTGTTGAATACATTTTTATATCCAATAAACTGGAAGTGATAGTACCTAGAATTTACATGGATTGGATGAACATAAGAATTTCACTTGTTACATATTTTTAACTTACAAAGTTTGTGATACTTCCATATTGTTCTGTCCTTTTCTCCTTGTGAAAACCTTATTTAGTCCTAGGTTACAGTAGAGAAGGAGAAGAAGAAGAAGAAGAAGAGGAGAAGAAGAGGAGAAGAAGAAGAAGAAGAAGAGGAGAAGAAGAGGAGAAGAAGAAGGGTTCGACCAGTAGAGGAAAATCAGTCCTCTCTCTAGCGACCCACTTGTATTTATCTTTACAAGAAAGACCATATTGTCCCTCATAAGTGATGGGACACATACTTAAAACTTAAATAAAACAGACCTTTCACTCTCAAATAGATAAACCCAAATGACCAAAATACCCCTGTTTTGTGTACTCTAACACTCCCCCTCAAGTTGGAGAGTATATGTCATATAGCCCCAGCTTGTCACAAATATAATCTACTCTACCCCGAGACAATCCCTTTGTAAAGAGACCTGCCCACTGATTTCCTGAGCTCACATGAGATGTGATTATCACTCCACTTATCATTTTCTCTCTCACAAAGTGACAATCGACCTCAATATGCTTGATTCTCTCATGGAAGACTGGGTTGGAAGAGATGTGAACATCAGCTTGGTTATCACAATATAATCTCATGGGTTTGTTAACCGAGAACCCCATCTCTTGTAGCAAGTTCTTCAACCATACTAGTTCACATGTGGTATGAGCCATAGCTTTGTACTAAGCTTCTGCACTACTACTTGCCACTACTGTTTGTTTCTTGCTCTTCCAAGTTACAAGATTGCCACCAAGGAAGGTACAATACCCTGTAGTTGATCTCCTGTCTGATATAGAACCAGCCTAATCAGCATCTGTATACCCTACTATTTCAAGAGTCCCTCCACTTTGGTATAACCATGACCTGGAGTACCCTTCAGGTACCTAACAATCCTTAGAACTGCTTCCCAATGAGGAATCCGAGGATGTTGCATAAACAGACTCACCATACTCACAACAAATGATATATCTGGTAAGGTAATAGTCAGATAATTCAACTTTCCCACCAACCTCCTAGATCTTCCAGGATCATCAAACTCTTCACTTGCATCAACACTCAACTTGACATTAAGTTCCATAGGTGTCTCTGCTGGTTTAGCACCTAACAGTCTTGTTTCTTCAAGTAGGTCAAGAACATATTTTCTTTGACATAAGTTAATTCCATGCCTTGACCTTGCAACTTCTATTCCCGGGAAGTACTTCAACTTACCCAAATCTTTCATATTGAAGTGGTCCTGTAGGAATTTCTTCAACTTGTCAATCCCATTACTGTCACTCCCAATTATGACAATATCATCCACATACACCACTAGCAAGATTTTCCCATCTTTTGAGTCATGGCTGAACACAGAATGGTCTACCTGGCACTGTTTCATCCCAAAGTCTTTCACTACTTCACTGAACCTGCCAAACCATGTGCGTGAAGATTGTTTCAGTCCATAAATTGCCTTTTTGAGTCTACAAACCTTACCATCCTCCCCCTGAGCAACAAACCCTAGTGGTTGCTCCATATACACTTCCTCAATGAGATCACCATGTAGGAAAGCATTTTTTATGTCAAGTTGCACAAGAGGCCAATCATACATAGCAGCTAATCAAATCAACACCCGAACTAAACCAATTTTAGCCACAGGAGAAAATGTCTCCATATAGTCCACACCATACAACTGAGAATAACCCTTGGCCACTAACCTGGCCAACAACATGCTTACCAGGAGGAAGAGCAGTGAGTTCCCATGTGTGATTGTGTTGTAGAGCAAAGAGTTCCTCTTCCATGGCTTGCCACCACCCTGGGGAGGTAAGGGCTTCCTGGACAGTTTTGGGAATGGAAACAAATGATAGCAATGATATAAAGTTGCGATGAGAAGCAGAAAGGTGAGCAGCTGAAACATAGTGTGAGATAGGATGAGAAGTACAAGTGCGTTTACCTTTCCGCAGGGCAATAGAAAAATCAAGGTCCAAGGGAGAAGAAGCAATGATAGGATCTGTCGACGAGGGCTGAATTGGAGGGGTGTTATGGACACACCACCTGCCAGCACACTGTGACGCAGTCATAGGCAGTAGCACGCACAGCGGGCCGCCCAGCAGCACACACCGCCCGGCAGCGCGCAGAGCAGCATGCACCGCCCGGCAACGCGCAGCGGCACCGCGCGGCGGCGACACCATGAGCCGCGCGCACGCACCCGGCAACAGCAGCAGAGCGGGGCCCACACGACAGCTCATAGGGGTGGGCCCACCCTTATCTGGACACATCAAGAGAACTCGCCGCCAGCCTACCTCATCCCTTATCCTTATCCCTTATTTTATCTTCTTAAGTAAGAGTTGTGTTACCATTAGGAGTAGGTAATTAGTAGTTTGAGTTCAAGTTGGAGTTTGAGTTTAATTAGGAATTTCCTTCTGTAATCTCCTATTTAAGGAGCCACGAATTGAAATAAAGCATTCAGTTTTCTAGTCAAGAAAAGAGTGAGGAGAGTTCGGGTGGTCTCTTGGACAAATCACCCATTAGGAGAGTTCGGGTGGTCTCTTGGACAAATCACCCATTCAGTTTCCGTAATAGGGTTTGCACGCAAAGGAAGGCGCAAGGGAAGCAGGGCTTTCTCATCGTGGACCGACCCGTGACGAGATCCTACGCGCAGGACCATAACAAGGGGTCGGTGCTCTTCTATGAGTATACACTTGCCTGATTGGTGGCCTCTCAGTAGTAATTGGCATGGGAGGTGAATCTGCAACTGGAATGGGAACCACGGGAAGGGGATCTGCAACAGGGACAGGATATAGGAACTATGGGGGAAGGAGATGAAACCAGAATATCCGAGAAAAAAGGAACCGATTCAAAGAAGGTGACATCGGAGCACACAAATGACTTATGGAAGTTAGGGTTATAGCACTTATACCCCTTTTGAGTCCTTGAGTAGCCAAGGAAGATACACTTAGTAGCTCGTGCATCTAACTTGTCTAAACCTGGCCCCAAGTTTTGAACAAAACAAACACATCCAAAGACTCTTGGGGTGAGAGGAAACGAAGACAAGGTGGGAAACAACACCGAGAAGGGGGATTGACTTTCAAGGATGGACATGGGCATCCGATTGATGAGAAAACAGGACGTGAGGACAACATCACTCCAAAAATGCTTTAGGACATTCATATTAAGCATCAAAGACCGAACAGTTTCAAGGAGATGTCGATTTTTCCATTCAGCTACACCGTTCTGTTGTGGGGTGTAGGCACAAGAAGTTTGATGAATTATCCCATGGTGCTCAGTATTGCTGAAATGGTATTGAGGTGTACTCTTTGGCATTATCTGAGCGAAGAATTTTAATATGAACACCAAATTGGGTACGTATTTCAGCATAAAATTTTTGAAAAATAGAGAACATTTCACTGCGATCTTTCATAAGATAAATCCATGTCATCCTTGAAAAGTCATCAACAAAAATTACAAAATACTTATAGCCATTGTATGACATCACTTTGATCGGACCTCAGACATCAGAATGAACTAAAGAAAAAGGACTCAAGACACGACTATCAACTCTTGGACTAAAAGAGACTCTATGATGTTTCCCAAGCTGACATGACTCACAATCCAAAGATGAAAGATGACTCAAGGAAGGAACCGACAACTTCAGAGTCTTGAGAGAAAGATGACCAAGTCTGCAGTGCCATTGAAGAGGAGTAAGAGACGATTGAAAAGCTACTGGAGGGCCACCACCATCAAGGTAATACAATCCACATGCCTCATGCCCTCCACCAATCTTCATCCCCGTCTTGAGATCCTGAAACACACAAGAAGAGGGATAAAAGGTTATGAAACAATTAAGTGACTTGGTTAATCTACTAATAGACATAAGGTTAAAGGGGAACTTGGGGACATATAAAACAGATGATAAAGACAAGGAGGAGAGATCAACATCACCAACACCACAGATGGGAGATGTAGAACCATTAGCAAGAGTAATTGTTTGAGATGTGGAGGACCGAGAAAGAGAAGAAAATACATTAGGAGTCCCAGACATATGGTCTGAGGCTCCGGAGTTAATGATCCAGTGTGGAGGCTTGGAAACCAAGCAAGCCATACCTGAATGGGCAAGGGTAGTTGTGTTCTGTTGAGAAAATGGCTGAAGGAACTGCTCATATACTGCATGGGGTACACTCACCATCTCTTTCCCAGAAACACCAGTAGATGTGGAGGGGATCGGGTCAGTTTGCTGACTTTCAGTAGCTGTACCACTACCCTTAGTCACATCATGGTTAGCCCAAGTGTTGGGTGGACCATGTAAATCATAGCAGAAATTAACCGTGTGCCCCTCTAATCCATAGTATATACACTTCCTAGGGCATTACTTCTTCCTTTACCACGACCTCCCCCTGAGTCCCGACCTCCACTCCGGCCACCAGCACGGTTAAACATGGGACCACCACGGTTACCTGGAAGTTCATGACCACCACCACCACCTCTATTTCCACGGCCTCCCCTCTAGTCACCACAAAACCAGATCTGTCTGAGAGAGAAGAATGCTCTATAGACTCAATAGATGTCCTCCTAAGACGGGCAAAAACTTCTTCAAGTGAGGGAAGAGCAGATCCCCCCAGTATTTGTGCTCGGACAGGCTCATATTCAGCCTTCAAACCCACCAGAAACCTTGTCACATCAAGTTGCTCATGCTGTTGTTGCTGAATCTGAACATCCTGTTTTATTATCATTCCCATCTCCAATCGATGCCATCTTAACTAATTCACCTTACCTCACAAAGAAATCACTGCTATGTGTAGAGTATTCACCTTCGAATATTCAGCACAACCTCATGCACTTCCACAAAACTTATCTCACTTTCAGCACCACCAACTTCTTCAAATACACATTACACATCAAATACAAAAGCTGAAATCCCTCAGTCATTAAATCAAACACTTACATTGCACTCTGCAGAACCAAATACAAGAGCTGAAATCACTCAGTCATTAAATTAAACACCTATACTGCACACTGCAGAACCATTCACACACCAAATACAAGGGCTGAAATCACTTGGCCATTAAACCAAACACTTACACTGCACTCTGCAGAACCAACTTGTACTCAGCTGAACACTGTTCACCCGAACCTGCTCTCTTCATACCATCGAATAGAGAGCTTCCTACCAATCACCACAAACAGCCACTACACCACAAACCGGAGGCATGAAGGTCCTACAGAGAAAAACGACCACTCCTTTTCAACCTTTCCCTTAATCTCCCAGTGGTTCTTGAGAAATCTGCAAAACCCTAGAGAGGAGGGCGATAAAAAAACTGGGTAAACCAGAATAAAAGAGCAAGACGAACAGATCTGAACTTGTTACATGCGCTCTGATACCAAGTGAAAAACTTATTTAGTCCTAGGTTACAGTAGAGGAAAATCAGTCCTCTCTCTAGTCGACCCACTTGTATTTATCTCCAATAACATAGTTACAAGAAAGACCATATCGTCACTCATAAGTGATGGGATACATAACTTAAACTTAAATAAAACAGACCTTTCACTCTCAAATAGATATACCCAAATGACCAAAATACCCCTGTTTTGTGTACTCTAACACTCCTCTTATAGATGATCTGCTCTGTGTTACTTCATCTACCTCTTACATGTCTACCATGTATTTTCCCTGATAAAATCTTCTCTTTCCCTTATTGTTCTTTCTTGTTTCAGTTTCAATAAAAAAATTCTCATTGGAGTTTTTTCTAGTGAAGGTAGAAAATATTGTAAATGAATAAATCACCTCAGGGAGCTAGGAAACTTGTATAGTTTCTTAACATCCTTTTATTGCTATTATAAATTTTCTTTCTAGTTAATTTGTTAAAAGTGCAAACTCTTTATGCTTTACTATCCAGGTTTGCTACAATCTTTGCCCTTTCCAGGAAGCATGCCATAAACATGTTTTTTGACAGTTAATTGTTCTTTGTTGGAAAATGTTAGTTATTCTTCAGCATTAAATCTATTGCTGCATACTGTGCAAACATCCGTAATATGAATTCTTGCTAGAATAACATAGCTTAAATCTTTATATATAATATATTCATTATAACCTCAATTTTTACATGGTATTTGGTTTTATCTAGGTGTGGGCTGTACTGAAACCTGGGTTCTTGGCTTTGCTGGAAGACCCTTTTGATACCAAACCTTTAGACATTATTGTATTTGATGTACTGCCAGCATCAGATGGTAATGGAGAAGGCCGGGTATCTTTAGCAAAAGAGTTGAAGGAACGTAATCCTTTACGTTATGCATTTAAGGTAAGCTGCTAATTCCTACTTCTAATACTGTGAAAGCAGAAGGTGCTGGTTCTGAGCGTAGCCACTTTGTGCAAAAAATGTCAAATGTTAGGTCTGTATCCAGTTCACTCCTCCCAATACCCCAGATAGCTGGGACCAACTTAAGGATGGGCTATAACTCTATTTTGTGTATGGATGTCTTTTTGTAAACAGTCAAGGATTGGTCTTCTATTGTATTCTTGGTAGTTTTTGTATATTCCAAATTTACAGCCCCCAGTTGTACATGATTTCTTTCTGTTTAATGCAACACAATACATTATCTTATACCTCTCTTTTTCTCTCTTTCAAGTAAGCAATTTAATAGCTGCAATGTTCTTTGTATGATGACAGTCATGCTTGTAAGAAGTTGTCTAATCAATATTTGAAAATTTCAGGTGTCATGTGGAAACAGGAGCATAAAATTAAGAACTAGGAGTAATGCTAAAGTTAGAGACTGGGTTGCAGCAATTAATGATGCTGGATTAAGGCCTCCTGAGGGCTGGTGCTATCCTCATCGGTTTGGTTCTTTTGCTCCTCCAAGGGGTTTGACTGAAGATGGTAGTCAGGCTCAATGGTTTATAGATGGCCAAGCTGCATTTGGAGCTATTGCTTCATCAATTGAGGAAGCAAAATCAGAGGTTTGTTTTTGTACTGCTATAGTATAGTTGAAGCATTTCCACCACATTGATCTTCTTGTCATTTAATTTAATGAATGCTGAAATTTTTGTAAGTTTTATGCAGATATTCATTACTGACTGGTGGCTGTGCCCAGAACTGTATCTACGACGTCCTTTCCATGCTCATGGGTCATCTAGACTTGATGCTCTATTAGAAGCAAAAGCAAAGCAAGGGGTCCAGGTGCCTATTTCCCTTTTGATACAATTTCTTTTTCTTTTCTTTTTTATAGTGTGTTAATAAACCTGTATCTATATTGTTGTTTTTTTTTGTTTTTTGATCAGTAACGGTTGACCTTTATTACTCGTGAATGTAAAAATAATGTATTTACAACAAGTGTAAAGCACCCCAAGATACATGTGCTATTATTTTTGGTTTAGCCTGTTATGTTAATAAATCATGTTGCATTTGCACTAACAAGGTTTCTGTTGTTTTTTTTTTTTTTTGTTTTGAAAAAGATGGTAACAAGGTTTTTGTTGTAATGCTAAAGTGATCTAGAAATCCTACAAATGAAGGCTGGATTTTTTAGGGATAGCTGACGAAAAAAGGTTGATGAAGACAGTTATAAGTAGATTTGTGCTTCTATTTCCTTGACTGCACTTAAAAGCTTGAAGAGACAAAAAAAAAAAAAAAAAAAAAAAACAAAGACCAGAACTCATCAAAAGAGTTGATGCATTTGAAATATAATGGATGGATTTCAAAAGAGCACAGCTCATAACAAGATGTGCAAATGGTGTCTGAGAATGAGTTTCGGGGGGATAATCAGTCTATACATGAGTTCTTAACTATATTAGGTGCTGGATAATCAGTCTATAGTTGTTTTGTCTAATAATTTTTCTTTCTTAGAAACCAGAAATAACTAGATTTTAGTATTTGACTCAACTTACATATTCTAAAAACCTCATAGTTTTTCTCTTACTACAAAATTCTCTCTAAGAAAGGGACTCCAGAATGACAACAGAAGGTTTTATAAATTATAACAAACTCAGAAGCTGAGTAGCATATAGTACTTCTTTCATGAAGGAGTTTCTCCCATAGAGCTTGTATATTATCCTGCCCATGTCTTACACATAACTCTGTCAAATCACGTTTGCCTTAATCTACTGTTTCTCTACTTTGCTGCCATAGTAGGTGTCAATGGACTGGGTTTGGGTTGGACCCTCTCCAAATCAAAATCAATTTGAATGGGTTGGACAGAGCAATAGGACATTGAATTAGACCAGTCCATACTTATTGGCCCACTGTATTAATAGATTGGATTGGACCTGGTCCATCTGTAATGGATTTATATTGGATATTTGGATTGGGTTGGATTGAACAATATCTGGTCCATTGACAAAAGATTAGAGTACAGGTGTCAATGGACCAGGTTTGTGCTGGACCCAATCTAAATTAAAACCAATTTGAACAGATTGGATGGTCCAGACATTGAATTGGACCAGTCAAGAATGGTCCAAAGTATTCATTGGATTGGCTTGGACCTGGTCCATCTGTAATGGACTCATATTGGACCAGGTCAGGTTGGACAAATATTGAGTCCATTGACAGTCCTACATAGAGCTCTGCATTCTTCTATTTTTGCTTTCTCTTACTCTCTCTTCAGGTCAGTATATATTTCTCTTCCTAATTTCCATTACACGGTTGAAATACAGCATTTTATTCTTCCTGTTGCAAATCTGTATTAAGCCCTTAAACCTTGGCCTCTCACCTTATATCCTGTTTCCCCAATCATCCCTAACTTTTCCTTGCCGTAAACCTCAATTGACCATCATAATTTGCCCTGTATTTCAGTCTTTCCTGATACGCACACTAATAGTCTTTTAAAGAAACCAGCTCCACAGAATCTATTAATTCACCACCATCATCTTGATTATGAAATACCTTTCAAAAAAGTCTTGATTATGAAATACCATTTACTCAGTTCTACAGCTCTCTGTCTCTCTCTCTCTCTCATTTATGTGTGTCCATGTCATATTACCCTTCTTGTTCTTCTAGAAAACATGTTTCAAGGATATTAACATTTTATAAAGTTTCGCAATGACTACATGAATAAATAACTTTGGACATTCCATGTTTTTAGAATTTTAATGACTCCAAAGTGTCATTGTTAGGGTGTTCATATTTTATTCATGAAATTTATTTGTGGAATGAATTTGGATGTAAATTGATTTTAATTTAATTTTTGCAGATTTATATCCTTCTCTACAAAGAAGTTTCTCTTGCTTTGAAAATTAATAGTGTTTATAGCAAGAGAAAGCTTCTTAACATTCATGAGAATGTGAGAGTACTACGCTATCCGGATCATTTTTCAAGTGGTGTTTATCTTTGGTATGCAGTTTTATCTGTAAACTTCACTTAAAATTGTCATCAGTACTGGAATTAGGAGTTCCATCATTTTTCTGGTTAATTGTTACCACTTTTAATTTGGGATGTTGCAGATACTGATGAATATAACTGGTTATATATAGGTCCCATCATGAAAAACTTGTTATCATTGATAACCGGATTTGCTTCGTAGGAGGACTAGATTTATGCTTTGGCCGCTATGACACATATGAACACAAACTGGGTGATTACCCACCTTTAATATGGCCTGGAAAGGATTATTATAATCCAAGGTAAGTTTCTGCCTTTTCTCCTGACAAAGAATTTATTTAGCACATGTAGTAGAGGATGGTTTGAAGTGGGAACCTTCTAACTCTATAATTACATTTTACATCTCATTCACTTTATCATTAAATCGTTTATTTTATCTTTTCAATGTGCTATGTACTCAAGAATAATATTTTGACAAGGTAATCGAATGATCAAAGAAAGAAATTTGTTTGACCAAACATTAAATTCAATGATTAGGCAAGATGAGGTCCTTCTAGTTTTGATTTGTTTCTTCCTTGTAATCAGCCTAATCTCCCTGGGTATGAACTGGTCATATGTACCTGTCTTCACCATGTTGAATGGTGTAAGCCTTTCACCATGAACTTTTTTTTTCTGAGCGATGTAAGTTAGTGGCAAACATGAGGCAGGCTGTCAGATCAGCTACGTTTTGCACCATTGCATAGCCCTTTTGGCTTTCTTTAAGTAAAACATGTTTGAGAAATCAAAATGTTGAATTGGTGACATAGTTGTCAAGGCGACTAGGCGAGGCAGGCGACCATGGGGCGCCCAGGCGCCTAGGCGATGGAATCTATAAATATAAAATCTATAGATTTCAGCCATATAATCATATTCATATATATTAATGATAGGTTCAGCTGTTAAAAACTGAAGTGAGAAGTGAGAACAATGACTGAATCAGTGAAGGGAGGAGAGGAGTATAGGGCGGAGGCCCTGCTTTTCCAAAAAAAAAAGCAAAAAAAAGATGATGATGATGATGAGTGGAGAAAGGGAGGACTGAGGAGTATAGGGGCGGAGTCCCTGTTTTTTCGAAAAAAAATGAAAAAATGTCTGAGCTGAGAAGAGAGAACTCAGGACTGATTCGACTAAATCTGGAAAAGAGAAAGAAGAAGGTCTGGCGGAGATGAGAAAGAGAAAGAAGAAGAAGATGAGTGGAGAAAGGGAGGACTGGCGGAGCCCCTGTTTTTTTGAAAAAAAAAGGAAAAAATGTCTGAAATCTGGAAAAACAGAAATAATAATAATAATAATAATAATAATAATAATAATAATAATAATAATAATAATAATAATAATAATAATAATAATAATAATAATAATAATAAGAAGAAGAAGAAGAAGAAGAAGAAGAAGAAGAAGAAGAAGAAGAAGAAGAAGAAGAAGAAGAAGAAGAAGAACTTGCTGCTGGCACTGAGGTGCGATGGAGTTGGGCTGGGGCTTGAAGCCTTCGGTTCTCCTCCTCTCCAATCGAACAAAAAAAAACCCTTATGACATAAAGGAAAAAAGGCTGTATACTTGGTCTTAATACTAAAATGATATCATGTAACCAGATTTATTTTAAAAGAATAAAACATCCAATAAAATATCAAAACAATAAATTTAAAAAATATCAAAACAATAAATAAAAAAAATAGTTTTTTAGATGAATGTAGGCGCCTAGGTGACTGCTTAAGTCTCTGGGCGGGTGCCTAATATGCAAAACCTGTGGCGTTTGGGCGAGCGACCATGAAAAACCACCTAGTCGCCTAGGCGATGCTTAGGTGCCCGCCTAGGCGTCGCCTTGACAACTATGATTGGTGAAAGATGGTATTATTTCCTATGAGATGAAAAACAACCAGCAATATGTCCTTTTTCTAATCAATGAAGAGGGAGAAGGAGAAGAGTCAACCGTACCACTCTCTCCAACCCCTTATTACTTTTATTAAACATAGTTAGGAACTAATGAGGTAATTTATAAGATTACCCTCTATAGGGCAGCTTCTTTTAAACTTAAAGAAAAAGGCTAACAGGCCCACAAGATTAAAGGCCTATTAACTCAAAAACTAATAACCAAAAGAACATAAAGGAACTATGGCCCCATCTGGCCCAATATCATAACAAAGTCTTTATTCTTCTGGATCTAAGAGGGAAATTTAACACTTATGTTTTAATTCTTTTTTCTTTACCATAACTTGATGTTTAGCTAATTGTAGCTCTCCTCACTAGTCTTGTGTTTTCATAAATGGAATGCATTCTTTTATAATTATTGATATTGGATTATTCTTTAGTTGTTGACATATTATATGTTAGAGTGGTCATTAACCATTAGACAAGAGCAGAGAGAGCATTAACCTTTCAATCAGGAAACAGAAAGGGAATAAGAAAGAGCCCACCAGCCGTTGACAGGAAGAGGGCTGCAAGTTGGGTTGCCTGATTTGAAGAATTTCAGCTACATCAGGCTCAGGTTAGGGTTTGGGCCCATTGAAAATTTAACAAATTCTCATCCCAACCCAACCCAAGTTCCATCCCTAGACAGGAAGAGCACATGGAATTGCAGATGAGCTTCCAAGTGGGGTAACATGGATGTTTATTGGGGATATGGGTTTGAAATGTGACTCCATTTTTTTAGGTGTGCTTTTGTATTGGTGTTGATGCTCAAAGCTTGTCTATTAGCCCCACCCTTTGATATTGTAACTTGTATTTCCTCGTCATCTCTTGTTTCTTAATAAAGTTATTCATTACCATTAAAAAAAAAAAGAAAGTGCATGGAATTAAGGTCTTAAATTGCCAGAATTAATCAAGCATAGAGGAGTGTGGGGGGAGGGGGAGGAGGGAGACAATACTGATCAGCTATATACCAATCAAAAAAAAGTTCAGCTGCACTATGCATTGTGCGTTAAGAAGAATAATAAATTCTCGTGGGCTTTTGGTGGTTCCTCTACCCTGGTTGTGAGCTGGTTTCCTCTTTGAGGTCTTATTGCTAACTGTTGAACTACCTACGGCCACTGAAAGCCTAGGTCATGCAGGCAGTTCGGTTGTTAAAAAAAACCTAGGTGATTTTTTTTTTTGATCAATAGACAGAAAAGGGGGGATAAGCTCTCTTATCTCACCCAAAGAGAAAAGTACCAAAAATACATATTACAATTACAACTGAGCCCAAAAATGAGAATCCCTATTCACCCCTTGTTTAGCTAAACCATCAGAAAAAGAGTTGGCACTTCGTTTAACCCATGAAAGTTTTATATCCATACTAGGTAACTGCATTTGTTTGAGGTTGTAATTTTCATCTTGTTCTGTTAGGGAATCTGAGCCAAATTCTTGGGAAGATACATTGAAAGATGAATTGGATCGTCAGAAATATCCCCGTATGCCATGGCATGATGTCCATTGTGCTCTTTGGGGACCACCTTGCCGTGATATAGCAAGGCACTTTGTCCAGCGCTGGAACTATGCAAAGGTTGATTCCCTGTTACTTGTAGTTGAGTACTTGAGTTTACTTGTTGAAAGCTTAGTTTCCTTTGGGATTGTAATCATAATTATGCATTATGTCAGAGAAACAAAGCTCCAAATGAACAAACAATTCCACTGCTTATGCCTCAGCAGCACATGGTTATTCCACATTACATGGGAAGAGGTAGAGAAACTGAGACAGAAAGTAAGAAAGCTGAAGATAATCATAAAGGCATTAAGAGGCATGACTCCTTTTCCTCCAGATCATCACTTCAAGATATCCCATTACTGTTGCCTCTGGAGGTTGATGAACTAGATCCTGCCAATGGAATCCCAAAATCAAATGGCTTAGACATGACTCACAATCTTCCAAGTCAATCAAACAGGGTCAGTCGAGGACTTCCATTCTCTTTCCGAAAAACTAAAGTTGAACCTTCATTTCCAGATATGCAGATGAAAGGCTTCGTTGATGACCTTGATTCCATGGATCTTCAGACAAGAATGTCTTTGGATGTGGTTGCTCAGCCTGATATGCAAAATTTAGATGAAGAGTGGTGGGAGACACAAGAGCGGGGCAACCTGGTTGTTTCTGCTGAGGAAGCTAGACAAGTTGGTCCAAGAATTCCATGCTGCTGTCAGGTTTGCTACATATCTGGAAATAAATTGAAAAACATTTATGTTCTTTTTTATTCCATCAAAAAACATTTATATTCTTTTTTGGTTACAAGGTCATTATGGTTTCATAACTTATTTTTCCTTTTTATATTTGATTATGTTACTGTCCCTTTTTTTCATTTTTTTGGGCATTATGTAGTGAGGATTCTCTAACAAATAAAACCATAAAGTCATAAGGGCTTTCTATCATTCCCTATGGGCTGTGCATCCAAGATATATATATATATATATATTCCTGTTCCTTCATTACTTCTAGAAATTTATGCATTTGTTAAGTGTTCTTGGTATTATGCTGGTTGCATCAAGTTAATGTTTACAATGAACTATTTTCCTTTTAAAGATGTAAGCTATACCAAGTCTTCAGGACATCTTTTCTTGACAGGATCTACTATTTAGCAATTACTTTCAGGCTTGCAGACCCAGGCTTGTATGTCAGGCCTGATGGCCTGACCAGCTAGGGCCAACCCAACACCCATGGTAGTGATGGTACCTTATATTGGCAACAAATTGCTGCTCCTAGTTTTAACTTTCAAATGTTACATATCTCTAATTTATTTAGTTCTCTGTGAGGTGCTTTTCTTTTGTTTGTGTTACTATGAATACTTATTAAAAATAAGTTTTAAGTGTTGGTTATTATGGTAATTAAACCACGGTAATAACTAGTTTTCTTAATATAACAAAGCTTATTACATCATAAACCCATGAAAATTTTGAAATAATAGCATGAAACTCAAGAAAAATGAATGTTAGAATAGTAAATGTTTAATGTAGTATGTGCCGCAAGGGAACAAATGTCTTTTTACTTTTTATTTTTGTCGCCCTATATACATTAATGAGAACTGGTGCCGCCAGAGTAGTAGTTGCTCTCTAATCTCTCTTCTCTTCTCCCTTGCTCTCTTACCCCTCTCCTCTATTCTTCCTCCATATTTTCTGCCCTATTTTACTGATAATATGGTATCAGAGTGAGATTACTGGGCCTGAGAACAGATCGAGCATATTTTCTCTCCTTGTTGTCTGCTACAGATTGGGATCAAGAAAACCTTTCTATGACTGTTACATCAGAAGTTTTTTGTTTTTCTCTCTCTCTTGGTTGTGTACCAAGGAAATCTATAAAACTAAGATGGGTGGATGCTGTGAGAAGGATCTGTGATGGTATTAATCATTTTTTGTGGATCATATGATCCTTGTAGCTGAGATTGATGCTCCTGTAGGTCACATATGACCTGTTTTTTTGATTCAACATAACTGGTATGGTCTCTCTTGGTGACTGTAGTAATTAGGATTTAGGTACCCTGGAAGTGCGGTGGCCTGTGGCTGTTAAGCCTGTATAAGCCTGAAAACAATTAAAAAAAATTACTTTTTTGGATGGAGATGGTGCTGTCTTGTGCCTAGACTGTGAGGTGTGTTTGGGGACTGCAGTTCTAGTGCTTCTCTAGGACTGGTTTTGTGTCAGAAGTGACTCTTGGGTTGAACAGTGAACTGGACCATGTCATTTGAAAATTCTGCAACTTCTGGTGTTACCGCAAGCCAAAACAGAATGAGTGGGGGACTAGATATTGACTTCCCTATGGCTGTAATCCCCTTCGATGGACTTAATTACTTTGAGTGGTTTAGGGGAATCAAACTCTACATTACTGCTAGAGGGAAAGTAGGTTATATCAATGGTAAAGTGAAGGAACCAAAGACCAGAAGTGTTGAACATGACAAATGGATCCAAGAGAATAGTAGGTGATGTCATGGCTCTTAGTTTCTATGCTGCCACAAGTAAGGAAGACTTTTATGTGGGCTGAAACAACTTGTGAAATATGGGAACAAGAAAAATCTACCTATTCGGAGCAGAGGCACTATGCAAATATATACCAACTGCAAGCTGAATCATCCACTTGTAAGCAGGGGGAGAGAAGTCTCTCAGTGTATTACTCAGATTTGACATCAATCTAGAAGGAGCTAGATCATTATCAAAGTACGAATTGGAAATGTAATGAAGATGCAAAAGCCTACAAGCTCCTTGTCTCCTCGCAGTGAGTATTTGCATTTCTCTTGGGACTAAATCCTATGTATAAGTCTATCAAGGTACAAATAATGGGACGTAAGGACTTACCTTCAGTCCAAGAGGTTTATGCCTTAGTTAAGTCTGAAGAGAGTAGAAGAAATGTGATGAATTATGCAGAGGGGGAGCTAGATGCATTGGTAGTCAGAGGAGGTACAAGTGGAAATGGAGGATGTTCTTTTAAGAAGGGTGACTTGCAGAAGAGGGTGGATGACAAAGACAAACTTTGGTGCACTCATTGTTCGCGATCCAAGCACACTAGGGACACATGTTGAGACTTCACGGGAAGCCTAAGTGGGCTCAGGAGTTAAGAAAAAAGTCATCATTTTATTAGACTAAGAAGCCAGTTCAGCAAAACCAAAAGAAATTTAGCTCAACAAATGTGACCTCTCAAGAAACTTGTCCAACAACATCACAGGAACATCCCTTTGGTTCTGATCCTAAGGAAGAGATAATCAATTCTTTCTGTGACCATTTGGAGCTTTATGGTAGGTCACTTCTCCAGGTGGATTTTGGCCCTACTTCGTTTACTTCATTTGCGTCTACTTCAGGTAACTTTGCCACAACCTTACATGTATCATCTCATACCTTTGAATCTCCTTGGATAATTGACTCTAGGGCCTCAAATCACATGACTGGTAAGTTAAATTTGTTTCAAGCATATAACCTCCTTTCTAGGAGAGATAAGGTGAGACTGGCTAATGGGTCATTTTCCACCATAGCCGACCAAGGAATCATTTCTCTTCCTTTCGGCCTTACCATTTCAAAAGTATTGCATGTTCCAAAATTGCCTATTAATTTCTTTTCCATTAGTAGCATTACTCATTCCTTGAACTGTTTAGTAACCTTTTTTCCCTCCTCTTGTGATCTAGAAGTGAAGTGTTAAGATTATAAAAGATTTTCAATAGATGGTGTTTACTTAGTTCTAGATTGAGATTCATATTTCCAATTAGACAACAGAAAGGAATACTTTCACAGTGATCTCACAGAGTTCTTTGCTTCGTGTGGGTCTCTTCACTGAAGTTCTTGTGCTAGAACACCTCAACAAAATGGTGTGGCTAAGAGAAAAAAGCGCTACCTTCTTGAGGTCGCTCATGGATTATTATTACATATGCATGTCCCCAAACATTTCTGGATGGATGTTGTTATGTGTGCTACATATCTTATCAACTGTATACCCTCTCAGTTGCTAGAGTATAAGGCCCCACATCAACTTTTGCTCCCTAAGGCCCCCTTGCTTTCTATTCTAATGCGTCTCTTCGGATGTCATTGTTTCATTCATGACTTGGCTTCTACTCGTGGTAAACTTGATCCTTATGCTATCCCATGTGTCTTTTTGGGTTACCCTTTGTCTCAAAAGGGCAATTAATGCTTTAATCCTGATTCCCGCAAGCATTATGTCTCCATGGATGCATCTTCTTTAAAAATGAACATTTCTTCCCTATTTCTCCTCAGGGGGAGATTGGAGTTGAGGAGAAACACATTCAGGTTTATCTTTCTCCTTTTCCTGATCCTCCCCCATTCCATGTCTTTCATCGTCATCGCAAGGGCCAGCAGAGTTCAAGAACCTTAGAGCCTGAAACTATGCTACTAACATCATCAGACTCTCTAGAGGCAGGTCCTCCTTAGCTCGGTACTCTTGTTCCTATTGATATGCCTAGCCCTCTTGTTGTTGATGATTTAGATGTTCCTATTGCCAAGAGAAAGGGTGTTAGATCTTGTACTACAATCATCCTATCTCTCACTTTGTTTCCTATGATCATGTTTCACCTTCATTTCCTATGTTTCTTACCTCCATTAACAACATTTCTATCCCTAAGAATGTGGGTAGAAGCTTTCTTTATCCACACCTAAATGGACAAATGCAATGAAGGAAGAAATTAATGCCTTGGACAAAAATGCCACCTGGGAGTTGGTTGATATTCCCAAAGGAAAAGAACCAATGGGATGTAAGTGGGTGTTCACTATGAAGCATAGGGCCGATCATATAGTGGAAAGGTACAAAGCCAGATCGGTGGTAAAGGGATTTACTCAGGTGTATGGAGTGGACTATGCGGAGACCTTTGCTCTAGTAGCCAAGATGAACTTTATCTGGATCCTCCTTTCTCTTGTAGCTAATTATGACTGGGATCTTCACCAACTGGATATTAAAAATGCATTCTTAAATGATGATTTAGAGGTGTACATGACTCAGCCTCCCTAGTTTTTGTGCCAAAGGTAGTGAGTAGAAGGTGTGTAAGTTAAAAAAATCATTATATGGGTTAAAGTGGTCACCTCAGGCTTGGTTCAGTAGGCTCCATTTGGCTGTGTAGCAGATGGGTTTTAAACAATGTCAGTCAGATCATACATTGTTTGTAAAGAAAGAAAAAGGGAAAATTGTTGCTCTAATTGTGTATGTTGATGACATAGTGGTCATAGGTGATTGTAAAACTAAAATACAAAAGCTGAAGGAATTCTTAACCACTTAGTTTGAGGTAAAAGATCTGGCTCCCTTGTGCTATTTCCTTGGGATTGATGTTGCCTTCTCATAGAAAGGCATCTTTATTTCTCAAAGGAAATATGTCCTAGATCTATTAGAGGACACAATTAAGCTAGGAGTGAAGCCAATTGATTCACCAATTGATCCTAATCACCGATTTGGTGAGAGTTCCAGAGACTTGTAGGGAGACTTCTATATCTATCTATGACCAGACCTGACATTGCTTATGTTGTGGGTGTCCCTAGTCAGTTTATGCATAATCCCAAGACTACACATTTTGAAGCTGCCGAAAGGATTCTTACGTATCTCAAGAAGTTTCCAGGAGTTGGTTTGTTATTCTAGAAGCATGGGCATTTGAAAGTTGAAGTGTATACTGATGCTGACTGGGTAGGGGCTGTAGATGATAGAAAATCTACCAATAGATATTGTACTTTTGTGGGAGCAAACTTAGTCACCTGGTAAAGCAGAAAAAAGGCATGGTATCCAGGTCCAGTGTTGAAACAGAGTACAAAGCTATGTCCCATGGAGTTGCTGAAATCATGTGGATAAAGAATCTATTGGGCGAATTAGGCTTTGCTGTTGACAGACCCATGCCACTTTATTGTGACAACAAAGCTGCTATCAACATTGTAGCCAGCCCAGTTCTTCATGAAAGGACAAAACACATTGAAATAGACAAGCATTATATTAGGGAGAAACTTGTGAGTGGAGAAGTGTGCACTGCACTCCCTATGTTAGCTCAGAAGAACAACTTGCAGATATCTTCACTAAGGGCCTCCATTACTTGTGGCACAATGATTTGTGTGACAAGTTGGGCATGATTGACATCTATATCCCAACTTGAGGGGGAGTGTTAGAATAGTTAATGCTTAACGTAGTATGTGCCGCAAGGACACAAATGTCTTTTTACTTTTTATTTTTGTTGTCCTATATATATTAATGAGAAATAGCGCCACCAGAGTAGTAGTTTCCCTCTATTCTCTCTCTTCTCTCTTTCTCTCTTCCCTTTCTCTTCTCTTCTTCCTCCATATTTTCTGCCCTATTTTACTGATAATAATGAACATTAAACCTAAGGCCGAAATTCACTTCAGATGCAGATTTCTTTATAAATTGCTGAATTTTACTGCAAGTCTGCAAGAGAGTCATCGCTCAAGGGTGTTGTTGGCTCTTGGCCTAAATCCATAAACCTAAAACAAATTTCCCCAAAAAAAGAGTTGATTTTCAAGCTTAAGAAACATTTTCCAGAATTTTCCATTTTGTGATCTTCATTTAAATATTGTCAAAATTTTCTGAAAATTGATAATTTTGCAAAAAATGTTAAATGTCAAATTGTAGGACAGAATCCAGTTTACCCCTCCTAAGACCAAAGATAGCTCAGACCAACATTGGGTAGTGGCCTTTTTTTTTGACAATTGTCCAAACCCTACTAGCAGTATTTCTGAACTTCGTATAATCGATTAATCAGCAATACATTGGTAATATATCTCCAAATATAACTTTTGAATTTCTACAGATAAATTAAGCACAATAAATTTATCTGTAGGTTGTGGGGGTCTTTTATATGTTTTTCTCCTCATCTAAGAGGATGTTTCTGGCCATACAGTTCTATTTTTTATCTTTAGTGAATTTGAGTTGTTAAAAAATTGGTAAATTTGGTACGAATCAGAAGGCATTTCTGACATTTTGAACCTTGCATAGTAGGTGAGCATCAGGCAACCACAAAACATGCATTGGAGCAAGAAATATTTACTCAAAAATATATAGATTCTTTATCTTCTTTGTGATTTATTTGGTTTTATCAGGAAACTATCTTAAATATACCTTGATTCTCTTCATGTTATCAATATTAATGCTTTTTTTTTTGTGATCAATTTCTATTTTTCCATTGTTCCTCTTAAACTGTATGTTATATATCCATCTTTAATGACCTCTTATGTGTAGGTTATTAGAAGTGTTGGCCAGTGGTCTGCTGGAACAAGTCAAACTGAAGAGAGTATTCATAATGCTTATTGTTCTCTTATCGAGAAAGCAGAATATTTTATCTACATCGAGGTAAAAAAATCTTCATAAAATTAGTTCCTACTTTTCATTTTACATGCTATTAGTATCAATCAATCTTTAATTTAATACTAATTTTTCATAATCAGAATAGAATGATTCATGATATATATTTTGTTTGAACTTCCAAAACATATATGGTACAATGATAATCTTTAACTGGACCTTTTTGTCCAATCCAATCAATTGAATACTTCCAATGTATTAGATGAATTTTCCCCTTGTAAGGCTGTATTTCTCTCCATGAAGTGTTTGCGATAATTATAAAAATTACCCAAGTGCTTATTTTACACCCTCTTGCCCCTTGTAAGATGTAGACTACCATCTTTATACATATATTAAGGATATAAAATTTAATTAGTTTAAATATGTCCAGTGAACATTAATTCACCTACATGGTGAATGTTCATGAGACTGATGTGCACATATATTGAACGATACCTACTACAGTGATTGTTAAAAGCATTCTCTGTAAGAAGCAGAAAAGAATTTTAAGTAGCCTTAACTTGCAGAAAACAATTGCACGACTACATAATTTGGCAAACTGGTTGAAGATTATCCTAACTCATCACTCATTCATATAACTTCGTTGAAACTAGAGCCACATCAAGTTTGAAGCTCTTTACTAATAAGTAAAACCACCTATTTAATATAGTGAGGATAGCACACATCAAAGAGACATGACAACTTTCAACTGGGGTATACAAAATCAAAATATTCTTTCATAAAGTTGGCGTGACAATGGAAAGAAGTTATACAGATTTACATTGTGAAATTGCATTAGAACAGAATGCCATTGTTGAGAGAGCATTTCATCATTGACAATTTCCAATAGAAGGTCTTTTGGAGCTATCTCCAAATGACTTAACATAGAGAAAACGGTAGGATGCTTCAGAATAGCCTGACATTCGGGTCTAAAATCCTGTTCCAGTTTTCATCCTGAATAGAGACCAACATAACCCATGGCATGCCAAATCTGTTGGAATTGCTTCAAAGCTTCCAAGATAGGGACTAATGGATCATGAGATGATTGTCTCTTTCTTCTCCCTCCTTTCACAGAATGCAGTCATTTTTCCCAATTAATCAAATTCTCAGCCTTAGTAATCTTATCCAAAGTCACATTCTAACAGAAAGAAAAAAGAAAAAATAAAATAGGCTTGGTAAGAAAAAGATGATTTTTTTAGTGGGGGAATAATATGGGGAATTTTCAGTGATAAGACCTTAATTTTGAGTAAAGTCAAATTCCTCGTAAGTTTGAAAGATATACTCTCCTTGCCCCAACACTTCCATTTTATTCTACTTATTAACAAGGAAAAAGAATTCATTTATTCCTTGCCAAGGAGTTTTATGAGGAAACCTCATAAAGATCATAAGAAATAGCCCTTAAGTTCCAGAAACTGTTAGAGAAAGCATTCTACAAACACAGTCTATTGCTGTCACCCATCATGAGATGAGCTTCTTTTGAGAAGAAAAAGAGGAAGTTCCCTTTCTTAACTTCGTTACTATCACAACCACAACCACATGCAACCTGGCCCAGACAATCAGATTGTTTGACCCATGACCTGGGCCTCTTTAGTCTGGAAATCGCCAGGTTCCAAAAATACTGAAAACCCAGTCAGACTGCCTTGGACACAGATGGGTTTCATTGACCCTGCCATGTTTTTAAAATCCAGGGGGTTGTAGTTGAGTGGTCTAAAAGAAATTTATTAGTATTTTTTATTAATATATGAAAAAATAATCTTAATAAATTCCTACTTTTTATGTAAGCAAACTTACTTTAGCCTTTTGCTGATACCAGCCTATTGCCTATATGCAAAGAAGCATTATTAATGGAAAAAATATTTGTTTATCAAAAAATATAAAGGGTAAAAATTCCAATTAGCTTCTTATGAAAAATGTTCTTAATATAATGGCATTTTTTGAAAGATAAAGCGCATTGTATTATATTACTAAACAGGAGGGAGAGATTCCCTCAAATTAAATATAAGATGTGATTGTATAGAGCTATACAGCTATACAAAAGGTATCCTGCTTAGTCTGATCACTATTCACTCATTTACAAAATCAGCAAAAAAGAATCCTCTCCCATGGGTTTAGGAAGTGCTTTCTTTTCATGCCTTTGAACTCCTTCTGGACACCTGACGATTCGGCCAAGCACCTCTTAATCTTCCGAATCAATTGCTCTGGTTCTGTAAATTCTGTCCCAATTCTGCTATTACACTCCAGCCATATATGCCAATACAAGGCCCCAGGAACTGGCTGCCATTATTTCCTTCCCCTGCTACTGAATACCTTAGATTGTCAGGCCGCATTCAGAGAAGTCAGGTCCCCTTGCATGACCATGACTACCCTGAAAAGCTGCAAGAAATGGCAGTAATTTGGTAAGAGACTGGGCACCACGCCAATATGTGAGATATGCCTTCAATTTCTGATTGGCATAAGGCACACTGATTATCAATGTCCAATCCCTCCAAAGGCATGACCAAGGGACAGGATCAGCCAAGCTGGGAGCTAAAGATTTGAAAAATGATTTAACTGAAAATCTGCCCGAAGGCTCCAAGGTCCACCACATTCTATCCTACCTTGTAGGGTCAATTTGAGAACTGCTGCAACATGTCTTACAACTTCAAGAAATCCAAGGGTTTCCAGTCATTGAGGTTTCTAAACTGTGGACCCCTTGACACCTGATTACTCAAGACCTCATAATAATCTCTAATTTATGTTTTCTTTTTCTGAGCTAGCAGGTACAGAGAAAGGAAGAGTTCATTGAGGGGCTGAGTACACAGCCGTGGAATTTTCTAGAAAGCAATCTGTTCTCCATTTCCTGGCTTGAACAAGATGTTGCTCTAGAAGGGCTGATTGAGTTATACCTTACCAAATGCTAACCCCATAGGAAGCATGAACCTCACCTGTGGACCAGCTTTGATTTTCATCCCCATATTTTCCAAAAATTAACTTCCTCCAAAGAGCTTCCTTTTCAGATCCATATCTCCAAAGCCACCATTCCAAAAGAGCTTTGTTTAATGCTTCAAGGAATCAGGTACACAGCCCTCCATGTGACTTTGGCACACAAATCTAGTTCCAGGCCGCAAGATGCTTGTGCTTTTTTCCATCTACTCCATCCCACCTCTATGGATTTTCTCTAGTGATTGCATCACCTAGGCAGGAGCTGAATACAAAGAAAAATAATAGATTGGTAAATTGGATAGTAGACTGTTAATTAAAGTGACCTTTCCACCCTTAGAGAGATGCTGCCTCTTCCAACCTGCCAGCCTTCTATTAAATCTTTCCATCACTGGAATCCAAAACTCTTTTGAGTTGTATTTGGCTCCAAGTGGGAGGCCCACAACAAAGTTCATGTACAACAACAAAATCCATTATTTCATCCATGCCATTTTATTCCATAAACAGTCTCTCTGACCATATAACATTCTAGACATTCCAACAAAAAATGGTTTCTAGATCGCCAAACCTATACAAGATTCAAAAGAAATTATTAATAAAGGCTAAATCTGTAATAGATCCAAAAGAAACCATTACAAACTAAAACGACAAAAAGGAAAATAAAAGAAATTGAGAGACAAATTGAAGTGAAAAATGACAGTTCTAAGCTATATTACTCAAGAGGACAAAAAAAGCTATGTTGCTCAGATATGGCAAGGACACATCAGGATATGGTATCAAATGTGAAATTTATACTAAAAATAGAAATATCCAACTGCATGAAGGTGAGGATGAACAAAATATAACAAAGTCCAAAAAGCTAGTAGGAGCAACTAGTACAATATTAGAATTGGATGTCAGAGGTGCTGACACCTCTGAGTCGTACGCCTCAGGTGCAAGAGGTGTTTACCTCATGCGTTTTTTTCATGAAGCGTGCTAGAGGTGTATGCCTCATGCACCTCATGCACATCTTATATAAAAAGACAGAAAAAAAAAAAGAAAAAAGAAGAAAAGGAAAGGAAAGGAAAAGAAAAGAAAGGGAAGGGAAGAAAAGATAAGGGGAAAGAAAGTGGTTTGCCCCTTGTCCCTTCGGCTGGGGGGGTTCACCCCCCAGATCCCCCGCCCCCTTTTCGATGCAGCCCATTTTGTTTTCCTGAGTTAGGCCGATCTTGCTTCGCTTGCTCGTCTCCGCTTCGACTAGACCCCCCCCCCCTTTCAACTAATGTTATGCATCTTTATTCTTCTTAATATAAAAGAGTTTTATTAAAAATAAAGAAAAAATGAGATCCCCCCTTCCTCTTCATCCTCCTCCCCTTCCTCCTCCTAACCCCCCTCCTCTTGAGGAGGCTTACGCCTCTTGCATTCTGAACTACGCCTCACGCCTCTAGGTAGTGGAACGCCTCGCGTCACGCCTCCGCGTTTTAAAACATTGGTCAGAAGTTATGGGAAAGGTAACCTCAAAAGAAGAGAAAAACCCGAGAGAAGTTGATTCAAGTAAGAAATGGGCCTTTGAACCAGTGGTTGAAGATCAAAATCATATGACAATCACAAAAACAAAAAAGACAACAATTCAGGAAGATATTGTGGTTGTGAAGAACCATGATACTGCATATATTGAAGATCAAATAACTACCCATAGCTTTCAAGGTGAAAGCATAAATTATGAAGAGAAAGGACCCACATTGGAGAAAGAAGATCACACTGAGGAAAGAGGGAGTGCAATTGAGGCCATCAATAACATTCTTTCAAATGAAAATGAAGAGGTGACTCAAAGAGAAGGCAAAGCTGATGCAAGTTGGAATGTTGAGGAACATATTATGGACGAATGGATGTGTAAGGCTGCTAAATATTTTGCTCACATGAAGTCAATCTCCTAGAAGGAATGATGAGCACAAAAAAAGAGATGTAAGTGTCCTATGATTTTTTTTGGTAGTAGGATCCCTAATAGTTGTTTTGGGTATTTTTGTAGTCAATTTGGGTCCAGGGGTATTTTCGTTGTTTTATAATTTAGATTCTCATTAGGGGCAGTTGGGTGCACTTCTGTTAGGTTTTAGTCCCTTTGGTGTTTTTGTAACTAAAGTTGTCGTTTGGGGGTTGTTTGAAGTTGCTTTTTGTTCTTATGGAGCTATTTGTGAAGGAGGGACATTCTAGGGGTTTATGTCTAAATATTTTAGTTGGCTTTTCAGCAAGCCATTGAGTCATATAAAAGAGAAGGGAGTTGTTTCTGGGGGAGACTTGCTTCTTTCTCTTTTATTTGAGTTGTAGCTCAAACCCAGCTAGGGTTTTGAGGAATCAACCCGTTGGGTGCTTTCCAATCCCTCTATCACTGTGTGTCCGCACCAGAGGCCATCTTTATGTCATCACCACTGTAGTAAAACAGTTCCAAGAGTAGTTCTACATTAGGTTCAGTTCTGAAACCTATGATAATCTGGTATATTTTGTGGTTTTCAGTTCGGTACAATTTTGTTCACTCAAAGTATTGCATTTACCTTGCTTGTTTCCATATCAAGTCGTGATCCTTAATACTAAATCTGATAGTAGAAGTTGGATGGCCTCTTCTCATGGCCTTTTTTGTGTGTCTGCTTGTTTGAAGCTCCCTCCCCTCATCTTATTATATTTCATCCCTTTCTGATGAAAGGAATTTGGAGCATCATAGTTCCATCCAAAGTTAGGGCGTTCTGCTGTAAGGTTTGTCACTCTAATATTAACATATGCAAAACTCTGCAGAAGAGAAGACCTTTTTGGTGTTTATCTTCTGATACCTATGTTCTTTGTAAGGCAGTAGAGAATCTACAATCACCTACTAATCTCCTACTTGTCTGTTGATAGTGTTTAGTAGTGGTTCTTTACTCTCTTTGGGTGCAGGTGGGATGCTCCTAATGAGGTGGCTAATCTTTTCAAAGTCTCTTTCTTTATCTTACCAAGGAAGAAAGGGAAGATTATGTAGTGGTGTTTAAAGGCAGAATTTTGGACTACTTGGGAAGAAAGGAATGGCAAAATCTTCAATGGTACTGCATAGTCTAAAGAAGTAATCATTGCAAGTATTTCAATAAAGGTGGCACATTGGATTAGAACTTATAAGTTGTTTGAGCCATTCTCTTTGGATGATCTTAGAAATTAACAATTGGTGGCGTCTTCTTCAGCAAATCCATTGGTGTTATGAAGGGAAGTCAAAAGAAACAAAAGGAAAATGATGCAAAAACAGAGAAGAATAGACGGAATTTACGGATTTTGGTGTTTTTTCTAAATTCAGAATTCACTCGCTCACCTCTACTCTACAGAACTCTCCTTTTTGCTTGTCCTTTTAACACAAGACACCCTTTATCATTCTCTACCTTGGCACATGGTCTCTTGACAATGGTACCTATTTCTAGTCCAATTAAACAATGTTTTGATGGGTGTAGTTTAGGCAAACTAGGACCATCAGGTATTGGAAGGGTTTTTAAAGATTCCCATGGATCTATCTTTAGCCATGTACTCAAGGCCTATAGGCCATGGGAATTCCATAAGAGTTCAGTTGCTTGTGGTGGTACAGGGGCTGCAGGTAGCAAGATCTCTCAACTAGTTCAGTGATTGTGAAAGGTGACTCAGGAGTGGTAGTGAGCTGGTTCCAAGAAACCAATTGAGGATCATAGCGCTGTTAGAACACATTCAAGAAATAAGGGATTTAATGAAACAGAAATTGAATTGTCTTGAATTCATAGATCAGCAAACACCTTGTCGCATCATCATCCAAGCCTTATCACAACTATATGGGGCCGGCTACACGAATCGTGTTTTTCCAGTCCATTCTGTTTAATGCAATATCCGTGGTTAAATTATTGGCGCTTACTTCATTTCTTACTACTTCTACCCTTGTCCTATCTAAATTAGGAGTGCCAGCCCCTACTAAGTGGTAATAACCAGCCTAAAATGAGGATGCTTGGCATGCTTGTACGTAAACCATTCATCTAATAAAAATCAAGAGTTGCTATGAAGAAGTCATCAATCTTCACCAACCTAGTTGAAATGGATGTCAAAATGGTGAACCAAGAAAGTTAATAATGTTATATAATATAGAGCACATCTGGTTGACTTTAGATTCCCCTTTTGGGTAGATAAGCTGATTTCTAATGTCACTGGAACCTGTCAAGTCGTCCCACAACCAGATCCTTGATCTCCCTGAACTGACACCATAGATTGACTGAAACTATTTGGGAAGCATATTTTAAGCCTGGATACCACTTCAAAACACAAAAAGATGTATGTTTGCATTGGGCTGCACTAGATTTGTGTCAAGTTTAGATGGTTATGATGATGATGATGATGGCAATGGTGATAAACTGATAGGATCTGGCTGAAAGAAAGGATACTTTTTTTTTTTTTGAAAAAGAAATGCGTTTCAATTTGAATAATGCAAAAGCAGTCTGGCCCTTTGTTATGTTATTTCAGTTAAGAATGAAATATCCTCTGCAGTCTGCACCTATTTCTCTCTAAGGATGGGAAAAAATCATTCTGCTAGGTGTGGCTGTAAACAATGATGTATATCGCAGCAAGGATAGGCAATGTTAAATGCTATCATGTAAAGTTAACAATGAGAGAACTTTTTTCTTAATTTCTCCTTAGTTTGAATAGACTTATCAGAGCTCATTGGTATTTTGGAAGTCTTCTGAAGTTTGAATTCATCTTGTTTACCACCATAAATCTGAGTTCATTTTTATAATCCCTTTGGTTTCCCTTTTGTTTTTTAACAACATTTCTTTCCCATCTCTTCCAAAGTAAAATGTCGGAGAAAATGTGATAAATTCTTTTTTTTTTATCAATGTAATATGCACTTTCCTTTGATAATTTTTTTTGCACATTATTTTAACACTAGTAATTAACAAAATATCACAATATGTGTTTATTTATGGTCAGGATATTTTGTTCGATATCTTTGGTTTTAAGCTGCAGGGTTGTAATCAATTGTTGAATATGATCCTTCTGAATCAATGCCTGAACATTGAATATCTTCCCTTCATTCTACAGTTCATATTAACAATGTCCTGTTACATTCTGGGAATTGTTTGCAGAATCAATTTTTCATATCAGGTCTTTCAGGAGATGAGATAATACGGAATCGTGTTTTAGAATCATTATACAGGCGCATAATGCGGGCATATAAAGAACAGAAATGTTTCAGAGTTATTATTGTCATACCACTCTTACCTGGTTTCCAGGTATTAATTCTTTCCCATACATCGATTCTTATTAGAGAAACTTCTCTCTTATATTCCATCTTGAATTTCAAATTTGGTAGGGTGGCCTGGATGATGGTGGTGCAGCATCTGTAAGAGCTATAATGCATTGGCAGCATCGAACCATTTGCAGAGGGCAACACTCAATATTGCATAATCTTTATGACCTAATTGGTCCAAAAGCACATGATTACATCTCTTTCTGTGGTTTAAGAGCTTATGGTAGGCTTCATGATGGTGGCCCTGTGGCAACCAGTCAGGTGAAATTCCTTCCATCAGAAGCACCTCTCCTATTTATATGCATTTTCTTTTTCTTCCCTGTGAGTAATGTACTTTCTGTTTCTTACAGGTGTATGTGCACAGCAAGTTAATGATAATTGATGACCGTGTGACTTTGATTGGATCAGCTAATATAAATGATAGGAGTTTGCTTGGATCAAGAGACTCTGAGGTATATAATTTTATGTCTTATGGCTCTCCCACGATCATATTCGTCCACTCTGCACTGTAATGTGTTAGAACATGTTCACTTGTATTCAGAATCTGTTACCGAATCCTATTAAGCAATTGATATGTTTTTCAAAAATTTTTGGCTTCTCTTTCCATTTCTGGAGTATCTAATTTCATTACATGAATGTTACCATTTCAGATTGGTGTACTTGTTGAAGATAAAGATTTTTTAGATTCATATATGGATGGAAAGCCTTGGAAGGCTGGAAAATTTTCTCTTAGTCTTCGTCTCTCCCTCTGGTCTGAACATCTTGGTCTTCGTGCAGGAGAGGTTTGTCACTGCCACCAAATATTCACATAGGGAGGATTTTATTCTATTCTTAATTGCACTCTGTAACTTCCAGCTGCTTTCGAAGTTCTTAAAATAGTGTGTATTTTGTCAATAAGACATGCTCTTAATTCTTTCAGATCAATCAAATCAGGGATCCGGTGGTTGATGAAACATACAAACATATTTGGATGGAAACTGCAAAAGTAAGTTGGACGTCCTAGGATTTTGGTTGAATAGAACAGTTGAAAACTGCTTGCAAGATATGAGATAAGTAGGTTCTAAATATGATGGTCTTTTTCCTGAAATTTTGACTTGATGAAAAAGTGAGATAGAATGTATACAATCATCCGTAACTGACGCAGCGTGGAAGCAATGAGAACCGGAGCTGGCTATGCAAGCACCGGGCGTTCGCTAGCACCTAGTGAATAACACAATTTCTCTAGGAGAGAGAAAAGGTGGCGAAAATAGGAAGAAGAGAACTTGAAGAAATTCTGAAATCTGAAGTATGAAATTGATGAATAACTTTGGGAAAATAGCAGTATTTATATTACATTTGGGAATTGTAAAAGAACTAGGAAAGAACATGAGTCTTGATCTTGATCTTGATCTTCTTGGGCTGTCTTGATAAGGTCGAATCCTCTTGGAATTCTTGGGCTTGATCTTCCACCGTCCGATCTCCCTGGTTCTCCTTATGCATGAATCTGGGAGTCTTGGATTTCTTGATGCTTCTTGGAGTCTTTGTTGGATCTTGATTGGAGTCTTGAATTCTTGCTAATCTTGGAAGAGTCTTGATAAGTCTTGGAGTCCTGGAAGAGTCTTGATGGATCTTGAATTATCCTTTCTTGGCTTATCTTGGACTCTTGGCCTTATCCTAGGAGCTGCCGCCCTAGGAGTGAGATGGGCCTTGGGATGGGCCTCCATCAGTAACTTTCACAAAGAATGATGATACAAGGTTATGTATAATCCCAAGCATGAATTCCACTTTAAATATGCAAGGGATCCCTTAGAGCAAGACTACATGAGAGATTATTTTGCTTTAATTAGGTGTTAGTCAATGTTTCGTTCTTTCTTCAATCTGGCACTTTCACATTTTAAACTACCTTTTGGTTTACTACAGTCCCAGAATGGTACCTCTTCATGGTTCATGGTCCTCTCAAGTGTTCTTTCAGATGACCAAAACAACTTATGGATTGGTTCAATGATGATGCAACAGCATTAGAACTTCCCTAAAGTCATGAAGTCATGTCTGTAGAATTCCTGAAAACCATGAATACCTGTTGACACTTGACACTAGCCCAAGTGTGTTCAATAGCCTGGACTATGAGCAATGTTTGACGTTGTACTTTTCTCAATCATGCATAGGGATGAACTTCTATTCTTTAAATACAATACTTGTCAACAACTCCACATTATTCACAGGTATGCATACCACCTGTGCTCATGTTCATTGAGGCAGTAATTACTGTTCACTTGGGTCATAATATCATGCAAGTCCTTTGAGGTCTTCCTAGGATAAACTTCTAGTAAAGAGAGGGAGGGAAGAAAAGAGGGCTGTTTCAGGACCAAACAGGAACTTATGTTTTTTCTGAAGATAAATTTTCCTCCCTACACTTTCCCTTGGGTTTATTAATATTAATGGAGAAAAAGTAAAAAGAGCAATCTGTTGTTATTAATATCATTTTCCTTCCCTCCTTTTAAAAAGAATGTGAAGGAAGAAAGAGTCATTCCAGGACCAAATAGGAACTTTTGTTTGAAGATATATTTTTTATAAAAGATAATATTTTGGTGATCACTACTATGATCTATTTGTATCTTGTGCTCCCTCCAAAAAAAAAGAACAAAAGAAATGAATACAGGCATGAACAAAATAAGTGAAATTTTTTATGTTCTATTGTTATCAATACTATCTTAATGCATGCAATTCATTTCTTCATGACAACTAAGTTTCATTGAATCTGTTTGGCAGACGAATACCATGATATACCAAGATGTCTTTGCATGCATCCCTAATGACCTTATACATTCTAGGTATGATACCATGAGACTAAGTTTTTTTCTCACTTTTGTTCTCATTTGTGTGCTCTCATGTTTTTATTAGTATGATATTCTCACATGCAGGGTTGCACTCAGACAAAGCATGTTTTATTGGAAAGAAAAGCTAGGGCATACTACCATTGATTTAGGGATAGCCCCAGAGAAGCTAGAGTCTTATCAAAATGGAGATATTAAAAACACTGATCCCATGGAGAGATTAGAGTCGGTGCGTGGGCACCTTGTTTCTTTCCCCTTAGAATTCATGTGTAAAGAAGATTTAAGACCAGTGTTCAATGAGAGTGAATATTATGCATCTCCTCAAGTCTTTCATTGAGTTTGGCCTTCGTGAAGGACAGGAACAGGGAAATGTATAGCCATGTAGTCATGACAATGTATTCTAATATCCACGCCATGAAGGGGTGGGTCTTCAGTATTCTTGTATTTAAAGTACAGAAACCTGAGAAAATCAAAAGGAAAGGGAAGAAAGAAAAACGAAAAGGAAAAAACAGTAAAAAAAAAAAGAAAAAGAAATAAAGAAACTCCATGTAAGTTAGAATCAAGAAAATCTTGGTAGAAACTTGATGATAGATGGCTTTATCAGTTTGGTCGTGCCTGCGTAATAAGGGCTGATAGTGACCATTTGGAGGGGAGAAGCATTTCTTCTTACCACTTTGTCCGGAATGTGATATGAAAGTTTCAAATTTTCTTCTTTATTTTTTAGATGAACTTAAGTGTGGTGCACCATCATTCCGATCGTATCATGTCACTGGTTAATTCAGTCTTAGGAGAACTCATCCCTAAAAGCTAACTGTTAGAGAGAGGGAACTCGAGCACATATATACCCCACAACAGCATCTCATTCTACCGATGTGGGATACGTCATATTAGCATCCCATACTATCAACATAAGACAACTGGATCGTAACACAATGAGCCCTAAAGTTATGCAAAATAAATTCCCATCTAGGCACTAAGCATTACACTGACATATAAATTCTTCGGTTTGCCAAAAAAAAAAAAAGAAAAAAAACTCCTTCCATGGGAAATTGGATTTGGTGCCCACAAAATTGTGTTCACACCGTTCTTACAGCCTTTTTCAGTCGTGTATTGGAAATATCTCCCATGAATAAAAAAGATTAAGTATGGAAATGTTCCTAATGCATAGCTGAAAGTGTTGTGAGAATGGTTATATTGTGAGGACCGAATCTGCCGTCCTTCTATGGACACCACTTGATTTAAAAAATTATTTTTTAGCAAATATTTGAAGTTGTTAAAAAAACAAAGCTTTTGATAATTTCAATTAAGGGAAAATTTGCGATTAGCCCCTGAACTTTCAAAATGTTTCAATCTAATACCTACTGTTAACTAGCTGTTAAGTGGCATTTGAAAAAGACAGATGCCCTTTGAGTGTTATCTAATTTTCATTATCAACCATCCTAACGTTGACAAAAAAGTAACAATCCAAATATTTGCTTCTTCTATTCAAGAAAGTTGGGGTCACGTCTTAATGGGCATTTTGGACCCTCCCAACTTTCTTGAATAAAAGAAACAAAGATTTGGCTTATTTGGGATTGTTAATTTTTTGTCAACATTTGGATGGTTGATAAAGAAAACTAGATCACTCAAAGGGCATTTGTCTTTTTCAAAGGCAATTTAACGACTAGTTAACAGCTGGTTAACAGTAGGTACTAGATTGACACGTTTTGAAAGTTCGGAGACTGAATTGTTGCATTTTAAAGTTCGGGGGCCAAAGTGGCACTAGGCCCAAAGGACAGGGCACTAATGAATTTTTCCTTCAATTAATTGGTGTAGCATTTGGAGATGGGTGTTTCTTTGTTTCCTCTGGTTGTTTCTTTTAAGGAAAAATCTATGATACCGGAAAGATATGGTACTAAAAGAGCTTTCACCAATCAAAGCCCACTTGTAAATTTTGATAAATACCATCTGATTGATTAACAAGTTTATAATACCGGTTGATTGGCCACAACTCAGTTTTTTCATATATGATGCCTTTCTAGTATCATAGTCGAACTCTTCTTTTAAACCTACTTTTTTTCATATGCCTCTCAAAAAAAAAAAAAACCTTATAACTAACCAATGCTTCTCAACCTATGTAGTCTTCCTAAGCCCAATTTCTTCACAGTTGAGGGGCCTCTATGACAAGTAGGATGGTCTCGGGGGCACGGTTCAAAGTATCGATACGATATGCTCGATATGGGATGTATCGTATCATATCTTTTGAAAAAGATACGGTCTGAAACACTTATTTTCAAGTGTTTCGGACCCCTATTTTTTTTAATAATAAAAAATATCTTATAAGCTTCCCGAAAAACTAAAAAAAAATGTATCAACTGTTTCTAAGTATCGATACGATACGAGAACATTATTCCTCCCCCCTCCCCCTCTTTTACCGTCAAACTTTTGGCTTAGCGGGAGTATACATGAAAATGGATGCTTTCAACTTTTTGCTTCACATGAATCCCAACGGCACCAGTCATACTAATTACCTGAGCATGCATTAAAGGTGTTTACAGGTCGGATTGATCGGTTTGAGTTATTTTATTTAATTGTAAATCAATTAGTTTTTTTAGAGAAAATTCTCGATAGATACTCTATACTTTAGGCCGAGTGTCAATTTAGTACCTAAACTTTAAAATGCGACAATCTAATATCCAAACTTTCAATTTGCAAGATCAAAATAAAAATGACACCGATCAGCCAAAATAAAAAAAGACATAATTGCCGCCAAAATACAAAAAGACATAATTACCAACCTGCGGTTTTGAGCGATGCATGAATCAATTTTTTAAATGAAAAAAATGACACCAACTATAATCCCTTCTTTGCAAGCGGGAACCACTGTTCACCGCCTCTGTTACCTTAAATTCAAAAAAATATCAATTTCTCACGCCTGTGATGTTAAGCGAATGCGACGCCGGAAAAAATTGAGATCAACACTTGAATGCGACGCCGGAATTTTCTCTATTTATAATCACTGACCTGAAGAAAATCTTGATGTAGAATGTCCTGTAAAGTTAGGGCTTCTGGTTTTTTTATTGCGCGGAGGAGAGCAGAGCTTCTGGTTTTCTGGTTTTTTTATTTTGGGCCGCGGCAACAGAAGCAGGAGAGCAATGATGCTCGTGCGGAGTTCCAGCGGGATTTGGAGGAGTTGATGTGTGGTCATTTGCCGTTGGTTGCGTGGTGGAAGAGAAGAGTTTCTGGTTTTCTGATTTTGGGGGCGCGGCAACAGAAGCAGGAGAGCAACGATGCTCGTGTGGAGTTCCAGCGGGGTTTGGAGGAGTTGATGCGTGGTCATTTGCCATTGGTTGCGTGGTGGAAGAGCAGAGCTTCTTGTTTTCTTGTTTTCTGATTTTGGGCCGCGGCAAGAAGCAAGAGAGCAACGATGGTCGTGTGGAGTTCCAGCGGGGTTTGGAGGAGTTGATGCGTGGTCATTTGCCGTTGGTTGCATGGAGGAAGAACATAGCTTCTGGTTTTCTGATTTTGGGCCGCAGCAAAGCAAGAGAGCAACGATGTTCGTGCGGAGTTCCAACGGGGTTTGGAGGAGTTGATGTGTGGTCATTTGCCATTGGTTGCGTAGAGGAAGAGCAAAGCTTCTTGTTTTCTGGTTTCTTGATTTTGGGCCGCGGCAACAGAAGCAGGAGAGCAACGATGCTTGTGCGGAGTTCCATCGGGGTTTGGAGGAGTTGGTGCGTGGTCATTTGCTGTTCCTTCAATCTGTACGTGATGAAGTTGGTTGCAAGCGACACCAAAGATGAAGAGAAGAATATGTTTGGAGTAGTGTTGTGGTCGAGGACTAGATCAGGCAGGTCGAACAGTGCGTCTTCGTCTATGGACGGAAACATTGATGAGAATTCTCCTCGGTGTCATCCGACGTGATGGTGAAAGTTGGAGAATGAGAAATTGGAAATTCTGGTTGGCTCTGCTTGCCTTGGTCTTCGGTTTCAACTTTGCAACTTGCTGGTTGCTTGTTGAATGTGGCTGCGGCTGCTTTGGCAGCAGCGGCATGGATGTCTTTGTGCGATAAGCTGGCCGGACGGGGAAGCTACGGGGAAGCTCATGAACCAGCTCAGGGAAATTGAGGAAAGCTGAATTGCCTTTGATAGCAAGTGCAGCAACATCATGGGCTCGGGCGGCCATCTCTGGAGTGGGGAATGTCCCAACTCCCAAGCCAGATTCTTGATTTCTTTCTTGGCTCACGGATTTTCGACACCCATTTGCCCCAACTACGCATCCTCACTCCACGATACCTGGGGTGATTCCCGTCGTCAGTGCTAGTCTTCTGCCGCCTCCTAGTTTCATTTCCAATTTTCACTTCTTGGACTACTTCCTTCCTTCTGAGTTATGTTCAATTCCGCAAAGGAGTTTAGACCAGAAAATGTGGTACTTTGAGCAGCTTCACAGTCTATCATTCATGACTGCTGGTTCCAAAAGAGGGATTCGGACTTTGGAGAAAGCAAGAGAGAATTTCTACGCCGTTCACGTGAACAATCCAGTCTCACTTGTTGTTTCTTCAAAGAGAATGGGATGGAATGGGGTTACCTTATACCTTTGTTTCGTCAATAAACGGTCGGAATTGAGTGAAGCATGCTTGGAATGAAGAGCGGGAGTTAACGTCGACTAAAACGGTCTGAGTTGAGTTAAGTCTCCTCTCCTCTCTCATTTCTTCAACCCATATCGAAGAGAAAGGGGATTAGGAAAATAGGAAGGGAAAAGGGTAAAACAGTCTGAATCTTTTCATAAAGATTAGTTTTGGTATTACAAAAATGTTTAAACTGCACCTGATATCACATGATGGTTTTGATTGACAATGAATTAACACTAGGTATTAGGTTGTCACAAATTGAAAGTTCGGATAGTAAATTGTCGCGTTTTAAAGTTCGGATAAATTGGCACCCGGCCTAAAGTACAGGGTACCTATCGGGAATTTTCCCTTTTTTTATGAAAAATTGAATATTTTTGTCAATATAAATATTTAAATTTATACAAAATTGAATTAAATATTATACCATTGTATTATATTTATATTGATTTATGTTTTTAATTTTTATCATAAATAACCAATTTTTTTCAAAGTTCAAACAAAACATAAATAAAATATATCAATATTTAATATACAAGCTAGAAACTAATTAGTAATTACTTAAACTGACCAATTCGAATTAGGCCGGGCCGCTTTAGTTGATTTGGCTGGTTTGATATTTAATGTGAACACCCCTACTAAGCACATCCAAAAAATGTGGAATGAAAAGAACACGATTTGGAGTGAGTCGATGATCCATGTGCATTAAAATAGCTCTTTCTTCCTTGTCAAGTGAATTCCAAACAATGGTTTATGACATGCTACTAAGTTGCCTAAATTGTTTCAGTGGAACTTATGATTCATACAAGAGATGTTTTTGAACACGGATTTCCTATTCACTTTCTCTACCATCGCCCTACTCACCCACAGTACACTACATCCGTACATCTCATGCTACAATATGGCGATGTGTGGGTTTAATTCATGGCGGGTAGAGTGTGAGTAGAAAGTCATGGGTAGGAAATCCGATTCGGATGTTCTTTTGGGTGACTTGGCAATTCACAATCATGTTCACTAGAAATCTTTCTTGCAATTGTAGACGGGGAGTGATGATGCACAACCTGTACTCTCCTAGCTAGAAGGTAGCTCGGACGTCGGACTGTCATGTGGCCGATCGAACTATAAAACAAGTAAATCAGAGAATTCGGGGTACTTTACTCGGTGTGGGCACTTTGATGCTTAAGTTAGTAAATGGTAAGTAATAGCGAGTTGATTGCTTGTAAGTGAGAGAGTTTTGAGAGCTAAATCGTGCATACCTTCTGAGGCTGGAAATAAGACCTTTATATAGGCATTGTTTGGCGTGGGCTTCATGCACCACGTCCAAGATCTCCGTGAAAACGTGGCTGGCCGGTCCGAAGTCCTCGGAGGTAATGGTGCACATAGACTAGGCTTTGTGCCTTGTTCGATTTTCTCCGAAGCATTCGGTGCAGGAGCTGACTTTTGGAAGATCCGAGAGTGACGGGATGCACACACAGAGGTCGGTGAGCACATCTCGTGGGTCGCCACCTGGACCTCAGTCGAGTCAACAAGCCCTCGAGGGAGGTCACTCCTCGCACCGAGGTCCCTTGGACCGGTAACAATGAGGTACCACAGGTCGGCCCCAGACGAGGTGCTCCTAGCTGCCTTGCCGAGGTGCCCAAGTTATGTATGAGGTCGCCAGCTGGGGCTCCATTAGGTTGGCGAAGGTAGATCGTCAATTGGGTCTCCAGTAGGTTGGCAACTAGGTTTCCATCATTTTGGCTAAGGCAAATCATCGCCCTCATAATGCTAGGGTGTCTGTCCAAATATTCTAATATACCGCATGTCATAATGTCAGCGGATGGCCAAATCTGCCCTCATCAGGGAGAAATGGGCAAAATAGAGTCTATCTATAGAATATTACCAACTTACATTTGCTGGTTTCTGGCGAGAGAACAGGGTGTCCTGGTTACACCAGGTAAAATAATGGTGGATATTTTGTTATCTATGTTGAAGATTATGCAAGTATACTTCCTGTTTCCGGGAGCTTACAAAGAAGAGAACAACCGAGTATTCATATGATACGTGCATGTGCATGCATGCACTAGGCGCACAGTAGCCGAAGATCCGGTCAAAGTGGATAGCAGCAGAAGACCCGGTCATGCTAGCTCTTAGTTGGGATAAGCCTTAGCCATTCAGTTTTAATTCTGTTAGAATAGATAAGTCTTCAATTCTGTTCCTAGATAAGTGCATTCGTTTCCTAGATAAGTGCATTAGATAAGTCTTCAATTCTGTTCCTAGATAAATGCATTCTGTTTCCTAGATAAGTGCATTCTGTTTTTTTTTTTTTATAAGCTCTTAAGATTAAGGGGCAGTAGTTCCTATTTCTATTCCTAGTTTGTAGCACAATAAAGCTATAAATATAGTCTGAATGAATGGAATTGGCATTAGCTTTTCTACAAACAAACTCTCTCTTTCTTCTCCTTATTCTAGATCCTCCTCCCTCTTGTTAGATAACTTGAGCGTATCATCATAATTTCAAATTAATTACCATTTTTATATATGAAATTTCCTTGTTTAATCTTCCAAGTTTTCTAATTCCACTACACTAATTCCAATGAAATCATTCCTTAGTCCTTATACAAGAACACAGCATTCAAATTGAAAATATGGATTTATTGGATAGCCATTAGACAACAAATTTGTTGCATATGAGAGATACTATAAGTCTATAACCCCCCCTTTTCGCTGCCTGGAAGTGACCACCAGTTGATATATTCTATTTTACTTGCGCAGTTATGCCTCACCAATCAACGGGCATTATAAAAGAGAGAGAGAAAGAGTGAGAATTTCCCTTTTTTTAGCCCCGTGGGGTTATACAACCTTTGGGGGTAGCACTTATTGATGGGAAAGTATTATCCAAAAGCGATGGCTGTTCAGTTGGCTGTGGCATGAGCCATTACTGGCGTAGAAAATTATCATTAGTTCCATTGGATATTATGTATTTTTGGTATCATAGTCGAATCCAATTTTGCTTTGAAAAAGATCGCAAAACAAGCGTTTGGATTGGCCTAAGGAACTATTTTTTAAAGATTTTTCATTGTTTTCTTGCTACTCAAAAAATAAATAAATAAAGATATTCTTTCATTCAGTATCTTTCACTCTCTTTTATTTTGTTGGCAATAAAAAAACGGGAACCTCTTTCCTTAATTGACTTAATTTCCCTTCCTTTTCTTTCAAACCAAAAACAGCCATTCTCTGTGGAGCTGGTTTCCATTGTCGTCTCATGCTGAAAACTGACACCCAATGTTTGAAGTTTGAACGATTTCAACTTTTGAATGGGTTCCATCTATCAATTTATTGGTGAACTTGTTCTAACCAATAATTGAAGGTAAAGGTAAAGGGGTGTGATACCTCATCTGATTCCATTTCCACTTTCATTTTCCTACAGTATATGATTGACTAGGTCCTGAGTTAAACTAGTTAGACCTCTAGTAGCCAGCAAAAATTGATTTAGTCAACTCTAGTAGCCGGAAAATTCCAATTATTTGAATAAAAGGGAACAGTTTATTTATTGTAGAAAAGATAATGTTGATGTGATAATAAAGAAACTGTCAAATTCGAGGGCGAAAGGGACCATAAACTCAGTATAAATTCTTTCGGCTATTTCAATTTCACCCGGAAGCCCTATCGATTGATGCACCACTGCATGGTAATAATACTGATATAAATGCAAAATCATATATTGATCTGGCATTTCACTTCTTTTCTTTTCCTTTTAAATTCAATGCTCATGGTCTTATGAATTAACCAGAATTCCGGCAAATCTAAGAATGAGAAGCTGAAGATGGACTTGGTAGCAAGAAAATTCGGTTTTTTTTTTTTTGACCCGATGTGGTGCACGCATTTCCATACGACCGATAGGGGTGTTCACGAGTCGGGTTGGGTCGGTTTATTGGGTTTTCCCAACCGAAATCGACCCACTGATAGGCCAAACCGACCTGGTCGGTTTGAGTCGGGTTGGGTCGGTTTCGGTTTTGCTCCTGTACAAAATGACACCTAATTGAATTCTAATTGTAATTGCCTAATGGGTTGCCTATTTGGTGTAAAAGATTATAGAAAGTTAGAAACTATGATAGATTGCCTATTCTAATTGTAATTGCCTAATGGGCCTTCTAGTTCTAGTAGAAGGCTAGTTATAGTTAAGTAGGAAACTACTCAAACTAGGAACTACCGAACTAGTAGAAGACTAATTCGGTTCGGGTCGGGTTGGTTTCGGTTTTCACACAAGAAAACCGAAACCGACCCAATATATCGGTTTATATATTTTCCCAACCCGAAATCGACCGGTACTGATGAAAACCCGGTCGACTCGGGTTGGGTCGGTCTTGGTTGGTCGGTTTGGTTGGGTTGGACATTCTTATGAACAGCCCTAACGGCCAATAGGCATAGGCTGTTGGGGCCAACAGTTTATGCTGTTGAGAGAATTTTTGAGAATGCCACGTTACCATGAGAATGGATAAATTAGTATTTACATATTAATTTACTAGTAATTAAGTACGTGTGTTGCACACGTATGAATTTTTTTTTTCATATTAATTACTTGAGTTTTAGATATATCATAGTTAGGATAGAAATTGAAAATTAATAAAAGTAATAATATGGTTAAAAATAAACTTAAATACTTATACTAAATGTACACCAACAGAAATTTTAAATTACAATAACAATTATTATTATTATTATTATTATTATTATTATTATTATTATTACTAAATTTTGTATTCCATTTTTGTCTTAAATAAAAATAATTTTTATTTTAACAATTATTTTTATTTAATATGATGATTATATTATAACATTAGAAATGTTCTAAAATGTCTTTGACAAAACTCTATACTTTTTTTATTTTTTGCGTTCTATCTTTTTTTAAATATTTATTATTTAATTATAACATCATGAATTTCTCTGAAAAGTTGGATCATTGACCCACCATTTAAATAAGAAAATAGTTTTGCTTTCACATCAATTTTAAATTATAAATTTCATCTGCATTATATGCATAATTTTTACTTATCACGCTTAATTTTTGTTCGACATAATTAATATATAATTTTTTATATATTCTTTTGATTACTTATACTTTTTTTATTATTTTTTAAATATTTATTATTTAACTATTATATCATCGATTAATCCTTTTGACCCAAATCACTAACTCACGACCCAAAAAGAAAAATAGTTTGATTTCTAGGTTGACACTAAATTTTGTATTAAATTTCCATTATTGATAAAATTATATCTTATGTATAACATTTATTTTTGTTGAATATAATGAATGTATAATATTATATATGTATCCAATATTTTATATTTTTATAAATATATGACATTATATCTTATGTATAATATTTATTTTTGTGATTCTTTATATTTTCTATTTTAAAAATTTTATTATTTGACTATGACATCATTTCATTTTTAGGTTGATTTTAGTTTTGGAATTTCATTTTCATCCAGTTACATAAATACTTCTTACATTTCATACTTATTTTTGTTCAATGTAATGAATATACAATATTAACGACACGCCCAGTTCTTTTTATTTTTTTTTGTATTATATATTTTAATTTTTTATTATTTAATTATGGCATTATTTATTAACGGATTTGACCCCAAATGGTTGAATTGCTTACCCACCACTGAAAGGGAGGAAAATAGTTTTGTTTTCAAATTATTTTTCAAAATATTTGTTTTTATATTATTAAAATTAATGTTGTAGATTTAATTAGTATAGTTTAATGATGAGAAAAATATATCTTAAATATAGGATTTAATAAGAGAATATACATTAGATATGAGATTTAATAAGAAATAATAGGAAAATAGTTTTACTTCCAGTTTGTTTTAAATTTATACATTTCATTTCCATCATTAATAAAATATTTCTTATTTATCATCAATGTTTTCAACTTGTTGACCTAGTAGATTGAGTCGTTCGAACTGTCACTCAGCCTTGATTCTAGGTTTGGTTCTGTTGAGACTCTCCCTTTTTGTTAAAAACCGTCTAACTTGGGCGGTTCAACCATTCCCATTCGACCCAGTAACCAAGTCACAGGTTGCACACTTAATTATGTGCAAACTTTTTGGAAGCCATAACTTTGCACTCTGATGTCCGATTGGGTTTTTTTTTTTTGAGTAACTTTTCAAGATCTATACGTCCCAAGGGCATTATGCGCCTTGTCTTGCTATTTTCACAAAAAACCCTATTTTGGCCCTAAATTGCAAATTTTAATATTTCTTTATAAATAAAAATTTTAAAACGGAATTAAAAAACATAAATAAATGTAACATAATACATATATTATATGTAATATATGTAAAATATAACTATGATATTTGTAAAGTATAATTATACTATTTATTGATAAAACATGTATTTTTACACGCACACACACACACACACATAGTGTTGACGCAGAGCGGTTTGACTCGTTTGACCTTGACAGTCGAACTGGTGGCCTGTGACTAGAAGGCAAAAGTGGATCGGCCTCCAGATTGGTTTTTAAAATATTGTTTATCATACTTATTATTATTTAATGTGTCAAATATGTGATGTTAAAAATGTTTCCATTTTCTCTAATTTCTATATTTTTTTGCATTTTATATATTTTTTAATTTTATTATTTAATTGTGGCAACATGGATTGGCCCATTTGACCCAAATGATTTAATTTCTTACCACCACCTAGATGAAAACACTATTTTTTTTCCAAGTAACAGATTTTAAAAGTATAAGTGTTTATGTTATTGAAATTATTAATTTATTATATATGTATTTAATTATAGAATTTAATGATGAGAAGAAACAAAGAAGCCTTAAATATATGATTCAATGAAGATGAATGCAAATTAATACCTTAAATGTTGGGTTTAATGATAGATAATTGAATGCATTGAATATCTTAAAATTAACTCTTTTCAACTCATTTAATATCAATAACTAATTACCCTATTTGCCCTCATTTTTTATCAATAAATTTATAATACAGAGGGGTAAATTTTGTCATCACAAAATTCCAAAAATATTCTTGAGGTTATTCATACTTTTTAAAGTAGTATAGATTTTTACTAAAAACCAAAGCATGGGCGATTAGGCGTGAATTGGTGAACTGCCCAGAATGTGTCCAACCCATAAACTGTTTCAACAGCTTATGCTGTTGGGCCCCAACAACCAAAATTAACCCGGCTAATGGCAGTGCACGCCACCGAGTCCCGGGTGAGATGGGGACACATGGTGAATGTCAACTGAGCCTAGCTAATCGCTAAGATCAGTACCAATGGCTAATGGTGGTGATCTTAGCTAATGTACCAATGTCCTTTTTATCTTGGGGTATTTGACCTTCATGTGCACAATTTGGTTGGTTAGTACAACTCGTCCAACTCATCAAGACAACTCATCTACTATTGATCCATCTCATCTCCAGCAACACCATGGCATGAAATAAAATCTCTTATTACTATTAAATGATTGAATTTCGTTTTCAGGCCCATTCGTTTTTTGGTAAATTATTTATTTGGGTAAATGCACTTATCCAGATAAGTTTTTTTTAAGTAAGCGCATTTACCTAGGTTCTTTTATTTTCTATGTAAATAAGACAATGACCATTTTAGCCATAAAAATTTATTATTAAAGGATATTTTTGTCTCATTTAAGTATTGATAACTTTTCTTCAGGTGAAAAAATTATTTATCCACGTAGAAAATGGGTATCACTTATATGAATAAATGATACCTATAAAAAATTTCCCATATAAATCTAAAAAAAAGAACATAACATTATTTATCAATGAGAATCAAAATACTATTAACCAATTTTTTCACTCTCAAAATTTAGAAAAAAAAACACGACCCCTTGACATTTGCCGAAATAATATTTTGTGGCGGTGGGAGTGGTACCACATGGACAAATGGGTAAACGAACCTCACACGTACAGTACTGTGTTGAATCGTGATGGTGATGGAAGCCTGAAAGACAAAGCGTATCTTCTCCCATTCACAGGCCCCCGACTCCTCATCACTTGACCGACTCCAAAGCTAGAGCTTTCCTGAACCCCCCATCTCTATCAACATATATATTCAAACTAAACCTGTCTCATTCTCGGCGGAATTCCGGTACATAGAAATAATAGAACCCTGTTTTTAAAGTTTTGAAATTTGTGAAAAGGGTTACGTAATTTACGTGGCACTTTTAGTTGTCGGTGCAACATGACAAGGGAGGAGTCCAATGTCTAAATAAATGGGTTATGGGGGTAAGTCTCTAATGTTCTCAGTTTCGTGCCTTTTTTTCTTAGATTTCTTACCACCTGTCCAACGTATTAGACCTTGCAAAATGTCTGACCCAATCCCAAAATAAAGCTGGTTAGGACTTAGGACTTGGGATCCCTTGCCCAGTGACCCGAATTAAGTAGAAGGCAGCCTCACCCGATCCGATGTGAAGGGAACTCAGGCCGGATCGGATTGGATCACTGGATGCTGGTCATAACCTTTTGAATATTCAAACAGTTAAACCCGTATTAATTGTTTTATAAAAAAATGGTTGACTTGGTTAAAGGATAATTAACTCAGACGGTTAAATCATTGACTTATTTTACTTATTAATCAACCTTAATTTGAACATTTAGGGTTAGGACTTATAATTTAAAGATCTAACCTAAAATGTCTTGGAAGATGATTTGACCCGAGATGAACACTACCCGATTGTAAAGTCTACCATTGTATATTTGAGATGAGACCAAAGGGGCATCCCACAATGCTTCACAGCACATCTCCACTGTGTATTGAAAACATCTTCCTATAATGTATTAAAAATGATTTGAGATCTCAATAATGTTATGCGGTAGCGTTCTTGTTCATACAGCCACACTTTTTTTTTTTTTTTGGTATTTAATCATGTACCTGGATCCTCATAAAGGCCATAAATATTTTTTTTTTGAGAATAATACAACAACATACTAATAATTCTTTTTAAAATCAATAATATCAGGATTTGAATTGATACATCTCAACTGAAGCAAACCAACTAACATATCAACTGAATCACCACTACAGCATGCATATATGCAATTAATTTACCTTCCATAATAAAACTGTCTTTTTATATAAATAATAATAATAGCAATAATAATAATACTGTATTACATGCCCCCCTGAAATATCAAGGGGTTCAAGGAAAAAAAGAATGAAAGACATGAACTCAACTCAGGCAGAGGACTCAATATCTATATACAGAAAAAGTTTATGATAATAGAAAAATCTATGATGCAGAAAAATATAATATAGAAAGAATTTTAATCAATCAAAATCTATCTATGAATTTTGATAAATAATACCTTATTTACTATCACGTTTATCATTTCAATTTATTTGTCAGTTGTTTTTCGGTTTTTCCTATATTATAAAATAATACATGTGAAGGTGTCAAAATCAAGCTACTCATATCTTGGCTTATTTTGCTTGTAAATCAAAAGTATCGACATACTACAACTCTGCCAGGAACTCTCATGTACATTTTAAAGCTGCTTTTTTTGAAAAAAAAAAAAATCTCCAGGAGCCAAATCAAAACTAAGAGTAAATATGTATTGTGTATGGGAGTTTGGATTCCTATTTGTTACGTTTTTTTTTTTTAATTATATTTCATTACATTACAATTTTACATGTATTTTACTCCTTCATAAGTTATTATTATTATTATTATTGCAAAGATAATAATAAGAATTGTAACCATTGACGTCAGTAACGTGATCTGCCGGAGGCTTTCATGTCGTTTTCTTGGTTACCGCCCCACCTGTGAATGTGGGTATACCATCACGTGGTACTTGGGTCCCATCTGCCCTGATCTCGTACATCTTTCCTTTTCCTTCTTCCTCTCCACTGGATTTTTTTGTTTTATTTCCTTCCTTGTGATCCTGTTGTCTTGAGGTACGTGTCGAATGTGCGATACCCCAAAAGATTCTCATCCCACTGCAGCTGCCGATGTCATGTATATATCAAAATGATGAGAGATAGAGAGAAAGAAAGGAGTCATTCTCCAGTTGTCTTTGCATCATTGGTGCATCAAATGAGACTGATATGGGATGTATCATAAATAATATATAATATCATCAGTATTTTAATCTTAATCAGTTGGTTTAGGTGAAGATGATCTATTTTAATGTAAACCCAATATTAATACATATATTGATCGATATGATTCTCTCATTTTCCATAGACCCCACCATTATTTTATGTCATGTGTCATGATGATGTGAAGGTCTCAACTCCTCTCCATCACTCACTGGGTTTGGAAATTCTGGGGTTTTCTTCATTTGTTTTTTCCTTTCGTCTTCAACAAATACCAGTAGTCGGTCTTCCCTCCTCTTCTTTCAATTCTGCCCACTGAAGTTGCATCTTTTGTTTTCTGATTCTAACTTTTCTTAGCTATGGTCTTTATTTTTTATTTATTTATATAATCCGGTAAGTATCACATCTATATGTTTAATCACAACCTACCACCCACTCATATGGTCAATGGGCTTATTACCTCTCCAACCTATGTGTTTATTCACATGGGTTTCAAACAATAAATGAAATCCCAAGCAACGGGTCGGGTTCAGCACGGGTTTTCCTAAACCGAATCTGACCCCAAGCAATATTAACCCGATCTCAACCCAATGCAACTAAATGAAGAGGGGCTGCCAACCCAATGCAACCAAATGAAGAGGGGCTGCCTCATATATATGTTTTCAAAATTAGATTAGAAAAAACTGGGACCGGTCACTTAACCGATTTTATTTTACCCTAAAACCGGTGACTTAAATAATGATTTTTGATTGTTTTTTATTATTATTACTATTTTTGTTAGAATGGGTCGGACCGACCGCCAACAGATTAGGTTATCAATGAAAATTTATGATAATTTCCTATTACATCATGTGTATGTTGCGTGATTGACAAAGGGTGGGACAAATTGATAAGGTGACAACTTGAGGTAAATGGCCAGAAAAAGGAGAATAGACTGTTGAAGTGGCTTTTTGAGAGAGCAAAAAACAGTACAACAAAGAGGAATTGAAAGCTTTCTATTGAAATATTGAAGCAAGGAGAGATCATCGGCCGTGACCGAACTTGTTTTAATATATAGTATAAATGTATGAGAGATATTCTCAATATACAACTAAATTACATGTTCTCAGAGTTTTTGTTTTCAGGAAATCTAGGTTACTAATATACATACTAATTGCATACAATGGTTTGCAATTGTTGCCAGGTGGATTCATATGGGTACACCGCCTATCAATTTATCTTCAAATATATGGAATAGACATGGATGATCAGTTCATTTATCATATTGATCTGAGCCTGGATAAAACTATAAACAACAACGGACAATTAATTACTTGTATGTTTTCAAACTAAAACAGAGGACAGCCTCCTCAAATAATTGATAATTAATTAACATTAGGCCAATTAGTTTTATTAATTATTGTATAATAAATTAATAATCGTCTTCATTATTATCATGTACTTTGTATATATATATAGAGAGAGAGAAATTTTTTACCAGCTTTGCAATTGGCTTTTTTTTTATTTCTTTATTTATGATCTCAAGTACATTTCATACGTCAAGTCGTTAAGGGAAGCGTGGGACTTGTTTCTAACGTGCGCCAAGGTGCTGGACGTCTTTCGTGTGAATTACTCTGTTATATATCTAGAAAAAAAAAAGCACTCGGATTTTGGACCCGTTTTAGTAGGACTGCAAATGTTTTGCTGCTTAAAGGTGATCCGATCCGTTGATATAGATCCCACTGATCTGATAACTGATAAATCTAATCCCATAAACATCATATTGGTTGTAAGAATTTTAGATATCTTACCTTTCGGTATATTTGTCGACTTATTAAACAACTCAATAACCAAATTTCGATATGAATCCGATGGACAATATCCCATTTGAATCGAATTGCAAATATAAACGAATCAAAATTAGATCCGCCCATATCAGATTCGATCTGTTTGCACTTTGCGGGTTGCAGCCCTACGTTATTTAGAGAGGACGTTCTTTCACTGTTTCAGGAGTGGTTGTTTAATGAATACTGCAGCATGCAGAGAAATGAAGCTCTCGGCCTCTCGTCTCGCCCTTCTATTTAAAGTCACAACGGTTATACCATCGATGGGAAGGCTACTGTCCGTTCGTTATTCGGTTGCTGCTCTGCAATCTGCATAGCCAAGTAAACGTAGAGACTTCTATCTACAGCGGCTTTTGTTTTTCTTCTCACAAGTTAAAGAATGGAGTCGAAGCAATCCGAGACTTTTGAATTCCGAAATCTTAGCTCGACTTGCCGGAATTCCATTATAATCCGGCCGAGACAAGGCGATTTCCAACGACACCATCTGATTCCCGCCCTCTGACTTCTCGTTATCCGAACAACATCACCGAAAAAAAAAAAGGTCTTCTATCTGTCTTGTTCTGAGTTTCTATTCTAGAGTGGAATGAAATTTTTTATCAACTTTTGATTGGGTTATTGGGTACTCGGGCAATGTTTAAAAAGAGTATCCAGGGTTGGAATTCTATGTAAGAATGAATATCCTCTGCATCTGAGAATGCTAGTCTTGAACGTTAGAATTTTTTCTTTGAATTCTCAAGGTTATTATTTTCTTATACTTCTGTTTTATTTGGTTAATATTATTAAACTCCGAGGTTCTTAACCTTTGTTTCTGGATCGCTTCTTGTTCATTCGAACAACGTTAAATTTGTTCTAGACGATTCCTTCACATCTAGAGAGAGAAAAAGGAAGAAACTCGTGGTTCACACACTGGGGTCAAATTGCAGAGGTAATGGGACATTTGTCGACTCTGTTCGATGGTCTGGCAAGGTCACTTTCCTTCAAAAGAGGAAAGAACTGTGGGAATGACGCTGGAAAGGAAGCTGCAGAAGCCATGGCTAAAGAAGCTAAGAAGAACGACTTGATATCGCGTTCTTCTGGAATTGTTAACTCTAACGGTTCCAGCAATTTTGCCTCAATCTTCTCCAAGAAAGGGAAGAAAGGAGTGAACCAAGACTGCTTCATTGTGTGGGAGGTATGGTTTGTATCCCCTTTTTATATAAGATAAGAAAGAAAATTTCAAATCATTGAAGTAATGTTATCGTTTTACTTTTTTCATTTGTGATTCTTTTCCTTCTTCTTCTATCTCAATTGTTGAAGCTAGATTTTATTTGCTTTTGTTGGTAGGAATTCGGATGCCAAGAAGACATGATTTTCTGTGGGGTTTTTGATGGGCATGGTCCATGGGGCCGATTTGTAGCTAAAACAGTTAGGGAATCAATGCCATTGTCTTTACTCTGCAATTGGCAGGAAACTCTTGCTCTAGCTTCCCTGGAACCAGAGTTTGACTTCGAATCAGATAAGGAGCTTTATCATTTTAATGTATGGAAGCAATCCTACTTAAAGACTTGTGCTGCTATTGATCAGGAGCTCGAGCACCATTCCAGGATTGATTCCTTCTACAGTGGAACCACTGCATTATCAGTTGTTAGACAGGTAAAAGGAATTCTACTCCTATAGTATTGACAAGGAGAACTGTTCTCATGAGATCCGTTCATGTGAGGTATTAACCTTTATTGGCATAGGATCAGAATCCACTTGAGACCAATACCTACTTTGCTTTGGCATGAATGCACTGATTAAACAAATCTATGGTTAAAAGCAAGCATTCCTAAGTCATGCTTCTATTTATTCCTTCTCTTGTTTGTGTTCTGTTTTATTTGCTTTCCCTCTGTAGCTTGTCTAGTTCTCTGTATTACTGCTTAAGAGGACAAATTAGAAAATGGAAGTTCTTTTGTATAGAATGAGCATACTAGTTTTGGATAGAGCACCGTAATCCAAGAGGAAATCCCATAAGAAAAATATATAACAAACTCTTAGCTATCTATAAAATCTGAATAAATTCACTCATTAGATGAAATGATAGATAGACTCATATGCACCAAACAGGAAACATCTCGAGTTATAGGCATCTGTTTATTTTCTCAAAGGGATAAATCATGGTGAGAATTTGTTGAAAAGGATTACAGGAAAAAAAATTATATTAACCTGGATCAGAAAGTTAGTGTAGCAGAAGAACACACATGTATATGTATGTATGTTTTTAATTAGTTTCTATCAATTGATCAACAAATTCTTTCTTCTTAAGCTATTTATATTCTTGAAACAATTAATTAATCCATTGCCGGATTTTTTTTTTTTCCAGTGGCACATTAACTTTTGGTTTCAAAATGTCTATTTCATTGGCCACCACTTTTATGGATGGTGGATTGCACCCAAATTGCACATTTCATTCAGTTATTGCAAGCAGTTGCTTATTGACTTGATTTCAACTTTCACAAGAGTCAAATGTAATGGTCCCCTAGAAGGTTTTATTTGCTTGAATAAACAGTGAGGAATTCATAATAATTGCATCAATTAGATAGTTCATACCAAATTATAATTTACCAAATGGTATAAAACATTTGTCTCAAGCTCGCTAGTTGGTCTAGGCTTCAAGAAGAAACTGTTTTAAGCTATAAGCAAGAATCCTAATTTCCTAAAATGTAGAGAGAAGCCACCACCAGAGTCAGTTTTATCTTCTTCTTTGAGTTCCTTCATGATACATATGCAAGTAATATCAATTTTCATGTATTGCAGACCATTGATTTTGTTTTCCTTTTATCAATTATGCCAGAGTTCTTAGGAGCATAAGAAACAATCCTAAGTTGTTTTAGTTATAAGCCATTATTGTTTCTTTTCAAGTTCTACACCCCTATCTTTGCATCATTAGCATAATTAAACAAGTTCATCAAGAAATGACATAAATCTTTTCAATGGTGATGTTTTGTTTAGGGTGAATTCATAGTTATAGCAAATGTTGGTGACTCTCGTGCTGTGTTGGCTACCACTTGTGATGATGGCAGCTTGGTACCAGTTCAGCTTACTATTGATTTCAAGCCAAATTTACCCCGTCAGTACCCCTCTACTCTTCCCCCAACATACACATACAAACATCTATGAACTTTACATTTTACTGTTCATTTTGGTTACAGAGGAGGCTGAGCGGATAACTCAGTGCAAAGGACGGGTTTTCTCTTTGCATGATGAACCAGGGGTGCACAGGGTCTGGCTGCCAAATAGTGAAACACCTGGGCTGGCGATGTCTAGAGCATTTGGTGATTATTGTGTCAAGGATTTCGGACTTATTTCGGTACCTGAAGTCACACAGAGGAGTATAACCACTAAAGACCAATTTATCGTGCTGGCAACAGATGGGGTAATGTATTGTACCATCTCTAGTTTACAGATGTTTTGAACTAATCCATAATTTAGAAAGATAAAGCACACAAAATCATGTGTAGGACATGAAACTTCAACTTAATTATAAATAAAAGCATCAAGCATGTGAATCCAAACAAGTGATTCTCTCTACTCAACCCAGTCTTATTCCAACTATTTGGGGTTGTCCATACAAATCCAAACAAGCAATTCATTAGTTACCCCTGCAGTTACACAGAGAGGCTGTTTCTCCAAACAAGCAATTCATAAGTTACAAACAAAAACATCAATATGGCTCTAATTGCATTGTAGAAATTCTTAGTATTAGTAGTCTTCTTTATACAAGTTTCTTTTTTGTTTTCTTTACACTTCAGCTCTGGGATGTTATCTCAAACCAAGAAGTAGTGGATATCGTCTCTTCAACAACAGATAGAGAAAAATCAGCTAAACGACTAGTTGAATGTGCAGTCCATGCATGGAAAAGAAAGAGAAAGGGCATTGCAATGGACGACATTTCAGCTATATGTCTCTTCTTTCACTCTTCCTAACCCTCTCAGCAGGTTCACCAACTTAACTGGAAAAACAAGAATGACAAATAGAAAGGTAGTTTATTTTTGCTGATAACTTCTTGGTTTATTGTAACCTTGTATGTATGCATGATTACTTGTCAAGCATCCAAGCCCATAGGTTTTTCATTGTTTCCCTTTCTTTTGCTTGATGAACTATATATTTCATTAGAAACGACTAAGTCACAGATGACTGCGAGAAATATACAAGGTACATGCCTTGATGATCCAGGCCAATTGCAAAAACAAGGATAGCAGAATGAGGGTATTTTAATTTTAGAAGAATGCAGTTCAACTGCAGCTAGGAGTCTACTGTTTTTTATCTTTCTGAACTCTATTTCAGGTTATGCTTGTCTGAACCTCCAAAGAATCATGGACCATTCATTTAAAATGCACCTCAGTCTTGGATGAATTCAGAAGAATTTGATGCATGGAATTTCTATTAACAAAGTACACGTCCTTCACAAAACTAATGCTGTCCAGTTAAAGCTGAATAAGATGCATTTCATGATAAATCAAAATTTCAACCATCACATTAAACTATTTTTTTTTTGTGTTTTTCAAGATGTACTTACCATTGAAGGTTTTAACAATGTTAAAAATTCAATTTTTACATTTCATTTTATCACATCATAGTTATGATTTGGTTCATCTACTATGGGTTTTGCCAAAAAAAAACTTATAACCAATTAACCGATATCATTAAAGTTGTAAATAATCGGTTGTAATTCATCAAAATTCACAGGGTGAGATGATCGGTCAAAGTTCTGCTATCATACCTTTCCAACATTATTGTATATTATAAAATTTAACTGAACATGGATCAAACAAATTGGAAATCACCTCAGATACAATTAAGTAAACAGATCATTTACCAACGGAGAGGTGGTCCGTTGGTGTATTAGCTGGTTTGTTTCAGCAGTGATGCGAAATCGAATCCCGCAACCACTACTTTGGGGAGAAAAAGGGGTCAAAGGGAGGTTTAGTGGTGACAAAAAATAAGTAAACCAGATCATTTGAATCTTAGATAATCGGATTGGGTGTTAGATTGGTCTCTAACTTTCATAGTGGTTATCAAACAGTGAAAATCAAACTACACCATCTCATTAATCTCAATATAAAAAGTAGTATAACCATTTTAAGTTAAATCTATCCCAATCAAATGCATTTTTCATGCCTAGGTTAATGTCAAATCACCTATATAGCGCTTTATGTGAACTCAGGGTATGTATGCACCACATCCACAATCCCAAACAATTCTACATTTGGGTTATTTGCATGTAGATGAACTGTCAACGGACTCCAAAAGTCCAAAATCTGATCCGACATCTGATGCGATTATCCCAAATTTGGACGATCTTGTTACATAAATGAATTGAATTCAGATTTTGACGTATGGTCAAAAGTCTCAAAACTATTGACGAGGTTATAATCATCTTTTTCTATATCAATCGCTTTGAAAAACTCCGGAAGTGAAAAAGGCATGATGAGTTCATAGTTTTTTTTTTTTTTTTTTTTTTTCTTTTCTCTTACCAAACACAAGACTAGAATTACCTAAACCAAACAAACACGGCCAAATAGAAAAATTAACAAACGATCAAACAACAGATAACTAAAACCTAATTAAGGGGTCCCGGCACGAATCCATCAACCTTTTGCAATTCCCTTCTAGTACACAAAGTTTGTCAATCCAACATGCATATGCAGTAAAGGTCCTATTTGCGGTTTAGAGGAGATAAGTTTAGCTGAATACAGTAGCTGTTCAGCAGGCCGTGGAATCAATAATAATGCTCCATTCAATTCATCACTGTAGGCCTGTTGTAGAGCATATTATCATTTGTTCCACAACCCACTATTAAATCTCATCTTGCAAAACACAAAAAATAGAACATGTGATATCGACTGGGTTTAGATCAAAAAAGACAATTTGCATATCGACTGGAAATGGTTAGCAACATTTCACGATTTAGGGGCGATCCTGGGCCTAGCTAGTACTTATAGTTCTTATATAAGTGCAAAGCCCAGCCCATGATCACCCCTACGAAAGGAGGGATTTTGTTCTTTCATGAAACACCATAAATTTTCCCATGAGCATAGCAGAACTAGAAGAACTCCATAGTTTCTGCATTTCTAATTTGTAATGACAACTATTGGTGGTGGTGGTGGAGGTGGTTCATCTATCTGTCTGTTTCATTTTTCTTGCGCGAGTCTCGTGTTCAAACAACCAACTCAATTCTTCTTCCCACCTCGACATCCTCATAGCCGGAGATACGCATTCGCTTTTCCACTGTATTTCGCAAAAGTAAAGCAGCAGCAGAAGCATAACAAGTTACGGCAATCTTCGCTTATCATGGCATCAGACGACCGAGCAACGGCTCCGATTGGCCACACAGAGTTAACCGAGCTGAAAGACGAATCGGATTTCGATTCTCTCGTCTCTCCCCATGGCTATCTCTCCATCTGTGGCTTCGGATCTCTCCTCTCTGGTACTTCCCTTACTTTTCTCTTCGTGTACCGTGTCTGTATTGCACACGCTGCGTTACACGGTGGTGGTACTGATTGTTCAGATATGAACCAGAAAGGAGTGCGAGGAGCACATTTCCTGATCTTATGAACTTCAGGGTTGCGAAATTGAAAGGGTTTCGACGCGTTTTTGCCCACGCTGCTCCCATTTTCTTCGAGCGTGGCATTGCCAATCCAGAAACCGGGGTTACAACTTTTCCCTAAACTCTCCCTTTCAGTGTTTTACTATATGATATCTGAATTTCCCTTATCTATGATATATATTAACTGAATGAAAATTTGAATTATGTCAGGAGATTTCGAGCTTAAGTGTTGAACCACGTGAAGATGAAACCCTAATCATCACTGTGTTTGAGATTAAACCATCGGAGGTAAAGATCTCTGTTAATTATTAAACTTTTTTTATTGTGTGTGGTTAAATCATAAATGCGAGTGACATCACACGTGCAGATTCCATCTTTTATTGAGAGGGAACATGAATTTCGTTTTCTGGCTGTAAGTTGCTTAAATTCTTACTCTTTAGTCTTCTACTTTCTTGATTTTTTTTCTTTTTTGGTTATTCATTACTTGATGTAATTGTAGTTAGAATTCACTTGATCATACAGGTGATACCTGAAACACTAGATGGGATTCCATTTACTAGTCCAGCGGTAAGTAGAGATGGATAAGCTTCCAGCGGCATGGTTGACATCTCGAGGTCCTATTATAAGTGAATGTTTATCAGACAGATCTTTGATTTCTGGTTTGGTTTGTTAAAGCAGGTGCTTTGTGCTCGCTATAGTGATGAGGAATATTTTCAAGTTAGATGCAAAGGTATTCTTCACAATGCTGCTAACCATTTCCAGTCGATATGAAAATAGTACTCTGTTATTTGCCTATTTAGCCTTATGTAGTTCAATTCATGTTCAAAAAACAATATTAACGCTTGACATTCACGCCTTCATCAATTACATAGGTGTCAAGGCACCAAGTCAAGGCTGGGGAACAGCAAAGCACTTTGTCATATAGAGAACCAGGTTCCACCTAGGCTTTGCCTAGGGGAATGATTTTTCGTGTAAAGCCTATTTTCCCATTTTCCCTACTCTTATGAATCAATTAGCTTGCTTTCCTGGTTGGTGTAGCAATTAAAAAACATTAAAAGCAATCTAGCATAAAAGAATTAAACAATAAAAGTAAAACTTAAAAGAACATTGCATAACCTAAAACTAACTAGGGAATGAATCTCTATTCTATTAATGCTGGAGGGGTGTGTGTGTGTGTGTGTGTTTTGAATCAAAGATTAGAAGAAAACATAAATATGAAGGGGCAGAAACCTTGTAACTTGAATAAGAGAAAGTAGGAGCAAAGCCCATTTTATGGTTCCCTAGCTCAAAAATCCATGATGCCCAGATTTGGATATGAACACAGAGAAGGACATGGATACAGGATATGTGAATACGACTCTCCGTTTTCTAAAACTCTGGACACAAAAACAGGTTCAGGTGTCTCATGTGATATGCTTATATCATCTGTTTACCCAATGCTTGAAGCTAAATGTCATTCTTCAGGACTTGTGCATTGCTAAATTTGTTTAAATTTCTAACATGTGTGGATCTTTTTTATAGTATTTGTTAAAACATGCCATTTTATTTATATATTTTAAAGGCGTTGATGTTATAAAGTACATCTGGAAGTATCCATGCAGTATGCCATTATCTGGTATTGTATCTGACACTGGTATGCTAGGCATGTACAGGCATCCGGATATCATCCGTCTTTCATCATGCCCCTTTACATCCTTTTACCTTATTTATTCAATATGATGTGGTTTAGCTGCAATTCACCTAAAATCATTGCAACTCCTATAAGGAAACACCAAAGTGATCCATAAGCAATGTATCTTTGCCTAGGCATCACCTCAACAATTATGATAATGAATATGCTATTGATTTTTCCTATACCATTAAGTCCTATCCTCAACTGCGTTTCATGGCTTCATTGCCACAATGACCTTTCCAAATAAACATTTTATCTTTTCTTTCTTCCTTTTTCTTCTAAATAAACACTTGCACTTAATTATGTTTCGTCCCCCCCCTCCCCACTAAATCCTGTTCTTTTTCTTTCTGTAACTCTTTTTCTTGTATTTATTCCTGAATCTTTCTGTTCCATGGAATGCCAATCAATAAGTAGATGGATTGTCAAATAGCCTCAAGATTTTGCCATTACCTCTTCTGCTGTAGGAAGCTATTTTAAATGTAATTTGCTCCTCTTTTCCCTGTCATTTACTATCCTAATCTTTTAGAATAATTGTTTTGTCTTAATATTTTTTGTGTCTGTTCCAAATTAAAATTAAGTGGGATTTTTTGTTCCAAATTAAGATGCCCATATATGTATGTATGCTGAAGCATGAATTAGTATTAGTTTTTCTTAAGTATGTTTGCTATATATTTAAATTTGATGAAACTTATGGTTTATAAAGTTTCTTTTAGTAATACTTGTTGAATAGCATTTTACATTTTTTATTCTTTTGATGAATTATCAAATTAACAAATTGCTTGGAATTAAGAGTTGAACATGCATGTTGAGGTCTCTAGGTGTCATAATCTACCTTTATAGCATTTCTTATGCTTCTTGAACCACACAGGCCTCAGCTATAACAGACTGTTATATTGTTTCATGGGGCCATCTCTCATGCAGGAAGCAAGGAAATCTATTTTAAGCAATATGGGCGGTATAACATCCATAAGATATGGCGGGATGATATCTTACCTTGCCGTGTTTATCTTCGACACTGGTAACTATTACAGGGCTTTTTATGTATACAATTCATTGGTGCTGTTGAAGTATTCTTGAACGAGTACGTGATGCATGCTGAAAAGACTAGTTTATTAGGTTACTTCATTTTGTCTGCACATAAGAAGTATAAGAAGTGTCTGTACTATGGGGTCTGTGACAAAGACCCCCTGTACTTTGTTTTACAACAAACACCCCCTTAGACAAAGACCCCCTTCCCTTAGCCTTCCATCTAAAAAGACCGTTACAATTTGTCTGTTCTCATTAACAACCCTAAGAATCTCTTCTATCCTCCATTGCAAAGATTTGGATCAACATGGTCGGTTGCAAAGATTTGCTTCGCTTAAGATATCGTTATTTAATTGGGGATTGGAGTGAGGTGAGAATCCTCCATGAACATTGGCTACCTCATCCCGTAGAACTTCAACACGTGGTGGAGTTAGACTCTCAGGTGGGCTCCATTAACGCTCGAATGCGAAGTCAAGAGTCAGTGGATGTCGGCTACGGTGAAGTTGGTGTCATCGGTTACGGACGAAAAAAACACCAGATCTGTGTATGGCGGGTCGAGGATGTCGGCTACGGTGATATTACCGACCCACCATACTGGATGTCGGCTACGAGAAACACCAGTCGGTGTCACCGTTTTTCGTCTACGGTGACGTCAGCCTGGCGCTTGACGAGAAAAACACCAGATCCGCGCTAACTTTGTATCCCCTCTCACTGGGAAGGGTAAGAAGAGAGGGGGAGAGGGAGAGAGAAATTTGAAGAAATCTGATGTAGATGAGATTAGTGCCGCTAATGTTAGTGTATCGTGGAGAAGATGAACAGTATTTTTTTCATCCGAAGGTTATATGGGGATTAAAAAATATTGTAACGGTTTTTTTAACGTAACCTTAACAGAAGGGGGTCTTTGACTCATAGTCATAATACAAGGGAGGTGTTTGTTGTAAAATAAAATACAGGGGGTCTCTTTATAATTTACCCTTTTATTAATTATCTATATCTGTTACCTTATATAAAACAGTTCCATGAACTTTTTGATGGACTATCTTCTCTCTCCATTTAGATCTCTAATTTTTCTTATTTCTTCTTTTATCATCCCTCTGCCCCCACCCATACTAGCTGTGCATGCTGCATTTAACCCACATCCATTTCAACCCAAATGCTGCATTTAACCCACGGCTAATATAATGCTTGTTGCTCTTTCCTGTGTTCTATACGAATAGTTTGTAAACATGTTCTTATTGTCACTTTGGCATTGATAATTAAGAATTTGGTTAACCAATCAAAAAACAATGTAATTTTTGGTTTCATGTTTCTACAAGACGAAATTTTTAGCCATGAGAATCTTTCTATACATGGACTGAATACAATTGAACTTCCTGGTAGTGTATTGGCAGCAAAGAATTGTGGCGATGTTGCTTATAACAACTTTCTGGATCACACTTTTCTTGGGGACCGTAAAACAACCATCCGTGAGTACTTAGCAACAAGAGGTTCGGGCATCATGGAAGAAGAACCGCCAGAACCACTTAAGGCCCGTTATGGTGGATGATATTAAGAAGCGTTAAGTCCAATCAGCAGCAAAACATGGCACTTGCAGAAATGACTTACATTTACTGTAATCAGACTGAAAAAGTTGAGCATACTGCAAACTTGGGCGGTGTTCGGTATTGTGGTGTCTTTGTATCTGCAGCAAGGTTTAAAATATCAATACAGGCTGATACGCCCCCTCGCTCTCCCCCAGGTCAGTTTAAGGCTGATTTACCCCCTGAACCAGGCCAGACCCCTATATGACCCCTGTAGTGAGGTATCATTAAGCCACTGATATGATTGGGATGTATAGTATTGAAATTTTGAACCTTGATCTACAGGGCCCAATGTAGTGTAGTTGAAACCACGATAATTTGAATCAAATCACATTCTGTAAGGTGTTCTATCATGAAGAATCCCCTAAAAAGAATGCCTAATGGGTATAATGTGTTCCAAAATGACAAAACCAATTAATCTATGGGATATCTGTACTACTGAACGCCTCCTAGTTAGGAACGTGGTTTAAATATACCCAATAGGCACGAACAGGCGTATCAGGTGTTTTGCTACTTTATAACTTAGTTATATTAAGTTTTTTTTTAATTGCACCAGGGGTCGGTTTTAAGCATGCTTACCCCCTGAAAATAGTCAAAGTCTGAAACACCTCTTATTTTGGGTTTCGGACAGCTCCCGATGAGATACGATACACCCCGATACAGGGCATATCGTACCGAAATTTTGACCTTAGGAACAAGAAAAAGTAGGATACTTGGCAAATCTGGAAATTTTATCAAAATGTTGGTGAAGTAGAAGTGTACGACTCCTTGTACATAAAATGATAAAATTCATGTGATTATCTATACTCCGAAACGCAACTCAGGAATATTGCACGTTCACATTTGCATAACCATAACTAAACGCAAATTTCTGTTGTAATTGTTTGGTTCTAGTAATCTCCCTACTAAAATTAGCTATGCAAGCACAACTAAGGTTCCTTTTGATTACGTTTGAAATGAAGGAAAATAATCATTTCTAGAAAGTAGTTATATCATGTTGCTTTACATGCGATGATGCGACCATAAATATTATCAGAAACCTTTATATTATTGGCTTGCTATATTAGTTGGCCCTAAATGTGGAAAAAGGTTTTTTTTTTTTGAAAAATCTATGATGCAGAAAAGATATGATATAGAAAGAGTTTTGACCAATCAAAACTCACCCATGAATTTTGATTACATTTATGATTCTAGTTTATTGGTCAGTTGTTTTTCGGATATCATATCTTTTCCATATCATAATCGAATCCTTTTATTTTTTTTCTTTTACTCATTACGCCCCAACTCCCCGTAAACTGGAAAATAAAAAAACTGTAATGAGAGGTGGCTAGGGGTAAGGGGTTGTTTTACATGATGAATGTTTTTGTTTCCATTTGTGTTTGCCACATCAACAAAAAAAATGTTCTTGTTTCCATTTGTGTTCTACAAGTCTCAACGACCACTCTTAGAGGGGCCAGACCAGCTGGAACATCAATTAAACCAATTCAACAAACAAAATTTTGTTTTAGATGTTGTCATCAAGTTGTGATTGGGGAAGAGCATCTAAGCCATTCCCAGAATCATGTGTTCCCAACCTGTTCTAGAGCTTACATCGTGGCCAATAGTGAGGCCGACCTTGAAATATTTGTCCATATTAGGCAAGAGTGAGCTTATGAGCACCTACTCGGACAACAGTTGCAGAATCCTCAATCAGTTGTTGCATGATGGACAAAATCTCAGGGTGAACAAATTCTGCAAACTCTCCACATGATTGAGCAATGCAGCCTATACTCCTCTAACATGTGATTAATCTACAGTCAAGAACTCCCATGTATTGAACCATAATCCTTGAGCTTAGAAAGGATGGTATCAGCTAATAAAGCAGTTCTCTGCAGAATGATAATTAAAGCCCACTTGTTCCCCACACCGTAGAAGCAATTCTGATTCAGTTCTCATCTCTCCCGCATTCTTAGCTAGACTGACATGTCTGAAATAAAATTGAATAATATTCAGTATCATGTACATATTGTAGAGATTGTTTGAAATTGGTGGTTTCATGGTCCAAAAAAATAAAAGAATGCCAAACGATAATTAGGGCATTTCAGGTTAACTTGCATCCATTATAATCTACTTTGTTGTTCACCAGAAGGATTTGAATGGTTTGCGATCCCTGCCAAAGGAAAATATTTATTTTAGATGTTACAAGGTAAATTTGATCAACCAGCATTTTTTTTATCAGTAACTGAGATTATATTAATAAGAAAAAAACAGATATAGTAAATACGTGGGAGAGGTAAACACTCTCAATTCTCCCCAAAGATCAATTACAACAAAGCCCAAAGATAGACTCTCTTCCCACACCTTTTTTTTTTTCATTAGAAAACTTCCATATCTAATTCTCCTCCTTTAGCAGCCAGCCTATAACCACTTACGAATCACCATCAACAATCAGCTTTTTGATGTTCAACTCTTTGCTCTTTTAATCCCTTCCGTTACGCCAAAACCCCTGGTTCTAAGCGAATCACCGGGCCTACAAAAGAAGGCTATAACTTTACCTTCATCAACCAGCATATTTTCATAACTAATAAATAATAATAATATATATTCAAGTAAGCCAAAGAATCTGTAAAATACAACGTGCATAGCCAGCATATTTTCTGGCACTCAGACCTCCAGTCCAATGTGCACTATTGTTTCTTTAGATGGGGAACCTTATTCCTTTGCTCCTTGTACTACTCAGATCTACCACATCATCATTTCCAAGACCATGTATCAACAGATCATTCCGTGCAGAACAAAAATATTGCAAAAGAAAAGTCCAACATTAATACCATGTATCAACAGATCCTTCCATGCTTCACAAGCATCCAATGGGCAAGCTTCTCCGACTGTACTTCCTTATCAGGAAGCAGGGGCGGAGCTAGGGGGGACCCATGGGAGCCATGCCCCCAGAAATCCGTACACTGAATACATTTTTCTATGTAAATTTCCTCCTTCCCCTCACTTCTCACCCAATGGTTGGCCCATCCATAAGTTTTGGTCCCCTCAAAAAATTCCTGGCTCCCCTCCGTCAGGAAGAGCCCTCTTGAGCCCAATAATGCCTTTGCGGAGTGATGCAGGTTGGGGTTCAACTCAAGCATAGATTAGACCCTGTACACCTATGGCTGAAATTGTATTAAAGAAGCCTATGCATTAATAATAAGCAGAAACAGAGAATTGAAGTATGGCTGTAAACCCATCAAAAAGAAGTGTTTATGGCAATAAGGCTAGCATACTTTATGTGCATACTGAATAAAATTCAAGCTTAACATGTTGAGGGCCCGGGAATAGGATTTCATCACGGGTCGGTCCACGGGGAAAACCTCATGTTTTCCCTTGTTCCTTCTTGCTCGTGATGAACCTATCTTGGCGCCTTCGATGATTTGTCCAAGAGATCACCAACTCTCCCAACTCACTCTTGACTGAATAATTTGATATCTCATTCAATAATGGGGTCTCCTTAAATAGGAGATTACAAGAGTCCTAATCAAAGGGAGTCTCCTTGCTGAATAGGGAGACTTCCAGTTCTATCTTGCTAAGGATAAGATAAGCTAATCCTAATCTGATAAGCTACTAACAAGTTAAGATAAACTAAGCTAATCCTAATCGGATAAGCTATTAACAAGATAAGATAAGAGATAAGAACAATAAAATAAGAACAAGCAAAATGAGCTAATCTAATCTAAATAAGGTTGTTGTTGCCGAACTGGGTAGGATGAGCATCACTGAATCCTTGCTGCTGCTGGCGGTGGGCTCGGGGCCTGTTGCTGCCAGCGGCGATGTACGTCTTCCCAAGGAAGGCATCCATAACATTACTCCCCTCCTGGACTACGAGCTTGTCCTCAAGCTCGAAAGCTAGATATGTGGCTTGGAACTCTGCCAATGGGATCCATGTGGCTTCTGTTGGTGGTAGATCACAACATTCCACCAAGACTTCAAGGATTCCACGATTGAAACGAGAGCGGGTGACAGTTTTAGGCTGGGGGACCAGTTTGCCATCTTTCAAGGGTGGCAGGGAGGGAACTTGGTCTGGGAGAACACCCGTAAATGGTTTCAGCAAGGAGATGTGGAAGACATCATGAATTCGGCTAGTCTCTGGCAATTCCAGCTGGTAGGCCACACTGCCAATCCGTCGCAAAACCTTGTAGGGCCCATAGAACTTAGGGGCGAGCTTCGGGGCAGCCTTGTGGCGCAAGGAGAGCTGCCGGTAGGGCTGGAGCTTCAACCAAACAAATTGTCCTGGATCGAACGATAGTTCCCGGTGGTGCTTATCATAGTGGAGCTTCATGCGGAGCTGGGCCTGTTGTAAGCGAATGCGGACGTCGGCAAGGAGGGCATCGCGGTCCTGTAAGGAGTGATCGATTGCATCCAAGCGAGTAGATCCGGGCTCGTAGGACAGTAAGCAGGGAGGATCCCTGCCGTAAACGACGCGAAAGGGAGTCATGCCGAGGGAGGAATGGTAGGCTGTGTTGTAGTAGTACTCAGCCCAAGGAAGCCATTCCAACCACCGTCGAAGTTGATCGCCAACAAAACAGCGGAGATACATCTCGATAGTGCGGTTAACCACTTCCGTCTGACCGTCGGTTTGTGGCCGGTAAGCTGATGAGTAGGCCAGGGTGGTGCCGTGTAGTCGAAATAACTCTTTCCAGAAGGCACAAGTGAAGACCGGGTCTCTATCGCTGACGATGGATTCCTGCAACCCATGTAAGCGAAAGATATGTGTAAAGAAGGCGAGGGCAACCGAAGTGGCACTATACGGGTGTGATAGAGGAATGAAGTGCTCGTATTTAGAGAAGCGGTCGACTACCACAAAGAGAACTGATTTGCCCCCTACCTTGGGAAGTCCCTCAATGAAGTCCATGGAGATGTCGGCCCAGATCTACGATGGGATGGAAAGGGGCTGAAGGAGGCCTACCGGGTGTAGGTTTTCCTATTTGTGTTGTTGGCATGTAGAGCAATTCTAAACAAAATCTCGAATAGAAGTCTTCATACCTCGCCAATGGAAATCAGTCCGGACGCGGTGTAGTGTTTTTTGAATGCCCTCATGGGTGGAGTTATGGATGCTGGTGATGATGGTGGGAATCAACGGGTAGTCTGTTGGAAGATGGACTCGTCCCTTATATAGTACCAACCCGTCGTGAAGTGACCAATTGGGGTCGGCCGTGACGGTTTGGATCTTCTGCAGTAAGAGCAACCATTCCGGGGACTGTGGTGCTGCCTTCTTAATGTCGTCAAACAGAGAGATCCGAGGTTGGAAAATGCTACATAGAACCATCGCATCTTCTTCTCGCCTAGACAAGGCATCAGCTGCGCGATTAGAGGATCCCGCCTTATATTCCACCCGGAAGTCAAACCCGAGCAATTTGCTAACCCAATGTTGTTGAGGGGAAGTGGTGAGACGCTGCTCTAACAGGTATTTGAGGTTGTAATGATCAAGTTTGACGATGAACGACCGCCCCCACAAATACGACCTCCAGTGCTGGATGGCTCGGGCAAGGCCGATTAGTTCGCGCTCATAGGCTGGAAGCTTCAGATGTCGTTCGGCCAATCTGCGGCTGAAGAAAGCGATCGGGTGCCCTTGCTGCTGTAGTACGGCCCCGATACCCACTCCGGAAGCATCGCACTCGACTGTAAATTCGAGGGCGAAATTAGGTAATTGCAGGACAGGGGTTGAAGACAATGCATTTCGTAGTGATAGAAAAGCTTCATCAGCTGCGTCGTCCCACCGGAAGGAGTTTCTCTTCAACAGGTTGGTTAACGGGGCCGCCAACACTCCATAGTTCTGTACAAATTTGCGGTAATAACCCGTTAAACTGAGGAACCCGCGTAAGGCCTTGGCGGATTGAGGTTTGGGCCATTCTGTTATAGCCTGAATCTTGGAACTATCAACTATTACACCCTGCCCATGGATGATGTGGCCGAGGTAAAGAACCTGTCATTCCCCGAAGGAGCACTTGGACCGTTTCAGGAATAAGCTGTGTTGGCGTAGGAGTACAAAAACGGTCCTCAGATGGTGGACATGCTCTACCCATGATTTGCTGTAAACGAGGATATCATCAAAGAAAACTAAAACAAATTTGCACAGATGGGGCTGGAATACCTCGTTCATTAGTGCCTGAAATGTAGATGGTGCATTGCAAAGTCCGAATGGCATGACTAAAAATTCGAAGTGGCCATGGTGGGTGCGAAAAGAAGTCTTCTTCACGTCACTGGGAGCCATGCGAACTTGGAAATATTCGAACCTGAGGTCCAACTTAGAGAAATACTGGGCACCATGCAACTCGTCCAGCAGTTCGTCCACAACGGAAATAGGGAACTTATCTTTGATCGTCCGGTCATTGAGTTCTCTATAGTCAACACAGAACCTCCACATTCCATCTTGCTTCGCCACCAACAGAACCGGCGAAGAGAAGGGGGAGTGACTTTTGCGTATGATCCCTTGGTTCAGCATCGCTGTACATTGTTTTTCTATTTCATCCTTCTGTAAGTGAGGGTAGCGATAAGGCCTGACAACGACTGGTGCTGAACCCGCCACCAAAGGAATACGATGGTCGCAAGCTCGGGAAGGGGGAAGGCCCTTCGGTTCCTAGAACAAATCTGAAAACTCGACGAGAAGTTTTTCCATGGCTGTCGGTTTTGTCTAGAGTGCATGAACCTGCGGTGTCTTTTCTTTAACCCTGCAACCGTGCCATGAAACTTGCTTGCCATTTAGGTGGAAGGTCATGGTGAGTGTGCTGAAGTCCCACAAAATCGGGCCTAGGGTAATTAACCATTTGATCCCAAGAACAATATCGAACCCATCCAATGAGAGTACAAATAAATCAACTAGAATTAGTTTAGAATTGACATGTACTAGGACGTCCTTACAAATCCCTGGACTGTGAACTTTTTCACCATTTGCGACGGCTACCTGTAGTCGCGGCCGGAGTTCCATTGGTAGTTTTAACTGCAGGGCTGCATGTTCACTTATGAAGTTGTGTGTGCTCCCTGAATCGACGAGAATGCGCACCGGCTGACCTGCAATCTGTGCCTGTAACTGCATTGTCTGAGAGGTTTTAATACCGGTGATCACATGGAGAGAGATCTCTAGTTCGAATGTGACGGGTTCCCCATCCTCCTCTTGCTCATCTATGAGAAGGCAAAAAAGCCTCTTGCATCTATGTCCTGCCGAGTAGAGGTCATCACAGTTGAAACATTGACCTCTCGCTCGGCGCTCTACCATTTCTGCCCTGGTCAAGCGCTTGATGGGAGGAGTGACCATGTTACTGCCTGTACTTGTCACTGCTCTAGAGGTGGTGGTCGTGGGAGGCTTCATTTCCCGGCTGGTAGCAGAAGAGGGGGTCGTTGTTGGTGGTCTTGGGGGCACCCACGAGTTCGGTGGACGACCCACATTAAAAATTCCGCGGCTGAGCTACAGCTTGCGCTCAAATGCGCGAGCTAAGTTCATGGTTGTGACCAAATTTGGGGGATTCTGCATCTCGACATCCTCGTAGGGGTTCTGCTAACCCTATTGTGAACATATCCACTTGTTGGTCTGGTCGCATGGAGGATGCCCTCGCGATGAGGGTTTGGAACTGTCGCTGGTATTCAGCAACTGTTTCGGTCTGTTTAAGGTTAATTAGCTCGCCCAGTGGGTTGCTGGTCAATGGGGGTCCGAACCGAAGAAGGCAATAGGATTTAAACTGGGGCCAACTGAGCCCGGGTTCTTCTTGCTCTAACCGATAAAACCAAAGTTGTGCTTCTTCCGTTAAATGAAAGGCGGCTAGGCTTACCTTGTCCTGGTCATTTGTCCGTTGATTCCGGAAGAACTGCTCATAGCAATACAGCCAGCCTAGGGGGTCTCCGTTGCCGTTGTACGATGGGAACTCCAGCCTGCTGTACTTGAGGATGATGGCTGCTCCATGGCCGACGAACTATTGTTTGCCGGAAGACTCCGGCAGATCTGGCCGACAGTCGTTAGCTGTTGTCCCTCCGTCAGAGTTCCTTTCCCTGCAGGAAAGAAACATCTCCATTAGCCGTCGCAGTTCTCGCACTTAACCTTTGATCTCACAAACTTCGGAGTTGGTCTCCACGAGTTGGTGCTCGAGGTCGTGGACCCTGGAAGGTAGCTGCTCCAGATCTCCCATGACGCCTTGCTCTGATACCAAGTTGTTGAGGGCCCGGGAATAGGATCTCGTCACGGGTCGGTCCACGGGGAAAACCTCCTGTTTTCCCTTGTTCCTTCATGCTCGTGATGAACCTATCTTGGCACCTTCGGTGATTTTTCCAAGAGATCACCAACTCTCCTAACTCACTCTTGACTGAATAATTTGATATCTTATTCAATAATGGGGTCTCCTTAAATAGGAGATTACAAGAGTCCTAATCAAAGGGAGTCTCCTTGCTGAATAGGGAGACTTCCAGTTCTATCTTGCTATGGATAATATAAGTTAATCCTAATCTGATAAGCTACTAACAAGATAAGATAAACTAAGCTAGTCCTAATCTGATAAGCTATTAACAAGATAAGAACAATAAGATAAGAACAAGCAAAATGAGATAATCTAATCTAGATAAGGCTACTATTGCCAAACTGGGTAGGATGAGCATCACTGAATCCTTGCTATTGCTGGCAGTGGGCCCGGGGCCTGTTGCTGCCAGCGGCGATGGTACGTATTCCCAAGGAAGGAGTCCATAACATAACACCTATATAAAAACAAGCATAACCCATTAGGAATTTTCTCAACATTAAGTAAGTGATACTTACAATTCAACCATCTGACTAGAGCAGTTTGAGCCATAATGCCATCCAACGATCAACATAATAAAGTTTATGCATATGATAAAACTAAGACCCTTAGATGGGTTTCTCACTAATCCATGCAGCTACTCCTTTCCTCAGATATAGGGGTTATTCAAACTTTCCAAGTTATAAATAGCTTATGATTTTCTAATTGAAATTATTGATCAAAAAAAATTCTAATTGAAATTCAACCGGTACTATCCAAATTCACTTGGGTTTCTGATTGGTTAAAGTTTTTCAGGTATCATACCTTTCCACTATCATAGAAATTGCCTACAGAAATTCCATTCCCTTTCTAATGATGAATTTTTGGCAGTTAATTTCATAGGCGGGGACCCAACCATCTTTGACTCCCAGCCCTTGAAATATGGGAGGTAGCAAGTTATTGATGTCACAGACCAGGGCTATGCTCCAAACCCAAGGTTTTATCCTTAAGTTATCCAGCCAAACATATAAAAAGATAACTTATCTATCATAAAATGAGTAATATTGACCTCAGTTAACTTTTGAATAAATTAAACTCTTCTAAATTATTTATTATAAAATAAGTTATACCAGCCAAATTAGTCATTATATTATAAAACAAAGCATCTTCTATGCTTAGCAAGGGCCATTAGCTAGTAATAATATATATAGAGTGCGCCTTGGGTCCAGCTGTGACACCTCAGTGTGCCCTTAATTCACTTGCCTAAACAAGAATCCTACTACAAGTCTACACTAGTAGATTGCCTTAGTTAACTTCTGTTCATTTGCACCAATGGTGTAGCTGTGAATCAAAACCTAGTCACAAGAAACATTTCCCAAAATCCAATCTGTAGTAGGTGTAATAAGTCCCAGAGACTATTGGTCATGCTTTAGTCTCTTGTGAATTGCCAAGGTGTGTTTGTGTGGTGGACCTTTTAGTATCAAGGTAGATGGGTGGGGTGAAATAGCTGATTTATCATCTTGGTCTGATTTGTGGTTAAGAGAGTGGGGAAGCAGAACTATGAGAGCTTTGGTTTTAGTTTGCTTGTGGTCTATGGATGTTGTGGAAATCTCAAAACTCCTATGCTTCTTAGATGCCTGGCCCTGCTTTGATTTTCAATCTGATTAACAGGCTAGCAGCAGAGGCAGATGAGTAGAAAAGAAATCATATTGTTTCTTTTTGGAATTCACCAAATGTTGGAAGCTTCAAGGTAAACACCGATGGTGATTTTGTTAATAGTAACTTAGCTTCTTTTGGTATGGCGGTAGTAAGAGACCACGACGGAGCTTGTATCTCAGTGAAATTTGGACCTTGTAAAGCCTCTCCTAACTGCTGAAGCGTTAGCTGTGATGGAAGGTCTAAAGCTGACCCAATCCTTGAGAAATGAGAACCGTTGTTGTAGCCAGTGACAGCTTGCAGCAGATCCAATCTTTAAAAAATCTGCACATGCCTTGCGCTAAGGACACTATCTTTTTGAAACGTCATTAGAAAACTTTCTCAGAATCTGAGAATTATTTTTGAGTAAGAGAGTAAAAGTTCAAATCTGATTGCGCATAATTTGTCCAGTAGAGGTCTTTCTAGTAGTGGTTTTTTTCTTCGTTGATAGGACTCTAAAAACCAATATACTAATTACTAATCACTAATCACTTTTCACAAACGAACTTAAACAAATAAATGTTGAACCACCAACTCTCCAAAGCAACGAAGACAACCACGATCAGGTAAGCTTCTCCAAATTTGGTACTTCAGCTTGAATCTGATCAGACTACATCCTTAACAAGATTGAAGATTTCGTGGGGCTAAATATTCAATTAAGTTAGGTCTTAGAATTAACTTCATTTTCTTCAAGATTTGAACTCAAATGACCAACCCGAAAGAAAAAAAAAAAAAAAAAAAACATTAAAGTAGAAAACCTAATGCACCGGAAAATCAATAAGAAACTAAGAAACACCACCAAGAGGCGAAAACTACGCACCAGAAATAGGGCAAAACTGAGGTTACGTTTCAGTTGACAAGAACTGAGAGAGAGTGAGAGAGAGAGAGAGATCGCGCGCGTTTTTAAGTTTAGAATTGGACATGGCATTCTCATTATATAGGGGAGCGAGAGGGGGCGTAAGAAGAGTCCCACATCGTTTGAGAATGGGAAAGAGAGGAAAGGGAGATGGTTATAAGTACGAGATGAGAGGTAAAGATTAAATTAACTCGTCCTGTCGGGGGTGCGAGGCGACTCGTCAATGATCGTTTAGAGACGGCGGGTCGTGCCGACACCTACGAATTCGAACACATATTTAAGGCGAGCGAGTCGCGCCCTACTTTCGGTGTTCTCGCCCGCCAATTTTTGGAAAACTCCCCAACCTTCCGGGGGGTTTTACCACCATGATCTTCTCTTTTTTATTTAAAAAGAAAAATGATCTCTACTTTCAAGTTATATCATTATATTTGGGCCTTAAGGTGATTAGTTTAGTAATCCTTTTATTTTTGTTATCAAGTCTCTATGACTTTACTGCATAATGCAACTAAATACAAACCCCATTGCTATGGTTTGAAGAAATTGGTTCTCACTTCTTGTATGTTGAAACACCACTAAAATCTTGAATAGTCTGTAGTTGCATGCCAATCGCAAGAGATAATATATGTCCAGTAATTATAATGGAGTTGAAGAATTTGTACTCTAATCTTTTTTGCAAAATTGAACTACTTTTGTAAGGGTATAGCCGTCTGGAATTAACTTGTGCTCAATTAAGGTAGAATAATGTCCAGAATTAAAGAAGCAATCTCTCTCTGTCGACAACTTACCATCCTCTCTCAAAGATACCCAGAGAGAACATGGCAGGGTGCATTGGAATGTGATGATACAAATGAGTCTAGATGTATTAACAGCTTACTCATCCAAAGCACTAATAAACAGAACATTGTGGCAGATTTTGAAGCTCACAACCACATAGACTTCTTGCAATTTACATTCCTTTGCTGATTCTTTTGCCATGTGAAATATGAACTGGAAGTAACCAGACATTCAAGGACTTAGGTCTTACACTATGTGAATGTGACCATGCTTAATAGGATGTCTCACCTGAGATTTTGATGCCAAATTAAAATGTGGTCAAGTTTAACCCTCGACCCAGAACTCAATGTCCAGATGTTGGAGCAGCCCTATTAGTCTATTTAGTTGATCAAGTTTCTAATAGTGCCTTGCACCAAATAAAAAAGTTTTAATAGTGCAACTGTGAGTACACTTTCATGTTGACGAACCTGGTTATTCTCCTTCTGGACCTCAGGCTTTGTTCTGTGAAAAAAAGAGCATCTTTATTTTATTTTATTTTTTTCTAGAGCATTTGCCAAAGAGAAAGAATCAACTGCATGCACCACTACCACTTATAAATTGTACAAAAATATGTATACAAAAAAGAACCGTCTTTATTTCTCCTTTACATTATACAGGCACTGTTTTCTTCATCATTTTCTAATTCACTGATTAATTGTTCCATCATCTTCTTATACATAGGCATATAATGGTCATTTATCATAGTTTTTGAGAGACGGAGTTTACTATACAGGTCTCGAGGAGTCTCATAAATACCAACACGTTCCTTGTTGGAACCACCATTGCCAGAATCAGTTGTGTCAGGTGGTATGGCAACAATATGCATGATTCTACCAGGTGGATAGAAGCGCTGGGTTTCTGAAGCATCCAATGATGTGGTAGGCCTCTTTTTTTCTACTGCATCAGCCAACACCTCCTCTTCTGCAATTTCTTTTGCAGCTGCAGCTTCTTCTTCCTGGACCTGAACATTGGCTTCAATTTCCTGCCTATGAAGTTCCTTCTCTAGCTCATACCACAACTCCCCTTCTGTCATCTCCTCAACTGTGGATGTACTAATTACACCCTCCACAGGACAGAGCTCCTCATCTTCCTCTGTCTCATCATGCTCAGGTTGTTGCCCCCTTGAGCAACGAAAATCCAGTTCATCTATTACTTCAGTCGCAATGCATTCAGAAGTTCTTTTAGATATTAGAGGAGAATCTGCCGCATGTTCTTCCTCTTTGGTGTTTGATGTTGAGGCTACAACACGGCGACGGGCACCCATGCATGACCATGATGACAGAGAAGAGCGGTTCTTGACAACGGCCTGAGCAACATTTTGTGCTCGTTTCATCACAACCTATATTCAGCAAAGAGATTTCATTAGTAATACATTGTAACAACTGGGAGGATCAAAAGTTCAAGGTCAAGGATTAAAGGTAAAAGGTGCATGTGATTTCTTAAAATGAGAATAGGAATGGGAAATCCAATCAAACACATGGATTTACCTATATGAGCCTAACAGCAAAATAAATTATTTAAATCTATGTAAACAGTGTCAAACACTTGCAGAAACTGTCTAGTTTATATAGCATTTAATGACCATATATCCTAGTACGGAAAAAATTCAGAAATACACAAGACATATTATTTATAGGTTCTGTATCTACAATCCCTGAAACAAATATACAACCTGAGTACTGTTGGAGACAGGACGCAGAAGTGCACCAGCACCCGCAACCCTTGCTCTTGCACTAGCTATAGATGGTAGACGAGATCCCAGAGCAGTTGCAGACCGATAGAAAACATTAAGAAATCTTGTATGCTCAACTCGATCCCGGAGATCATTTAACCAAGATGATGTCGTGACCTGCAGGGAAACATAAACAAAACATTTTTTCTTAAGAAAAAACATGGATTGGAAGGAAGTCCATGATATTCAAACATTAAATATATAGGTTTTGGTTTTCAAATCAAGTTGGGGCGTTTAATGAAGCACAATCTAGGAATCTTCAACATTGAAATAAGCGAGTCACTCTCAACTTCCTTTGTAATAAATTTCGGCCATAAAATACTTGTTGTGTCATTATAATTTCTTCTTTATAAAGACCTTTTAGGTGTGATATAGGTTGACATGGATAACAGGCCTAAATACGTGTGCATTTTGTATCTGGAGGGTAAATCTACATTTGTCTATAATACTATCAAAGAGCCAGCGCAATGCTGCTCACCCACTTTCCATATACAACTTTGATTTGCAAGAAAGGGTGATAGTCCCTTTATATAAGCAAATTCCTGAATTTTAAATTCCTTGCTAGTTGATGAAGACAATGAAGCAAAAGTTATGTGCTTATAGAGATCAATACCCCTATCAGGCCTGAACAAGCTTAAGAAAATGTCTCCTCCATAGCATCTGAAAACTCCCATACCCCATTCGCCAGGATTACCCAAACTACGGATGTTAAAGTTAAGCTTCATTTCATTTTGTGGAGGGGGTATTCATGGTAACATATTTCTATCCTTTTTTTTTTGACAATGACACTGCCACTACTTTCCATCCTCTTAGAATATCTTCAACCATGAAACATGAGAAATCTTCAGTCTTCACCCATTGAAAAACTATGATTTTATCAGTAAGGTTAAATTTTAGTGTTCATTATTAAGATATTTCCAATTTCCAAATACCCAATTACTGGTTTGCTTAGGGGGGGGATCTCCGACCAACAGTATTATACCAGACTTGAACCATTCACGGGGAGATGTTCCCCATGTATGGCTGTAGTGTCTTGTGCACAGGATAATGGCCAGTGTTATGTGGTCAGCAGATCCAAACTCATAAGGTCCAGGTCTGCATACATACGGACCTAACTATTTTAATACCCCCTATGTCCAACCCAGACCCCATATCACATGCATTGCACTTGGCTTGCAACTAGTACATACAAAAACAACATTACAAGCAGCTATTTAGTAAGGAAAAGAATTGATGCACCTCAGAACGAAGATCATCAACAGAAGCAGCTGAGAATGTTGGCACCAGATCAGAACCATTTATGATAGTTGTAATGAAATGCTTGCCTGATTCTGCTAATTCCCAAGTCATACAGGCAGCTGCAGAATGACTTGTCATCAGTACTCTTATTGACACAAAAGGTCCCAAGTCTCAACCACTAAAACTTCACAACATCATATGCCATAAAACTTGCATAGATTTTTTCAGGAATGCCACATGAATTCATCCAAGCACAAGTAAATAGCATATATAATGATTACATGTGATGTAAATCATACAAAAATCAACTTTAGACTTACAAGATTCAATGGTTATAATATGGATGTATCCAGAATGAATGCTCAAAAGCATGTGACATTGAAAAAGGCAAACAGGTGCACTTTGCTCAAATAGAATTCTATTTGATCTAAGTTATGCCTTTCACTGTGGACCCATTTAATAATAAAAAATACACCATACTGTTATATTATGATCTTTTAAAAATATGTCACTTCTCATAACCTTTAAAAATCCCAACATATGAAGATTAACATACTAACATTCAGCCCATCCAGAAGCTTAAAGTCCAATGAACATGTTATATGAATCAAACCAAGAAAAATCAATATAATTTGCATCGCAAAATTGAAATTCAGACTTGAGGATGGAAAGAAGAAAGGAATATGGGGCCCTTGCTTCTAGGAAGTTAAAAATGATGAACGAGGACCTACTTATGAAATGGCTATGGCAGCTCAGTTCTGAATAGCAAAGTTGGTGGGGAAAGCCTTATAACTGAGAAGTATGGTTTGATCAATGAAGGCTCAGGCTCTAGTTTTGACATTCAGACTTGATGATGCTTGGTCTGGAAGAGCCCTGGAAAGGCTACTCAGGAGCTTCAGGGAGGGAATCAAGCTGAAAAGGGTTGTAGCTCCAAAGTGAAGTTTTGATTGGACCCTTGGTGTAATGAGAGACCCCTCAAGGAGCTAGGGTGTTCATTCAGTTTGTTCAGTTCGGTTCAGTTAAAATCCAGAACCTAACTAATATTTCGGTTTAACTAAATCCGTGAACCAAACTAAACCGAATTCAAATTGGTTTGCTTTAACTCTAAAATCGGTTTTGGGCCCATGAATCTTTGCTACAAACAGAAATTGTGAAGTGGCACAATAGCAACAGGCATCTAGACTCCATCGTCGACTTCAATGCTGAGAGAGCAATGCTGCCCATCTTCCTCAGCGACCTGTCACAAGACAAGCAAACAAGACCTGGTCGAAGTCATACTAGAGTTCAATGAAGATGATTCCATCATCGTCCACAACTGTCATACCAGAACCTACTCTCATACCAATCATTGACCGGAACTTTTCCATAACAACTAGGATCCACCAGAAGTTCCCATGGCTGGGATCCCCTCCACACAACCATACTCGGAGCTTGAAGAACTCACAACAATGACAATGTCAGCTTGGGATGCCAGAAAATTACTGTGAAACTCGAACTACAAATGGCATACATTTGTAGCAATTGCTCCAGCTAATTGAGATTGGGAAGAAATAAACATGCAAATAAAAGGAAATTTTAAATCAAGAAGGGAGATAGAATTTTCAAGAGATGGAGAATTCTCTATGAAGTCAGTGTCAAACTTTATACACAAAAGAAGCACATCTAATGACCAAAAGTATATCTATGCATTAAAATATATCTATGCAATATCAATATTAATTGTATAATATCTATGCACATCTCTATGAAGTCAGTCTTGGACTCTTGACTGATGTATTATCAATAAAATTGTATGATATCTATACATCCCGCTAAATTAATAGTAGACGATCAAAACTACAATCAGCCTTGAACCCTAATAGATTTCAGATTAGGAAAAGTAGAAGAAAAGTAGAAGAAAAGAAAGAGAAAGGAAGAAAAGAGAGAAGAACTGGAGAAAACAAAGGTTGAAAGAAGGGACAGATTCAAAATGATCTACCGCCGCTACTCTCTTAGTATTTATAGGTTATGTTCAGTACATAGGGAAAATGACAGATCTGCCCTTAGTACTTACATGACAAATAAAGCAAATAAAAAACTGAAATAAATAACAAACTGACCACCAACTGACACTACCATGACTGAATCAAATAATTACACATGCTATCCTACGAACACAGTGGGAAACACAGCTGTGGGGCCCACATCAATGTTCTCTACACTCCCCCTCAAGTTGGGAATAGATATTTATCATTCCCAACTTGGATAGGTCTGCCTCTAACTTCTTCCTTGGTACTGCCTTGGTGAGGATATCTGCGAGCTGCATATTGGATGTGATATACGAGAGACACACTTCTTGTGATGAGACCCTCTCTCGCACAAAATGTCGATCAACTTCAATGTGTTTAGTTCTATCATGTTGCACCGGATTGTAAGCTATATTAATAGCCGCCTAATTATCACAATACAGCATCAAGGGCTTCTCATAATCAATACCCAACTCTTCAAGTTGTGATCTTAGCCATAGGATTTCAGCCACTCCGTTAGCCATTGACCTGTACTCGGCTTTAGCACTAGAGCGGGAAACAACACTCTGCTTCTTACTCCTCCAAGAAACAAGGTTACCTCCCACAATGGCACAATATCTAGAGGTAAACCTCCTGTCATCAACACTCCCAGCCCAGTCGGCATTTGTATAGACCTCCACCTTCATGTGATTATTGTTCTTGAACAGTATACCTCTACCCGGGCATCTCTTCAAGTATGCTAATATTCTCTCTGCCGCAAGAAGATGAGTAGTTCTAGGGGAATGCACGTACTATTTGACAACACTAACTGCATAACTGATATTTGGCCGAGTGAGGCAGAGATATAGGAGCTTTCCAACCAACCATTGGAACATAACTTTGTCTTCAAGAGGCTCCCCGCCCTCTACACTAATTTTGTGATTCTGTTCAATGGGTGTATCAGCAAGCTTAACACCTAACTTTCCAGTTTCCGCCAACAGATCTAGAACATATTTTTTCTGAGAGATAAAGATCCCTTGTTTAGATCTAGCAACCTCAATACCCAAAAAGTACTGTAGTGTACCAAGATCTTTCACCTCAACTCTTGATGAAGGAGCTGTTTGAGGGACTCAATCTCACTACTATTATTTCCTGTCACTACAATATCATCCACATACACAGCAAGCAGGGTCAGAGAGGAGTCCACCCTCTTAATGAACAGTGTATGATCTGACTGGGCCTATACATAACCGAATTTCCCAAGGGCTAGTCTGAATCTATCAAACCAGGCTCTAGGTGACTGCTTCAAACCATACAATGCCTTGTTCAGTCGGCAAACCTTCTTACCTGTCTTTGTATCATAGAATCCAGGAGGCAACTGCATGTAGACCTCTTCTTGTAAGTCTTCATTCAGAAAAGCATTTTTAACATCCATCTGGAACAAGGGCCAAGAATAACTTGCTGCAAGGGATAACAGAACTCGGATGGTGGTCATCTTGGCTACTGGGGCAAAGGTCTCCAAGTAGTCTATACCATAAGTCTGGGTGAACCCCTTTGCAACCAGCCGGGCTTTGTACCTTTCAATGGAGCCATCAGCATTATACTTCACAGTAAATACCCATCTACATCCAACCGGTTTCTTTCCTATGGGTAGGTCAACTAGCGCCCAAGTATTATTTTTCAATAGGGCATCCATTTCAACTTGCATTGCATCTTTCCACTCTAGAACTACTGATAAGGCTTCTTGCACTGTTCTTAGAATAGGGACATTGGCAATGGAAGTGAGATAGGACCGGTAAGAGGGAGATAGGCGATCACAGGATAAAAACTGGGAAATGCAATGAGCTGTAGATGTGGTGCAATGCCGTTTCCCTTTGCGGACGGCAATAGGGAGGTCAAGGTCATCCGCAGGAGGTAAAATAACAGTGGAAGGTGTCTCAGTGGGCTCTGGGACTGTAATACCTGGATTTGGAGATGCAGAAGGAACTAGAGCTGGCCTGGACTGCCGATGACTGGGATCAACCTGCCTACATTGCCTGTGATAGACTCACAACTCCTGATCCCTCCGACCACCCTCACCATTACAACCTTCATCACCCAATGGAATAGGTAAAGGAACAGCCCCACTCCCACTGCGCTCCCCCTGAGGAAAAAGACCCAAATCCCCACTCTCACTGCTCTCCCCCTGAGGAGAAACCCTAGGATAAAAGGGTGTCTCCTCAAAGAAGGTGACATCCATGGAGACAAACTTCTTCCCCGAAACAGGATCATAGCAGCAATAACCCTTTTGAGTTTGTGCATAGCCGAGGAAAATGCATTTGGAGGCCTTAGGGTCAAACTTGGAATGATGGGGCCCGAGAAGCTGAACGAAACAGGTACAACCAAGGTTTTAAGGGGAACGGTAAACAACTCCTCGTCTGGGTATAGAAGGGAAAAAGGGGTTTTCATATCAAGAACCCGGGAAGGAACCCGATTAATGAGATATACTGTCGTGAGGGTGGCATCACCCCAGAAGCGAATAGGTACATTGGAGGTAAACATAATGCTTCTAGCCACCTCCAAGATGTGCCTATTCTTCCTTTCGGCAACTCCATTCTGCTGTGGTGTATGAGAGCAAGTGCTCTGGTGAATAACTCCATGATGGAGGTAAGAGGTCAATGGCTTAGCAAAGTATTCCTTTGCATTATCAGATCTAAGAACTTTGATCTTGGCCCCAAACTGGGTTAGAATCATCTGATGGAAGTTTTGGGTCAGAGCAGGAACCTCATCTCGAGAACGCATAAGGTAGACTCAAGAAAAACGGGTATGGTCACCAACAAACAACAGAAAATATCTGTACCCACCCATAGAAGGGATGTGATATGGCCCCCAAACATCAGTATGCACAATATCAAAAGAATAATTACTCCTTTTATTACTTAAAGAGTAAGATGTTCTACAATGTTTGGCAAGCTCACAACTCTCACATCTCAACTTTGACAACTCAACAGACTCAAATAAAACAGGAAACAAACTCTTCAAGGACCACCGGACTCACAAACTGAGAAATAAAGGACTTCTTATCCATTGGCTCTTCCCAACAAGAACTCTCTCCGAGCAGATAGATCCCATTTGTCTCACGGCCAGTCCCAATCACCTTCCTCGTCTCCAAGTCCTGAAAAACACATCGGTCAGGGAAAAAGGTTACTGAACAATTCATATGTTTGGTAATACTACTGACTGAAAGCAGGTTAGTATCAAGCTTAGGAACATGCAAGACCGAAGATAAAGAGATAGTATCTGATAACTTGATGTCACCCTTGCCAGAAATGGGAACAAGAAAGCCATCAGCAATGGATACTCTATCTCTACCGGAGGACAAGTGATAAGTAGTGAGCAATGATGGCAAGCTAGTCATATGGTCGGTTGCACCTGAATCTATTACCCAACAGTGTTTAGTATTACCTGGAGCTGAAGCATGGTAAGCTGAGGCTCGAGTACCTGAATGTGCAAAGGCAGATGTGGCAGGGGCCGTTGGTGACTAAGATGACTGAGTTGAACTCCCAACTTCCTTTTCCAACTGTATTAGGGCAGCCCGAACTGCAACTAAGGTCTCTAGGGGTGTGTCTTTTGTGCCTGACATGGATGCTGAATCAGTATTCACAGCCACATGAGCATTACCCTTCTTATTTCTCAGTTTTGCTGGGACCAAATGAGGATGCAGCTTCCAACAAGTATCTTTTGTGTGCTTGGGTTTCTTGCAATGTTCACATACCAGGTCCCGTTTATCTTCCTTCTTCCTGTCCCTTTTTGGATCACCCCCTGACTTAGGTTTAACAGCTGTCAGGGCTGGGGAAAGAGGCTGAGGTTGCATCATGACTTTCTGCCTGGTCTCTTCACTATGCACCAGGGAGTATGCTTGAGAGAGGGTCACACTATCTCTGGTCAGTATCTGTTGCCGCACAATGTCATATTCTGAATTCAGGCCAGCCAGAAATTCAAACACCCTATTTGTCTCGACTTGCTTTCTATGAGTCTGTGCATCTCTGAGACTCTCCCACTCAAGAGTCTCTAGGTGATCAATCTCATGCCACAAGGATTTCAAGGTAGAGAAGTAGACAGAAACTGATTTCTCTCCTTGTTTAAGACTATTCACTTCACACTTCAGTTCATAGGCTCTAGCAACATTAAGGGGTTGGGAATAGGTTTCTTTCATAACATCCCATATCTCCTTGGCTGTCTTGGCCCACAAGTAATTTCAGTTGATATGTGGCTGCATAGAATTACACAGCCATGCCATAACCAAGTAGTTCTCTTGAACCCACTTGGTGTACATCGGGTCCTCCTTGGAAGGTTCTTTCACATCTCCCAAGAGGTAGCCCATTTTCCCCTTCCCCAAATAGCCATCATGGCTGATTGGGCCCATTCCAAGTAGTTTGACCCGTCAAATCTCACAGTTGTAATCTGAAACCCAGTTTCAGATATACTACCATAACAATTGTTCCCAAAACTATCTTCTCCCTGATTTTTAAACTCCATCTTTGGTCAAGAATCAGTAGGTACGAACTGTTAGGGTCACTACAACAGAAAACAGCACTTGGACAGTCGATCACAATCAGAAATCAGTATGGAATCAAATGCAGGTCTGATCTGAAACCAATCTGTAATCACGGTATATGCATGAAACTAGTGCAGGTCTGATCTGAAATCAATCGGCAACCACAGTATATGCATGAAACCAGTATAAATCTGATCTGAAACCAATCGGCAATCACAGTACCAAGCAGTCCGTACAAGTTTTCACCCCCTAAAAGAGCTCGAAACCAAAAAATAGGTCTGAAACCAGCTTAGAGAGCAATCTAAGATGCTGGAACAGAATTAGGGTTTCAATCGTAAGTCTGAAATAAGTGCTCAGCCGCACTTTCCAAGCAGTCCATACAATTAGGTTTTGTCGTAGGGTCAATGTGAAACCCTAAAACTGATCACCTCTAGGAGAAAACCCTAAAACAAGCACTTTCCAAGAGGATAACAAGAGTTCGGCCCAACAGAAAGGTTTGCCGCAAGGTTAATGTCAAACCCTAGTATAGAGAGAAAACCCTAAAACAGTTCGGCCGCTCCTTCTAGATAGGTCCAACCTATCTTAACTGATAGCAGTTTCTAGAAAATAAATAAGACTTACCCAGAGAATGTTGTTCGCTACTTTCCAAGGTTGCCTGAACCCTAGCCTTCTTTGATTCTTCCTGATTACCAACACTCTGCAAGCCGTGGCAAGTCTTCAACAGCTGCGAACCTCTTCTGGTAACCTCCAAGAATCAACCAACATATACTTCTTCATAAACTTCCAGCCCTAGATAGTTCTCATGTGGTCGGTTGGACTAGACTCACATGAGAAACCCTAGATAGATAGGCTCTGATACCAAGTAGACGATCAAGACTACAATCAGCCTTGAACCCTAATAGATTTCAGATTAGGAAAAGTAGAAGAAAAGAAAGAGAAAGGAAGAAAAGAGAGGAGAAGAACTGGAGAAAACAAAGGTTGAAAGAAGGGACAGGTTCAGAATGATTTGCCACCGCCACTCTCTTAGTATTTATATGTTATGTTCAGTACATAGGGAAAAGGACAGATCTGCCCTTAGTACTTACATGACAAATAAAGCAAATAAATAACTGAAATAACAAACTGACCACCAACTGACACTACCATGACTGAAACAAATAATTACACATACTATCCTACGAACACAGTGGGGACTACAGATGTGGGGCCCACATTAGTGTTCTCTACATTAATTGTAATATATTTTTTCATATACACCATTGAAATATATAGTTTCTATGTATTTATATATTATGTGTGGCTATTTGACCATAAATTTAGTATTATTAACATATTTATGGAATTTGTATGTGTTTCCCTAGCATATCCAAGCATTTCCATATTTTTCGTCCATATCCATGCATTTCCAAAGTATATCCATGTTTGAGTTGTCTGATACAATACTCAATGTTGATACTTCGATCCTTGGTCATATTATAGAACATTCTTCAGTACCCTACAATAGAACCTTCCTAGGAAATGGTTGTGGAGATACCCCCTTGAGACGGAAGCTACTTGGATAACCATCATCAACAACAAGTACGGAAGGAATGCCAATGGTTGGGATAGCAAGGTCCACTTGAACCGGGTGAAAGCAACTAACCCCTAGAAAGGCATCTCTTCTACCTATGACCTCTTCATTGCTTTTGTTAGGTATCAGGTGGGAAACGGAAATAAAATTAAATTTTGGACTGATCCATGGTGGGGTGAGAATACCCTTGCTTTTGTTAGGTATCCTTGTGGCTTCGCTCTTCACCCTCGGAAACCAACTAGAACTTAAACCTCAAAAGGCCCTTGACCAAAGGATTTGGAAACTCAGTCCTGCTGGCAAGTTTTCTACTAACTCCTTCAAGGTTCTAGTGTTGGAATGATCAAGGTTCACCTTTTCCGGTCAAGAAGGTTTGGTGTTCATATATCCCCCTAGAGTTTCATTTTTTTGTGTGGGAGGCATGCCTAAAGAAATTAAACACTTGTGATCTGCTTCAAAAGATGTACAAAGGCAAATTGCATATCTCACCCCATGTTTGCTCTCTGTCTCCATAACGGAGAGACGGTTGAGCACCTTCTCCTCCACTACCCTGTAACGAGGAAAATTTAGTGTTATTTCCTCAACTTAGTAGGTTATAGCTGGGTTTTTCCTAAACAGGTTGTGGACCTTCTGTGGCAATGGCAAGGCAGAGGATTACCAAGAAGAGAAAAACTGTACTGGAGTACAATGACTCACACAGCGTAGTCAGGTGTTTGGGAAGAAAGAAACAATAGGATCTCTGGAAATAAAGATAGAAACATTGAAAACCTGATTTCCTACATTACTTTTTTGTGTAACCTTTGGGTGGTTAATTCAGGAGTGTTCAAATGCTTCTCTTTAAATGATCTTCAAAGAAATCTAGTAGAAGTCCTCTACTCTTCCCCAAGGAGTGTTATAAATCATAGACATTATTCTAGAGAGGAGGGAGTGATGACACTACGCTTTGATGGAAGTGCCCAAGGATCCACAACTCAAGCAGGAATCGGTGGTGTAATCCGAGTGAGAAGGGGGAATATCTGTTGGACTTTCAATGGTCCAATAGGGAGGGCTGGTTCTACAAGGCAGTGATCTTAGCTGCACTTACAAGGATTCGTTTTACCAAAATATTAGGCCTGTCCTCTGTAACCATTTAAGGTGATTCTTCCAATACAATAAAATGGCTAAGGGAGAAGGAAGGAGCATAGTTGTCAAGGCGTCGCCTAGGCGGCTAGGTGCCCTTGGCTGGGCGCCTCGCCCAAACGCCTTGACTTTTAGCAACTAAGCGCCCGCCTAGGCAACAAAAATGACAAGGCAGGCGCCTTTTATAATATCATTTATATTGTTGTATCTTATTAATGTATGTGTTAATACATTTTATTATATGCTATATATATATATATATATATACACACACACACATATATATATATATATATCAATTATACTTTGTTTTAATGTTTTACTATTGAAACTTAAAAGATCGAAGGGTTTTGAGAAGAGAAAAAGAAAGTAAGAAAGAATAAAAAAAAGAAAAGAAAGAGGAAAGAAAGAATAGAATAATAAAGTTATTTTTTCTATTCTCTCTCTCTCTAATTAAATAAAACAGAAACTCCATCCTTGTTTTTCTTGCTATTTTACTTTCCATCTTGAATATTTATCATATAAAGTTGATAACCATCTTTAGCTACTAATTAATATGAATTTTCTCTATTAAATACTTATTATAGTAGTATTATTTTTTAAAATAATGAAATTAATATATGTAAAAGATTTTTATCTTTTAGATGTGATGATTTGCCACATTTTTAGAGGAAATTTAATGTTCTTAATAAAGAGAATTACTATTTTTTCAATTAACACCATGCTGAATGGTATATAAAACTAGGAAACTAGCCAAAAGTCAGATTTTTATATTAAAAAATTTTTATCACCTAGGTGACTAGGCAGCTAGGTGCCCCAGTGTCGCCCAGAATCGCCTAGACGCCTTGAAAACTATGGGAAGGAGGGCCTTGGAAGCTAGCACAATTGTTGGCTGAAGCTAGAGATATCTTGGACTCAATGAATGTGAAGCTGTTTCAGATTCCTAGGGAGCTAAACACTGTAGCTGACAGCCTAGCTAAATCACGGGCTTATAGAGAAAATTTGTTTAGTGAAAGAACTTTGCCTTTGTAATTCTGCCTCAGCCTTTTCTGGTTTCTGTACATTTTCTTATGTACCTTTTGAGTGAATAAATTCACAGTTAATTTTGCTCAAAAAATAAAAGAACATAGGATATGCTTCTTTGCATGGTCCCTTCTGCAATGCACCACACCCACATACACACGATGCATGCATAAAACACTAACACCTTTTATCATGATTTCTCAAATGCATTAGGTTTCTATCAAGCCTTTCCTTTTTCATAAAACACATGATGTAGGCCATCTTTGATATGAAACTAATGTAGGACAGGAAGGAGAAAGGTCCTAGGATGTAAATTGAATGGTGAAGGGGCTAAGTAAATTCAATGGCAAAAAGAAATTAGGGTTAACACCTTGGGTGGCCTAAAGTTGGGGATGTTTGGCATCTTTGTAAATATCATTCCTTCTTTGTTCTAATCAATAAAGTTATGTTAGCAACCAAAAAAAAAAAAAATTGAGACTTGGCATAAGGGCTCAAGTCAACGAGGAAGTTGACCAAAAGAAGCTCCTAGATACTTTATAACTAAGAAAAACCCATGGATAAACCCATAAAGGCCTTCAAATATGAATACCAACCCTTAAATTACTTTAAATACCCACTACTACTAAACAAACAAAAAAAAAAGAAATAACTCCAAGAAAAACCAAGGGAAAATTCAAATTACTAAACAAGTAACACCCTATTAATAAAATGGACATAACTTTCTATCAAAAATACATTGGATTTACAATGAGGAAAAAAAAACATTACATTTACAATAGATTGGTCCCAAATTCATGCAAAATGGACAAGTTTTGAAAATGTGAAGATTATGCTCAATTAAAAGTTACATGGTTGCATCTTCAATATACCAAAATTCTCGAAGTACTCTAATTAGACTCTTTAAGCTATTTTGACCCTTAAAAATGACTAAAACCTCTTCTTGCAATACCAATACACTAGAAAATGAATTTGAAAAGACCAAAAAAATACCAAAATCCAGATCAACAAAAATAACAAAGCTGCCATTGGTACAAGAATATAAAAAACCTTGGTATCTTCTTCCTTGGCTTCTTTCCCTTTATATGGGTTTGCACTAAAAAGTTTAAGAAATCTGCACCATAATTTCAAGAAAGATAATAGAAGGTTCTTAAGCTACTTCAAACCATTTAGAAAATTATTGAGTGACTTCAAAGCATTCAGAAGAATATTAACCGTAGAACTATAACAAGTCAAAACAAAGAAGAGATCACTTCTTGTACAAATGAAGATAAAATGCTTCCTATTTCAGCATTTACATCGTCATTACTAGTTGATAATTTAGTTGATACTTAATAGTTCTTAGTGACACATGAAATGAAAAGAAATAATTACTTCTAGCCATGTTTAATCCAATATCAGGACTACTATTAAAAACTAAACTTCTGATCCTGAAATAGACCATTTAATGATTGTAACACCAAATGCAACAAACAGGAAAAACACACCTGATCATCATGTTATATATACCTGCCTAGCAAACAAAAAAGTTACATGTAATTGGCCCATAAATACAAACACAACATTTGGTTGATACTTGCCTGGAGCAAATGTTACACAAGTGCCTGAAAATATTTCTTTACGTTCTCGAAGAATATATGTTAAGAGTGCAGCTGTTCCACCACCCAGTGAATGCCCAACAATCTAAAAGTTAAATTTATAAAAAAGCCATTATTACCATTTTCATAAACTACCCTAGTACTTTTTGGAAATACATATTAGAAATTCTTGATGAGGAATTGTGCATTATAATTACAGAAAAGAATAACTATAATAGGAAACAAGTATATTCACAGAAGAGGTTGCAACTTGATTCACTGAATAAATTAAAGCAAGTGAACATAGGGCATTTCTGAAAGAACACTTTTGTAATCTTCCTTTTCTGTTTTACAAGAAGACATATTTAAGTTCAACTCAATAAGGCCATATCCCAACCATATGGGATAAAACAATTATGCATTCCATGACTCTGAATCATGATGCCACATCCATTTTCAAAAAACACCATGTCAGTTGCTTTTGGCACAACATAAATATCTTGTATGGTTAAGTTGGTTTCAATGTTTTAAAAGGCACAGGAGGCTTTTTATTTATCAAAAAAAAAAGGCACAAGAGGCTTACACCCCGCGGCACGCTTCTAGGCAAGGTGTGGGAGAAAAACCTCGAGCACATGGTGGAGGCATGCATACACGAGAATATGCCTCTAGTACAAAGGAGCGTACGGAGACATATGCCTTTGTAGCACTTCTCTTATGCCTTCTTCCTCTTCTTAAGGAGGCTTACACCTCTTGCGTTCTGAATCAAGCCTCACGCCTCAGGATTTCATGCCACTGTATTTTAGAACATTGGCTAGTTTCACCCATCCGTGTAGGAAATTTAGGGGAGTAGGTTGGACTTCAACTCCCCCTTGGGGAGCTTTGGGGGGAATTGTCACACTCTAGAAAGAGGAAATTGTAGAAGCATGGAGGAATTGATAGGCAGATTTACAGTCTCAATCAAGTTCAAGAACGTGGAGAATGGCTTTGTATGGGTTCTAACCAATGTCTATGAACCTAACTCTTAAAGAGAAGGGAATGAGTTGTGGGAGGAGCTTTATGCAATCCAAGGGCTTTGGAATGTTCCGTGGTGTTTTGGAGGGGATTTTAATGTAATAATTAGATTTTCAGAATAGACTAACAACCCTCATCGAATAATCACAACCAACATGAGAAAGTTTAATGGCTTTATTGAGGATTGTGAGTTGAAGGAAATTACACTTTTGCAAGCTAAATTTACTTGGTCCAATTTCCAAGCATCTCCTCTTTGTTCCAAATTGGATAGTTTCCTATTCAACACAACTTGGGAGAGGCCTTGGGAATCCTTGGTATCTAGAAATTTGCCTAGGGTTACCTCTGATCATTGTCCCATCAAATTAGGTTCAAAATCCTTTGTCACTGGAACTAGACCGTTTAGGTTCAAAAATATGTGGCTAACCCATCGGGATTTTGTGAATAAGGTGAAAGAGTGCTAAGGAAAGGAAATTGGGAGGGGGAGTAAAGAGATTAAGATCAAGAGTGGAATAGGGATCACTTTGGGAGATTGGAGGAACAGAAGATGAGTTCGATCACTCGGATAGAAGATTTGGACGAGAAGGAATCCAAGCTTATATTGTCTAAAAATGATAGAGAAACGAGAAGACTACTAAAAAGGGATCTTGAAGAAGTGCTTTTGAGAGAGATCAGCTGAAGGCAGAAGTCTAGGCATAGGTAATGCAAGAGCTGAATAATCAAATATTGAATTTTCTTAATTTTTTTGTATTTTTGGATAATATGGGTATTTTCGTCATTTTAACTAGTCCCATGGGACTTGGGCTACAACATCTTGTTCCTCTAGTTTAGTAGGGCTACAAGCATTATTTGATTGGATTGCTATACTAGACGAACATTTAGATTGGCACGATATGTCTGAAAAACAAAGATTTAGATTTGCACGCATGAAGCTCGCGGGTATTGCTGAAGTATGGCGGAGAACTCTTAAGCAACGACTAGAAAATAGAGGTGAATATCCTATTATCACATGGGCAAAGATGAAGATATATTTGCAAGAAAAGTACATTCCACAATACTTCCATGATGATCTATATGTGGAGCTGACTAATCTCAAGCAAAGTAATGCAATCTGTAGTTCAATATATGCATAAGTTTGATGAATTATATATTAGATGTGACATTACAGAAAGTGAAAGGCACAAATCAGTTCATTTCATGAATGGACTAAGGGGTGATATCAAGAATGAATTCGCAACTCTATCTCTAGGATGGGCATCGACATGCAAGAAATCATCTTCTTTATCTTCAACTTTGTACTTTCTTCTCATTGGCTTCAAATTCTTTGTTGTAATCAACTGCTTTTCTCTATCTTAAGAGCCAATTCAAAGGCATGATCTAAGTCATAAATCTAAATTATAGACAATTCATTCTTGATATCACCCCTTAGTCCATTCATGAAATGAACTGATTTGTGCCTTTCACTTTCCGTAATGTCACATCTAATATATAATTCATCAAACTTATGCATATATTGAACTACAGATTGCATTACTTTGCTTGAGATTAGTCAGCTCCACATATAGATCATCATGGAAGTATTGTGGAATGTACTTTTCTTGCAAATATATCTTCATCTTTGCCCATGTGATAATAGGATATTCACCTCTATTTTCTAGTCGTTGCTTAAGAGTTCTCCGCCATACTTCAGCAATACCCGCGAGCTTCATGCGTGCAAATCTAAATCTTTGTTTTTCAGACATATCACGCCAATCTAAATGTTCATCTAGTATAGCAATCCAATCAAATAATGCTTGTCTGTCTTCATCTCCTTTGAAATTAGGCACTTCCCTTTCTCTTCTAACATTCTTGAAAACCTTACTCCTATAGCCACATTACTAGATCAACTTTCTTCCACCAATTTATCAAGTAAATCAACCATAGACCCTTCATATGGTTCAAAAACCCTATCATCATTGATTCTAGGCCCATGAGATTGTTTAAATGATACCCTAGGCTCATAGAATTGGTCACTTTGTGGAACATGGTGACTAACCATTAGCTCTGATACCAAAACCGATGCAGTGAGGCTAGAACAAACTATCAGAAAACATAAACGAGAGAGGAAGAGAGAGTAGAAAAGGTAGAGAAAGAGAAAAGAGAGAGAAATCCCAAGGAATCACTCTAAGGGGTCCTAGAATCACTCTAGGGCTTGTAGGAATCACTCTATATAGCAAGAGAGCTCTTAAGAAATCTTCATTCATTCATTAGCTTCAAGAGGAAGAGAATACATCTATTTATATAGAGTGACTTGTGGCCCGGAATACTGTTCACCATAATTACAAAAATGCCACTCATTGTCTTGTGCATCAAGAAACACAATAACTTTCTATCTACTAATGCAAATAAATTGAAAATTGAAAGATAAGTTAAAATGACGAAAATACCCATACTATCCAAATATACAAAAAAATTAAGAAAATTCCATATTTGATTCTTCAACTCCTGCATTAAGTTGCATAGCAGGTATCAACTTGGAGGTGAGGGAGATTAAGGCTATTGCAGAGTGTCTAGATTGCTCCGTCTCTTCTTGGCCTATGTCCTATTTAGGTCTTCCGTTAGGGGAAAATCCTAGGGAGAGTAACTTTTGGACTCCAATGGTGGAAAAGTTTGAGAAGAAACTAGCCTCTTGGAAGAACTGCATCTCTTTGGGGGTAGGATCACTTTAATAAAGGCTACTTTGGCGAACTTACCCACTTATTTCTTGTTTGTCTTTAGGGTGCCACCTAGGGAAGCAAAGAAGCTAGAGAAATTAATGAGATATTCCCCACGGGAACTGGGACAAGACAAAAACGATCACTTAGCTAGGTGGGAAATTGTGTGCATAAGCAAAGAGGGTGGATTGGGCCTAGGAAGGGTGGTTGAAAAAAAAAATAGCATTGCTAGGAAAATGGCTTTGGCACTGAACATTGGAGAGAGAGAGAAAGAGAGAGGTTATGGCATGGTGGTGGAAAGTATCCCATGGCAGTTCAAAGAATGGGTGGAATGTTGGGTGTATCAAGACGGGCTAATTTGGTAGCACCTTGGAAGGCCATTCACAACACTCTTCCTCAATTTCTCAAATATATTAGGTATGAGGTTTGTTCTAGTAACTCTATTCGCTTTTGGGAGGATGCTTAGGTGGGAAACAACCCCTTAAAAGACCTTTTTCCCCTTGTTATATTCTGTTTCTCTTTATAAAAACGAATGGGTATCAAAATTTGTTTCAACGTCAGGAACCCCTTTGGCTTTGAATTGGGATTGTGGCTTTCATAGAAGGTTAAGGGATATTGAAATTGATTCTTTGTCTAATTTTCTCTCCCTCGTCAATCAGCTTTGTTTTGGACCCAACTTAGTCAAATAAGAGGGTGTGGGCTCTGAGGCCCAAAGGGACCTTTACTTGTGCCTCTTAATTTAGGTCTCTTTGCCTTTCTCCGAGTCATCAGTTGCTCCCCTACAAGGAAGTTTGGTGTAGGCGGACTCCTCCAAAGATCATGGCTTTTTGTTGGAAAGTGTACCTTGGGAAATTAAACACTTTAGATAACCTACAAAAGAGAAGACCTCTCTCGTGTATTTCTCCCAACTGATGTGTTCTCTATAGAGCCCATGGGGAGGATTGCTATCACTTATTGATTTCCTATCCACTTTCGGAAGAGTTGTGGGTTTGGCTTCTCTCATTGTTTTGGGTGTAGTTGGAATCTACCAACTTATGTATGCATGATTTTTTACCACTCTACCTTCTCTTGGCCCAAAAGAGGGAGAATTATGCGGAGATGTTCTCATGCAGCTTTGCTATGGATCTTATGGGAGGAAAGAAATGCCAAATTTTTCCAAGAAAAGGAGGAGAGGAGCATCCTAGAGTTGAAGGATTGTGTTCTGAATAGGGCTACACTAGCTAAAAACCACGGAGCTCTTTCAGCAATTCTCCTTTAGTGACCTTTGGAGAAACTAGTTATCAATAGCAAGTTGCTCCTCCACTAAAGATCAGGGCAGCTGTGAGGTGGCTTCCCCTGTCTGCAGGATCTGTGAAGCTTAACTTTGATGAGAGCAGCCTAGGCAATCCACCTGGGCAGGGGGGGGGGGGGGGGTTATGGAGGGGTAATCCTTCTGTACTCGGGTCCTCTGGGACATGGAGATTCTGTTAGGGCAGAATTATTAGCTGCTGTACAAGGGGTTCTTTTTGAAAACCAGATGGGTGTAGAGCAATTGATTATTGAAGGGGACTCAAAGGTAGTGGTGGGCTGGATGAATAACCCCCAGAATGCTGTTTGGTGTTACAAAAATGAAATCAAGTAGTTCAAAAGGCTGGTAAGGAATATGTCTACTTCTATACAGTGGGTGGGGAGATCAGAAAATGCTTTGACAGATGTGTTAGCCAAGCAAGACCTTTTCTGGGCTCAATTGTGATCTATGTTGCTTTTTATTTTCCTTGTATCTTGTTGGGGGAAGCTGCAGCTCACGCCTCTCTGAGGGTTGTATGAGCTTTCAATCTCAAACCTATTTATGATATAATAAAATTGTCATCATTTATCAAAAAATTACATGTTTTCTACCTCAAGTATTTCACATGAATTCTTTGGCAACAGCAGGCTTTAGCAATAGTGACCCTGCACTTCCCAGTCCTGGAAAAGTGCTTCCATTCATCAGTCTGAAAATGGAAAGATAGAATTAAAATGACCTCCAAATTTCACATTAACTAAATTCTTTTAGTTACTACCACTTTCTTCTATAGGCTCAATTAGTAAGATCTGACTCTACTGATCAAAAAAGAAAAAAGATAAGTAAGCTATGAATCTAATAGATCCAATTTGTAAAAATGAGGTTTAAATTTAACAAAGACATTTCCATAAACCTGCTCTAATTTCCAAGCTGGTTGATAGTTGAGACAAGTCAACTTTCTCATCCACCCTAATAAGGATTTAATCTACTACTGGACACGATCTCTTTTCTTAGACTAACTTATGGACTTATGGTTATATGTGTATCTATCAACTGAAGTTTTACAAGCATGCTTTTGTTCATCCTTTCTTAATATGATAAAGTTTTTTGAGCAAAGAAACTGAAATTCTATGTGTTATGATCAATGTAGATGGAAAAAAAACATATGCATCTCCTTTCTACATTCCACTATTTCGATACTTGTTCTTAATTCTTTATCATTTTCTTAAAATATTGCACTTTGGCACAATACAGTGCACTCTGCCCTCATTTGCACTGTAAATTCTGTATATTAGTTATCATTCCAGTGGCAGAGGCACAGAGCCTGCAAAATTATAAATAGTTACACACATTAAACCAAATCCATAAAGCAATGGCATGCCATAGAAGTGATTCAACTCAACCAAACTAATAAATTATATGCATCTAGTAAGTTTTTTTTTTTCATTTTTATGACCAGTATAAAGACATACCTAGTAAGTTATGAGTTAAATCAGTGGATATTCACTACCAGAACATCTTAATTGGCCTTACAATCACAGCCTAATCAAATCAATACACATCATTTACATTATAAGCCCCTAAACACTTCATGGAGAATCCCCATTTGGCAGGAACTGAAGAGTAAAAACAGTGAAAATCAGAACATCTTTTTTGCAGTAATCTTTTCAAATTTAAGAGGTCGATCACAACTCATCATTAAGGTGAAAAGGCATTCTCCATTGATTCCAAGATGATGTCAAAAAGTGAGAAAAACTGGAAATGAACGTAGATATTATAGTGCTCCCTTAGACCAAAGATGCAATATATACCTTGACTTTGTAGTCAGGATAATCACCAAGTGCCTTAAGAAGGCAAGGGGTACTGAGTTTTGCAATCCAACGAGCTGCAGCAACCATCCCACAGTGTGCATAACCTAAAACTAAATTACTGACACCGCCTTCGTGTAAAATTGAATGGTGAAAAGGGACCACAGCCCCAGTTGCTGCTGTTAGTGTGTCCTTAATGCTATGAGTTCCCCGAATTAATAGCAAGAAGCATTTTGAACTTCTATCACGTAGAATTGTGAAAGCAGGCTTCAGAAGCTGCACATTATTGCATCAACAGACTGTGTGAGTTACAGCACAATGCCAGAATCTGTGAAGTGGTAGTTTTCTCTTTACTAAGAACTAATAGGAACATCAGAGATCCCTTGAATTTCAGGAGTGCAAATAAAGTGTCTAGGTTATTACTTACCCCTGCCTTGGGTTCTTGAAGAAGAACATCTTCTTGGGAGTAACCAGCAGACTCCAAAAATACTGGAAATGGCTTCTTTGAAAAAAGCATGCAAAATGTCAACAATCTGAGAAGATAGGTCAGTTCAACCAGAATTTCAGGACCTTTAAGCTGTAGAGAATTGCTTCCAGCATACACACTTGCAACATGTATGTCACCCTGCAACATCATACAATGAAATGGGATTCAATCAGTGCAAAGTCCATTCAAACAACCATCATAGTCTTGCATTGGGAATATGTCCCAATGAAATAAAGCATAGAAGTATGGAGATGTTCCCGATGCAAGGCTGTAAAGGCTCGAACAGGCCTTACATTGACTGAAGCCGATCCCTCATACAATATATCCAGAACATCTCAAATTGCATATAGGCTTTGTCATTAGACCAGCTTATGCAAGTCCAAAGTATTAAATATAAAGAGTATATAGCCCCATAAGCCGGATGCAGTATATATGTCAAACATAAGACGAAGATCTTAAAACACCTGGACCAACATGCCTAGTGGGTACCGGAAATTAGAATGCACCAATGTTCTAAGTTTAGGGCCTTAAAAGGTGGATTCTTCAAGAATTATGACCCAACCAAAATCCAAAGCCACGACCCACGAGTCATTTTCGGCACTTCTTTCCCTTTTGGGAATTTAAACAAGTAATTTCAAATGTCTCCATAAGAATACGGAATCATATTCCAGACATGGTACCATACAAAAACCAGAAAGACTTCAAGAAATAACACATAATTTCTAGATACAGGCATACAGAGGTGGGGAGGTGGGTTTGAACTTCCAAAGAGATCCCGTAAAATCAACGGGCAGAACTCGCGGATGCAATCGTAATTAAGCAGTCCAAAGACAAGAAATTGCAAAAGGGCGTGCTTACTTGCCGCCGCATGAGATAATTTATGCCGAAAGCCAAGTCCCCAATCGGCCATTTGCCTAGGGTTTCCGAATACGTAAATCTAAGTGTCTCCGATAACGTAGTGATCGCTTCAAACCACGTAGCAGGCGCTTGGGCAGGCCGCCGAGAGATTCTTCTCCTCCCTGATCGACTCGATTTCGAAAAGTCTCCGCTCCTATCCTCTTCCCCATCCTTCGGCGACAATCTCCGACTCAACACATAATACAGAAGCATCGCCGCACCGACGGCAGTAGCCATTGTCGCCGTCGCCATTAGTTTCTAAGAATCCCCAAGAGAGACCAAATCTTCAAGAATATATAATAAAACCGAAGATCTTGGGTGGGTGGAGAAACATCTGCTGTCGATCTTTAGCGCGTTAACATGAATAAATTAAGAGGTTTTCATCGAAATCAATATAAATATTAAAGTTAGCTAAAAATCGACAATTGAAAATTAAAGAAATGTAGGATTTAAAGAAGCCAATACAAAAGGTGGCTTGAAGCTAAGACCAGAATATCGCCTGTTGCATACAGAGAAAATGGATTCGAGTGGGAGAGGCTTTCTTCCTTTCTTCATAGGTGAATGAAACCCAATGACGAGAATTACTTGCTGTAACAGTGAGAGTAAGTAAATTACGGAAGTATCCATGTCTTTTAAAAATTGACGATAACGTCCTATCCAAATGACTAGAATACCCCTCAATAGAGCCCATAACCCCATCATGTGGTTTAACCAACGGAAGTTAATAAGCTACCTGAGCGGAGATATTACAGTAATTTCGACTACTACCAGTAAGTACGTTGGAGCTGGACTCAAGAGTCTAGAATTTACTGCCCAGAAGAAAAATCCGTTTATAATTATACCATTGAGACAGGATGCGCACGTTTAGCATCGGAAGACACCCCGCGTGCCGTGCGCCTACTACAACCAAAATACCCAATCAAATCAGGTATGGATGATACGGATTACGGACCAAGTGGTCAGGTCCACCACTGACAAGTGACAATTGTATAATATTTGAAACGGGTTCACTCGTCGGTTTGGTTATCGGGTCACCGCATCGCAATCGCATTTTGGGTCGGTGCGAGCGAGTGCCCATGAGTAGAGACTAGAGAGTAAAACCAACAGTGTAACCAGAAATCTAGAGTAAGAGAGAATCGGGTTGAAATGGATGGACCAAAACTAGCAAAATCCGGTGAGGGTTGACTTCCATTTTTCCATGTTACATGGCATTTGAGGTGGGCGTCCTACCATTACCATATACATACAGGACGAAGAGATGTTGACGATCCATCAAACCTTTTGCCACGTGGCAAAGAAGTTTCCTTCCCTCCTTAGGCCTTATCCGACAATTTTTAAATGGGTGAAAGTTGAAACTTGTAAGAACTCCTAGGCCCAATGAAAACCTTCCTTGCGTGGTGTTGCCAAAAGGGAACACTTGTGATAAATTGAATGGAAGTGTAATAAATTAATAATAGGGTTCTAATAAATTAGTAATATTTGTTTCTTGAAATGTACGCTGTTACGGCAGAGCTATCAATACTGAAATCGCAGATCCTGAAGTAAGAGTCAAGGGCTTTTATAGCTGATCTTAAAATGGCCAAAGATCTCAACCTTTCTTACATTTGCTTGGAAGGAAACTGCTTCATATTATTAGTCTATTTGAACATTCTATGATTGTTAGTCCTTTTTTTAGGACTGTTAGTCATTACCCCCTTTACGTCCTTAACAACTAGACCTGTTTATGGGCCGGGGCGGGCACGGGGCGGGGTGGGTTCGGGTCAAGTTTTCACTCTGTATTAACAAATTTTTTTAATGACCGAGTTCGAGCCCGGCCTTTATAAAAAGCCTGAAGCCCAGGCCTGGGCCCGAGTCCGAAATTTAACCCATGTTGTTACTACTACTGAAGCGGTTGAATAGAGAGAGAGAGAGAGTGAGAAAGAAATTATAAAGAAAAAAAATAAAAAATGTATATATTAAATTATAAATATATATATATTTATTTAATAAATATTATATTATTTATATATTTTATATAATATATAAAATACATATTATGTATTTTATAAAATATATAATGATGAGTCGGGCCAGGCCGGGCTTGGGTCGGGCTTTTTTGATAAATCCCGAGCCTAACCCGTAACATAATCGGGCTTACTGTGTTAGGCCCGAGGTCAGGCCCGCGGGCCTAATTACATGACCAAGCCCGATCGGAGTGCGGGCCGGGCCATCGGGCTACCTAGCCCATGAACAAGTCTATTAACAACTTGAACTTCGGCTGGATTAATCCTAATTAAAACCTGAAAAAGTTGGATTGAGTTGGGGTTTGATGAAGTTTGTATTAGAGTTGGGGTCGAAGAATATGAACTTGGCTTAAATTGGATTAGGGTTGAGGTCTTGTGCAACTCGACCTAAGCCAAACCCAATATCTCTTCATATATATATATATATATATATATATATATATATACATACATACATATATATATATATATATTATAAAAGCATTATGCATCCAGCTATGTGTCCATGAATCTATTATCCATGTAAGAACAATTTTAAGTTTAAAGGGAAAATTTTTTATTATGGCACATGTATAGTACTCCCAAAGAGCTATAGCTTGTCGTTGTACATATAATGATATAACCATGCTGAGGAAAGTTTGTCTTAATTTGATCTAGTAATCTCAAGTTTAAAAAATAAGAATATTTAAAAATTTTGAAAAAAAAAAATCAAGCTAATCCTAACCAGGGGTCCATAACTGAGCTGGATTAGTTTTGACCTCAAGACAACCTATCCTGGACCAACTTGTAACCCTGGTATCTAGATCCTACCTCATAAAAATTCTTATTTTATTTATTTATTTATTTTTCTAGGCATTAGATCAGTAATCAGCGAACTCAGAAAGGATGATGATGGAATACAAACTCTCTCTCTCTCCCCAATCACATTTGGAGCTAGTTTGGAGATGTGATAACCTCAAAACTCGATGTATGAGAGATATCTGTAGAGATCTAATATAGCCCCAATATGGTCCATTAATGCTTTTGATCTTTTGTGGATGTGACAGAATTTTTCATCAAGAGAAATTGAGGGGTGGTATGTTAGCTGGTTCATTTCTAGTATAAATGTAGATTTGATCTCAACCATTGATTTTTTTTGGAGAAATTTAGAGTCCAGTCCACCTCATAGACTTTTATTATTTTTTTCCAGTGTTATTTTAAATAGGGGGTGCAAATGGATCGCATTATGATCCGATCCTATTTGGTCGAATTCGGATAACCCATTTTCAGATATTCGAATAATAGTATCTAATCATAAACCGGGTTGGATTTGGATCCCCTTGCCAGATCTGACCCGATATGTATTATATATTTATAAATATAAATATATGTAATACGTATATATATATATATGCCATTTATTTATTTAAAATATATTTTATATATTTATTATATTATTTATTTTATTATAAAAACATATCTATGATGAAAATAATTTAAAAAATATTTGTATTTTTTGTTTTAATTTTATTTAAATTAGTATATTTTATTTTTCTTTTAATAATTCATTAATTTTAAAGAAAACAAGTAAGATCGAATCAAATCCGAAGATCTGACTTATTAATAGGATTCGAATTCAAATAAAATCCTATGAGATTCGATCGGACTGGATCCGACATGAACAATGTTAAATCGAATTTGAATATACCCTGATTTGAATCCAATCCGATCCATTTGCATCCCTAGTTATTTATGGACACTTCCACCTATAATTCACTACCCCCTCCCTCTTGAATTTTGATTCATTTCCCACCTGTTCCAACCGTACAAATTGTACTAAAATTTGTGGGGTGGATTGAACAATAAAAACCCCATTTTTTAGGGGGTATTAGTGTGGTGCTACATTACTCAACGACCCCTATGGGAGATTCCGGCATGTTGCTAAGGCTGTATTTGGTTGCAATGCAAATAAATTTGCACTGATGCAAAACCATTGCAGTGCAAATTATTTGAGTGTAAATTCTGACCTATTTTTGTTTCATATTTTAACTTATTTTATTTGATTGCTGTACAAAATGAAGTAAGTTAAGACATGAAGTAGGATAAAGTAAAACCCAGAACAAAATTAAACAAGAATTTGCATTTGTTACATTTGCACTCCCAAGCATTTGTATTAGTGCAAATAAATTTGCACTGCAACCAAACACAGCCTAAATACCAAACACAGAGAGAGAGAGAGAGAGAGAGAGAGAATCCAGTCAAGACCAGCTGATAATGGCTGAAGTGGCCGAGTGGAAAGGGTTATTGCTATGTTAACAAAAATAGTCACATACTACAATATTTAGAGACAATGTTTTAAAAAACGACTTGGAACTCGAACCGTTATGACCACCGGTTTTTTGGTCAATGGTTCAACCATCCAGTTCGAAGATGGCCTATTATGACAAGAAAATAAAAAACGGCCAAAACTGTTGAATGGGTCGATGGTTCGACCGTCCTAATCAACAGGTCATTGAACGGTGTTTAACCAAGGACAAATGATTCCCAGGCCGAATGGTCCAACCATCCAGATCCACGGTGGTTCGAAAACATTGTTTAGAGATATAGCTACCTATCCGTTCAGTAAGGACAACAATGGATTAAGTAATTGAGTTTAGCCGCTTCGGCTGTTTTCAAACTAAACCATAAATTTGAAAGACATAATAACAATTTGGGTACCCAGAGAAATTCTTGTCCTTTTACCTTGTCTTAAAGCTTTGGTATTGTAGCAAGTATCTTCTGCGCGCAGAGAAATAGAGTGAATCCATTTGAACCAGCTAGCAGTTGAAGATGTGAGATGACCTACGCCAAAGAGTAATGATGCAACTGGAAATTAAGTCATATGCCATGCAAATTCAAGGGTCCCAGTCATTAGAACATCGCTGTTAAAGGTCTACAACATATATTGGTAGGTGACGTGTCATGCCCTTATTTGGATGTCCATGGACCATGCAAATTCTGGGGTGCATATATCCTAATCATAACTCTATTCTGATAATTGAGTTGGGTGTACCACACCTTCAGTTTCATTTTGCGAAGACCATAACTCAGCTCTAATCCAGTATCTCCAAGATTTTGCAGGTTTGGATTCAGCACTATATCTCAGCCCAATGAATCCGACCTGATCCAGAGCCAGCTCATCGCCACCCTTAACTGATGGTGCTGTTTACACGTTCCTGGAGACAATAGGTCCAAGGCTGCTATCCTACCAATATTCATCCATGCACCTAACGCGCCATATTTGTTGATCTCAGCACCCCGTGTAAGGAAAAATGGTCCAATTAGGGGTGCGACTTGGGCGTGCCCAGTTAGAGCCCGAACGGATCACCCCAAAATTTTACATGGGTTAGGTTTGGGTCTAAGAACTCGGGCTTTTTATTTTTCAGGGTTGAGCCTACCCCTTAGATAGCCAGATCCTGGCCTAACTAACTAACTAAAATGAGTTCTTTGACCAACCCAAACCCAGTCCAAGCCTGAGTCCAATCCGAATTCATCAAATTACAATGCTGGCTGGGCTTAGGGGTGGATTCGAGCGAGCCGAATAGTACTAGGCTCGAGCTCGGCTCGAGACTATTCTATAAGGCTTGAGCTCGAGCTCGAGCTTTCTCGTTTTATATTTTATAAAAATTTTACTATATATTTTATAAAAAAAATTATATATATAAAATAATTTTATATTTAAAATTAAGAATTATAATCATTAATAACTATAATATTTTTATTATATATATATATATTATTTTCTATAATTTTATTATATTATTATATATATTATATATATTCGAGCCGGCTCGCAAGCCTCATGAGACAAGTTCTAGTAGGCTTGAGCTCGGCTCGTTTATTAATCGAGCCACAGAATTGAGCTCGAGCTCGGTTGAAACCAAGCTAAGCCAAGCTTTTTACTAGCCGAACTTGAGCAGCTCGTGAAAAGCTCGACTCATTGCCACCCCTAGCTGGGCTCAGGTTGGGAAGATCGGGCTTGACTTCGAGCTTGATCCAAGCTTAGGGATTAAGCCCAAATTTTAGGGTTGGATCTGGGTTGACCATAAACCCAACCCGCCCAACTTGCACTGGTGCACCCCTAGGTCCAATCAATCTCCAGATGAGTTATTCTAAGGAAAAGAGGCCAGTGGCCTAGGAGCAGAGCCCCACCAGCATGTTTCAACATAACAAAGAGATACAGGGAATTTTGCTTTTGATATCCCATTTTATGTATGTTGGGATAAGGCTTGGATAATATTCCATTTTACATATATGGGAAAAATTTTCTAATCGGATCAAGTGGTTGGGAAGAGTAGGATTCTTTAATCTGATGCTTATGGTCAATTTGTCTCATTTCATTAAACAATTTGAATTGACCCAACTAGCTTTCATTAATGGAAGAGATGCTACTACAATTACTGACTTTCATATTGTTTCAAGTTTACATGAGAATCGAATCTTACATGAACTGTAGGATATTAATTAACAACCATCGGTACTGCCGTGGAAGCATCCAAGCTTATCTCTTATAAGTCATGTCTGTAATCTGAAGATGCTTGGAACATTATATTATCTATAGATGGGACCCTCCCCCCCCCTCCAGCCCTCCTTGCAGCCACAAACACTGCAATCACCGTTCTCACGGACGAAAGAAGCCAAATGAGAACGGTTGACAGGCAATTGACAACTCTGTATCTGTAATTTCCTTGGCTATATCACCATATGCAAATGGCAGCCCAGAATCTAAACCAACTTTCTTCATCGGTCACAACATCCATCCATGAAAATGCTACAAGCATCAACATGACAACATATATCCCACCAGTTATAAGACCATTCATCCATTTTTTGCTTCCGTACAATCCAATTATTCAGAGGTTACAATTTGTGATACAACCACGCAACCAAACCCATTTATGTAGCCATTGTATATCGATAATGGGTTGGCAACCCATATAGGCCAAGTAGGTGAACGGGTGGGTATGACAGACCAAGATTAACTAGGTCTGGAGTGCGGTTGACTGTCTTAACCAAGCAAGAAAGATTTTCAAATGAGAGACCGAACCCATGTTACCGGATTTCCAGATGGCCTAACAGCCCAATAGATGGGAGCAATGTGTTCTTAATAGAATTGCTGTATTTCAGTTGTAATTGTAATGTACTGCAGAAAGGAAAGGGGAAGAAATGTGCATTTCTCCTTTTAACGAATAATACAAGTATAAAACTGGTTCTTTACTTTCACAACAAAATATTTATTTCAGAGGAGAGCCTCTCTGGAAATGTCATCCACAATTCCAGACTTCTTGGGCCCCTCACCCTCTCCATAGCCTACAGATGTATTTACCTCCAAATTGCTGTTTACTCTAAAAGGGGAAAGAGAGGTCTCCTTGTTAACCTAAAGCAACTGCTAAGGACAGGTTGCATGAGCCAAAAATCAACCACCAAAAAACAAGTTATTTATCGTACATGATACATCAATGTTACAACCTTATCATCTCTAAGCACTTCATATCCACCCCCATCCAACCAACAATTGGAGATGGGAGGTTGTGCAAGAATAGAACTTCGGGGCAATTGGCTCTGAAGTTCAGGAATTGCTCAGTTCATAAGAGCACCTACATCTTTCTAAGGTCAGTCAGAGGGGCCAATCATCTTTCCGGGTACCACAAGCTTGTCAAATTCTTCAGAAGTAAGCACTCCAAGTTTCATTGCAGAATCCTGCAAAATAAGAATTTTTGAGATTGATATTTACTGACAACTGAAATAACAAAGATGACATCAAGAGATGCAACCCATTTGCCCAGAAGGGAAAACCGACCTAAGACATATTATATGCAACTTTGGTTAAAAGTAAATAAAGGCAGGTTGGAGCATTTTGGTAAATACACAATCCTGTTTAAATTACTGAAACAATTTTGCTAAAAGTATGATAACAGTGAATTTTTGTTAATTCATTCATACTTGCATGAGGGTTGGTAATAGCAACCTTCTACTATTGTACCAAAAAGGGCCATTGGCCCATTAGCAAATGTTGGTTCCAGCCACCTTGGGGCTGGGGCCTTGGGAGGGATGACTTGGATATGGACCTAAAGTTTGTTGTTGTTGTTGTTGTTGTTGTTGTTTTTGCACAAAGAAGCTGCTGTTCAAACTTAATGTTCTCTTGCTTGTCAGCCACAAGATTTTACCATTTAAGAAAGCAATAATCCCTCTTTTACTATTGTGCCAAACAAATTTTAATATGAATGTTTGTAATGTTCAAATTACAAATGGAAGAAAATGATTTACCTTCTAAAAGCATAGCTCATGAAACAACTCACTCATAATCAGTTGAGCATGTCTAATAAATTCTGATAAGGGAACACTACTTAAAACCATTGGTAGGTGAATGGTAACCATCCAACAAGTCTAGGTTTCATCAAAAGATAAGGCCCCATTTGACCACAACTATTCAGTTCTTTCTGTCAGCAAGCTTTATCACTCTTCTTGGCTCAAGATGGATCCTGAAATTCATCTATTGTTAATCATATTGTTCTTTCTCTAGTTCCACTAGATACACCTCTAATCCCACTGATAAGGGTCTTCACAGGATAGTGATTTACACAAAAAGCAAATAGTTTTGCTGTTAGATACATAATTTTTTAAATACTTGAAATATTTGGGAAATAGTAATGATTTAAAAGCTAGAAAAGAGAAGGGGTTTGCATAACAGATTACATAATCATAGGACAGTTAACTCTCACCATTTCAATAACAGAGAACCTAGTCAGTTATAAGATCAGAGCACACTAAAGTTATGTTTGGTTTGATAGAAAATAAGAGAGCAACGGGGAAAGGTCTTAAGGAATAGCACAAATTTCATTAAGAACTTTCCTTCAACCTTCTGTTTCTCTCTTATTTCTATCAAACGAAACACATTCTAAATGTCAAAATCCCAACATCACATGGTAATAAGTTATCACCTTCAGAGTAGTTCCTTCTTTGTGTGCTTTCTTGGCAACTGCAGCAGCATTGTCATATCCAATTTTCTGGAAGATGAGGAAAGTCAGCGTAAAAAGGAATACAACATGCTTACAGGTAAAAATAAGGTGGTATAAAAAGGTGAGCAAACTTACAGGGTTCAAAGCAGTAACAAGCATTAGGGACTGCAAGACCAATAAAATCATGCCAGAGCATTCCAATCAGTTACTGTACTTTCCATTCAAAATAATGACATAGAAACAATATTATTTAATACATACCTCATGTAGTAACTTTGAAATCCTTTCACGATTGGCTTGTATCCCCCTAACACAATTTTTCTCAAAGGAAGTAGATGCATCCCCAAGCAACCTCAGTGACTGCAAATGGAGAATTTACAATGCTTACTTGCTTTATATAGCATTTTAACTTTGGATCATTTCAAATCTAGAAGCTTTCAACTTCTGAACATGTATATTTTGTGTAATAAGCATGAAGTAGTTTTACATGGGCCATCTTAAATGCAAAGTCTCCATGCTCAACTCCATAACCATATCAATTCTTGAAGGACACATCAATGTTACATTTTTCCTTCTCCCATTGCTTATTTGGCATAAATGAACAGTAAATGTATGAATGGGATGTCATTTTTTTCCTGCAAAATGTTATTCAAGTAACACAGAAATAATCTTCCATAAAGTTGTTCTATAGGTTTACAATGTTAAAATTCAACATATGGACAGACATCTACAAGTTTTTTTGTCTTGCCGAACCAGAACTGATGGAGATCTTTTCCCTGTCTAATTGTTTCAGGTGGTAAAAAAGCAAAAATTTTGCCAAGCATTGTTGCCAACATTTTTTCATTGATCATCAATTGGCCTTTAGCTAATCCAGAATTTAAAGAGCATACTAAAGAAGATAGCAGGGATATATTGTGGTTATCTGTGGATATAGTCGACAATTTTTGAGTCTATTTTGTTCTTCTATTGGGTGTATGTTTTACTTTGTTGTATGGTGAAATCTACAATCAGATTATAACTTTTTTCCTATTTAGTGAAAATTTTATATTTTATTTGAGAAAAGGAAATTAGAGGTGTGATGTGGTTTGCCCGTAATGTAGCAGGTCGTGCCTGCCTGGCCTGGAACCCCTTAAAAAGGAAGCCCAGCACAGCCTGCAGCACAAGCCCAATCAAGCCTGTGCTGGGCTGGGATGTGGGCAGCACATTAAAAAAATATCTTAAACTTTTATTTATATATGAATTTTGACGTATACAACTGTTTATATAAGAAATAATAAAATGAAATTGAAAAAAGTTACAATAAAATTGGAACAAAATAGTATAATAAAATTGAGAACAAAAACTTACACACACATATATACTTTAATATATTATTATATAATTATTGTATATATATATGTATACAGTTATACATAGACCATACATATATATATGGGTCATGTCGGGCCACTATGAGGATCGTACCATGCCAACCTGAGGGCCTCAAAACCCAAGCCTGGCACAGCCCAGGGGTATGGGCCAAGCCACGGGACTGCCCATGTCGTGGTGGCCCATGGACAGCACAACCCACTTTACAGCTCTAAAGGAAATGTATTTAATTAATAAAAAAAGCCCAAAAATACAATAGAGAAGCTTCAAATACTATGAGCAGCCGTACACACTACACAGAAGCTGCTAGCAAGGGCACCAGACATTCATCTAAGCATAAAATAAATCCCTCAAACAAAAGGATGAGGAAAAATGTCCCCAAAAGGATTTCTAACACAAAAGTCCAAGAGAAAATCAAAGCAGTAAACCTTCTAAGCAACTCATCCTCTTGGACAAATTTGTCATTAAATATTCTAGGATAATTGAAAAACAAAATGCTAGCATGTTTTGGAAACACAATTCTGAATATCATTACAAAAAACACATAATAAACTGGTAAATTAGGGTGGTCAAAACATGTTTGGTTTTGAAAAATGATATTTTACATGGTGAAAAGCCAGAAAAAATAAAATCATCATTTTTAACTATTTAAGTTTCTGGACAGTTAAAAGCTTACAACGCTAACACCTATACTATAAAACACATTCCTCAAACCTTGAGATGTCTTTTCTGTGTTATGCATGTAAATGATGTATACACATTTGCTGGCATCCATGCTTTAACATGTTTAAACCCAGTTGAGGTATTTTTTTTAACATTTAGAACTCTTAATAGCTATTAAACAATTTTTTTTATCAGCAAAATAGCTATTAAACAATTTTGTAAGACTGAAATCGTTCTTCCTACATAAAAATGTACTCTGCAAGTTACTAAACTTTTCATCCGATTAGCTGATTTGTTCCTTAGAAACCAGTAAACCATGAGCCTTAAGCTTCACCAATCAAAAGATTCTGGCATCCTGTCTCATGCCTCCGTATTTTTAAATATTGTTTTAGGGTGCCAAAGGGAGTTATCAGACATCATTTGGATGTTTTTCATGTTGACAATTAATGAGGTAATAAACACCATGGTGTTTCAAACCTAAACAGATAGAACTTCCTAAACACTAAAGCACCTTTGAATTGTTCAATATGTACAATCTCTTTTCAAGTAAAAATAGCAGTGCACCAGAAAGACATACACGCAGAAGACCACTAGCAATCAGTGGCTTGAATACATTCAGTTCAAAATGGCCATTTGAACCACCAATTGTAATTGCCACATGGTTTCCCATAACCTGCAAAGTGCCAAGACATCAATTAGCTAGGTTAAGCAAAGAAATGAGTTCTGTTAGCAAATCAGCAATCTATCAAAACAATCAAAGGAAAATATTCTATAGAGATAATATTACAAACTCCAAGTGTCTTTCTTTAACCAGCAGTAAATATGTTATAAATAACAATCTACATGACATGGATATAGAAAATGTAATCATGGATAGTACACTTCATTTTGTAGGATCAAGGACACAGATATGGGTTTTGGTATCCAATTTGATATGTTTATATTATGCTGCTATATACTTATATCTAGTTGGTTAAATCTAGTATCATTTCTCAAGACTTATATCTTGCCAAATTTAATTAAACTTATGATGTACAGAGTTGTTGTAGGATGATTTGTCAAAATATACCATCAACATATTTTAAAGTGTTGAAGCCAGAAAGCATACTGTGTCCATATGGTATCTAATGCCTGTATCATGTTTGACACAGGTATGCCAGGCATTTACAAGTAATGGAGTGCAGTGGCAAATTCTGCTTCTTTGAAAGCCAGATCTCAGGATGTATGGAAGACTCCTTTGCAAAGCGTAAAGCTGAACTTTGATGGACCTCTTTAGGCAACCTGGGCCCGTCTGGAATAGGTGATGTTCTTAGGAATGAAGACGGCAGGGCTAATTGCTATGTTCTCTGGACCAATAGGAGTGGGAGATTTTTTTTGATCAATTAGGAGTGGGAGATTCACTGATAGCACAAGTTTTGACTCTACTTCAAGGTTTAAGGTTGGCTAAGCAGATAGGTCTTTATCAAGTTGAGGTAGAAGGGGATTCTAAGCTAGTAATTGGGTGGAAGCAGTCACAAAGTTTGGGAGTCTGGGTCTATAGACAGTTTGTGAGGGAAATAAATTGGCTAGCAAGGGAGATAAGAGCCTCCTTCAAGTGGGTTAGAAGGTCGGCTAATGGGTTAGCTGATATGTTGGCAAAGCAAGGAACTTTTAGACTTGTTTTGGGTAGTATTGTAATTCAAAATTGTATCAATGGGGTCAGCACCTTTGTACTTGGGTGGTTGACAGTTGCATTTGTGTTTTAATTATCTTCAATGAAAGTAACCATTTCCTATAAAACAAAAAATAAAAATAAACTAGCACGGTTTGAGCAAGGGATAATTATGTTCAATACTCAGCAACTGTTTAATAATGATTTGTTCATATGTTACAATGTCCAGCATGAATAAGAATGTAAGATCTGATTAGGAAAAAAAATGGGATTGTAAAAGCTTATAGGTTTACCTGAGCACAAACCATCGTGAGAGCCTCACACTGAGTAGGATTAACCTTCCCCTGAAACAGAACAACTCAGCCTTCAATTATAAAGTAGAAGAATAATAATCTCAACACCAAAATTTACAAATACATATTCTTAAAGAAGAAAAACAGGAGAAAAATGAAGTATGGGACAAGAAAAGGATTTTACAGGCATGATACTGCTGCCAGGCTCATTTTCAGGAAGAATAAGTTCTCCAAGGCCACAACGTGGACCACTGAAAAAAAAGCACCATAAATTTTCCAAGGATAATACCAAATAAGTAAAAGATTATTCATAATACACGTACCTTCCTAATAAGCGTATATCATTTGCAATCTTCATAAGAGAAGCAGAAATCGTGTTTAGGGCTCCACTAGTTTCAACAAAAGCATCATGTGCAGCCTGGTAGAGCATGAAAATTTTGAGCATGCAAAACAATTTTATCATGAAAGGTAAATAACAACAACAACAACAACAACAATAATAATAATAATAATAATAATTAAGTTGAGAAATTAACCAGAGCTTCAAATTTGTTTTCAGCTGTAACAAATGGTAGGTTAGTTTCCTCAGCTACTGATGCAGCAATTTTTGCATCAAACCTGAAATAAAATACACATATTTGACAAATGAAAAGACAAAAAAAAAAAGCAAAATCAAATCACAAGACCAGATGAGATTTCATTTGAAAGTAATATCTAAGAGAAGACTGTGTGCAAACAAGTTTTTATATGTATTTCAGTGCTTGTTTGGAAGGGCTAAGCACAGTGGTTTCTGGCTTTCCAAGGTGGGCCCTACATGGACAGCTATGCTATGTTAGGTGAAAAATCCGGAGAGCCCTAATTGGCTGTAGTCAGTTATTTTTTGGGTTGTTTGCTTCAGCCTCTTTAGATAGATTATCCGGAGCGTCTCAAAGCAGTTGAACCAGCTTAGCCCTCCCAAACGTGCACTAAAATAGCTTTCCAATCTCCCTTCCGAAAGAATAATGGTACGATAAATGACCTGGCCACAAGGAACATGCACTTTTTCAGAGTTGCCTACAAAATTTGGAGAACCTACACCTTCTAAAGGCTCAACGAAGATGCCATCAGGGGTTAGAGAATAGGGAGACACCAAGTCCCCGTCACCCACCTTCAGTTTGCAGACGACCTAATGATTTTTTGTGAAGGAGGCCTTAGTGAAAAGGTAGCAAACCTAAAGGAGCTAATAAAAGGATTTGAAAGTGTCTAATTTGAGAATAAATCTGGAAAAGAGTTGCGTAGCAGGTATAAATTTGGAGGTAGGGGAGGTCGAGGCTATTGCGGAGTGTCTTGAGTGTTCCACCTCTGCTTGGCCTATGTCATATTTAGGGCTTCCTTTAGGGGCAAATCCTAGGGAGAGTAGATTTTGGACCCCAGTATTAGAAAATTTTGAGAAGAGATTAGTCTCTTGGAAGATGAACTATATTTCTTTAGGAGGAAGAATTACCCTAATAAGAGCTACCTTGGCTAACTTACCTACCTATTATTTGTCTGTCTTTAGGATACCAGTTAGGGAAGCTAGGAAGTTGGAGAAGTTGATGAGAGACTTCTTATGGGAGCCGGGACAAGAGAAAAAGGATCACTTGGTTAATTGGGAAATTGTGTGCAAAAGTAAAGAAGAGGGGGGTTTGGGAATTGGGAGGGTAATTAGAAAGAATCAAGCTCTGTTAGGGAAATGGTTGTGGAGATGGCCTTTGAAAAGAGAGAGATTGTGGCATGAGGTGGTGGGAAGCATTCATGGGAGGTCAGAGAATGGATGGGATGCTGGTGTATCGAGGCAAGCTAACCTAGCAGCACCTTGGAAGGCTATTCACAACACCCTTCCTCAATTCCTCAATTTTATCAGGTATGAAGTTTGTTCTGGCAACTCTATCCTTTTTTGGGAGGATATTTGGGTAGGAGACTCACCGTTAAAGGATTTGTTCCCCTCGCTTTTTTCTATTTCTTTGTACAAAAAAGAGGTGGTCTCAAAATTTGTCTCACCCTTGGGAACACCCTTAGATCCTACTTGGGATTTTGGTTTTCGTAGAGGACTTGGGGATGCTGAAATTGAGTCTCTTTCTTTTTTGCTTGGGTGTCTTAATCAGGTTTGTTTGGATCCCTTCAAGCCAGATAAGAGGGTTTGGACTCCTAGACCCAATGGAACCTTCACTTGTGCTTCTTTTTTCAAGTCCATCTCTCAACTTTCTACTCACCAACCCTTTCCGTCAAAAGAAATTTGGTGTAGGCCAGTCCTCCCAAAAATTATGGCTTTTTGTTGGGAAGTTTTCCATGGGAAAGTAAACACTTTAGACAACCTACAAAAGAGAAGACCTTTTCTCTGTATTTCTCCTAATTGGTGTATCCTCTGTAGAGCTCACGGTGAGGATTGTTACCATCTATTAGTATCTTGTCCCTTTTCTGCAGACCTTTGGGCTTGGCTACTTTCGTTGTTTGGGGGTAGTTGGAGTCTACTAGCAGAAGTTCACATGCTCTTCAACCATTCTACCTTTTATTGGCCTACAAAAATAGGGAGAATTATGTGGAGATGTGCTCATGCTGCCTTGACTTGGACTCTTTGGGAAGAAAGGAATCTCAGAATTTTTCAAGATAAGGAAAGGAACAACCAAGATTTGAAAGACTGTGTGTTAAACAGGGCAATACATTGACTGAAGACCTTGGAAATCTTTCGTCAATTCTCCTTTAATGACATTTGGAGAAATTGGTCAGCAGTAGCAAGGTGCTCATCTTTAAAGGCCAAATCAATAACAAGCTGGTCTCCTCCACCCGAAGGCTCAATTAAGTTGAACTTTGATGGAAGCAGCATGGGTAATCCAGGATTATCCGGAATGGGGGGTGCTTTGAGAAATGAGAAGGGAGAGATTTTGTTGCTCTACTCAGGTCCTTTGGGAATTGGGAATTCCATCAGGGCAGAACTTTTAGCTGCTGTACAAGGGGTCCAATTTGCAAACCAGCTGGGGGTACAACAACTAATAATCGAGGGGGATTCAAAGTGGTGGTGGGTTGGTTGAAAATTTCTGAAGAGGCTATGTGGCAATACAAGAATGAAATGAAGAAATTTAGTTGGTTGACAAGGAATATGTTGGTCACTGTACAGTGGGTGGGGAGATCAGCAAATACCTTGTCAGATGTGTTAGCTAAGCAAGGGGTAAATAGGGAAGAATTATTTTGGGCTCAGTTGTGATTCTTGTTTTTCTTTCCTAGTTTACTTGTAAGTTTCAAGGAGGGGCTGCAGCTCGCGCCTCTCACTGGGATGATGTATGAACTCACTCTAATTTGCTTCTGAATCAATAAACTTACTATTATTCATCAAAAAAACATTGTAAATAACATTATCCACAAAATAAGTTAATATTTCAATCATGGAAAACACTTGCAGAAAATGCAAAGAGGTGAACTTGTGGAATCAAGTTAAAATGGTGAAAAAGGAAGAAAATGGTAAGTAGCTCAACAAGAATCCATGCTAAATGTCAGGTTGGACTCAACTTAACTACAAAATTTACCCATCATTAGGAAAGGGGTGGGGGAATTGTTGAGCTTTTCTTTGGCTTCCAATGAATAGGTTGACAGACAAATGCTCCAGTTAACGTCCACCATAAAGGACTAACCATGATTTCAAATTCGTATTATTTGGGGTTTAAATTGAACCGCAGATAAAAGATTCAAATAGCAAGATCAAATCATTTTTTGGAATTACTGTACAATTTATTAGCATAAATCATGATTAGAAGCCGAATCAGGCAATTTAATATGAATAATGTTTTAAAGAGTAAAAGATATTTTAGTCCTTGCTTTGAACTTTCTTTTAATTTGGTGAGGGGTATGCATGTAGCCAAATAGGTAGGTTGAATTTTTAAGCTTCTTTTATGCTTTGAAAACAGGGAGCATGCCCCATCTTCTTCTCTTCCTTTTGTGTTAGGGAGAGGAAAACAGGGACTTCGCCCCAACCTTGTCTCTTTCTTTTATGCTATGAAATCAGGGGTTCATCTCCATTTTCCTCTCTGTTTCAATATGTGAAATGCATTAGGGAGTAAGGACTTTTATGTGACATGAAAGAAGAGGATCCACCCCACATTTGTCCTCTACTTTTCTAATTTGTAAACAAGGGTCCCCCATATTTTTCTTATTCTTTATGCCATGGTTTATGTAACAGAATATTGCACTTTTTTAATATAGTTAGATTTTTGTTCTAAAAAGGAACTTTATAGTAATTTTTTGGCTTATCTCAGTATGGTTAGTGTTGATGAATCTTTAGTTGTGCAAATTGACTCTTAGTTTTTGTTATCTTAGTATATTACAAAATGTTCTCCAATAGATTCTTATACTTCTTGTCAACTTCTTTTAATGTCAGAAGCCAAAAGGTAAAGATCATTCTCAATCAATATTGAGATTGCCAAAAATGTTTTGCTTTCAGATGGTATAGTATTGTTCTCAGTCTCAAATATTAAAATGACTCTGCAACATGAATATGACATAACTGTGTGGTTGTTTGAATCATTTAGTTCTTATATACATGTTGTCTTAGTTTATCCAGAAACCAGTTCTTGTTTACATGAAGATGACATAATGGTTCTTGAATTATTCTATTGTTACATACATACATTTTCTCTTTGTTGAAGTCCTGTATCATAGTTCCCTATGCCTCAATTGTCAATATCTTTAATGTTTGAGAAAGCACTAGATATTAAAGTTATGAGTTATGATTGTTGTCTTAGCTTATTCAGTTCTTGTTTACATGAAGATGACAAAATGGTTCTTGAATTACTCCATTGTTACATGTATTTCCTCTTTGTTTAAATCCTTTGTCTTAGTGTTCCCTATGGCTTAATCGTCATCATCATCATCATCATCATCCAAACTTTATCCCAACTATAAGGGTCGGCTACATGAATCCTGTTTTGCCAGTCTGATCTGTTCCATATCCATTGTTAAATTATTGGCACTTACTTCTTACCATGTCCCTTTTGATCTACCCCTTGCCCTTCTAGAAGCCCCTTCAACTCTTTTGATAGATAAAATTCATTAGATTTCATTAGAAGCAAAGGATAAAGAGCCTGTTACAAGCATCCCAGTAGGAGGCGTGAGGTGCAGCCTCACTCATTAATACAGAAACAACAAATTTACAAGTGGGCCCAGTACAACTGATCCCTAGTTACTCCTTGCTTAGCTAGAGAATCAGCAAAAGCATTAGCTTCCCTTCCCACCAATTGTATAGTTAAATTTATCTGCTGAGTTATCCATTTGAATTTCTTCATTTCATTTCTGTAACACCAAATCACTGAATCTGGTTTTTAGTAGCCAACCCACCACCACCTTGGAGTCCCCTTCTATCACCAAATTCTCAAATCCTAACTCTCTTGCAATCAGGACGCCTTGTAGGGCTGCGTACAGTTCTGCCTTAAGGAGTCTCCATTCCCCACCAGTCCTGAAAAGAGTGCTCTTAAGTTTCCTTCCTTGTCTCTGATGGTCCCTCCTATTCCAGCTGGGTCTGGGTTGCCTTGAGTACTCCCATCGAAGTTTAGCTTCAGAAATCCTTCAATGGGAGGTGTCCAAACCATCATTGCTTTAACCTCTGCAATGAACTAGAAGCCAGTAAAGGCCAAAGAGTGCTCTTAAGTTTCTTTCCTTGCCTCTGATGGCCCCTCCCATTCCAGCTGGGCCTGGGTTGCCTTGACTACTCCCATCGAAGTTTAGCTTCAGAAATCCTTCAATGGGATGTGTCCAAACCATCCTTGCTTTAACCTCCTGCAATAAACTAGAAGCCAGTAAAGTAAAGGCCAATTCCTCCAAATATCATCAAAGGTGAAGCATTTGAATAGTTCCAAAGTTTGTAGCCAGTGTATAACCCTGGTGCTGTTGATGGCCCTCTATGCAAATGACCAAACCATCTTAGCCTACTTTCTCTCATTTTATCACATATAGGAGCTACTCTAAGTTCCTTCAAGTGACTTCATTTCTGATTCTATCTTTTCTAGTTTTTCTACTCATCCATCTCAGCATACGCATTTCAGCTACACCCATTTTCTGGACATGTTGTTTCTTGACTGCCCAACACTATTCCATACAACATAACTGGCCTTACAACTATTTTATGGAATTCCTTTCATCTAAGTGGTTTTCACCTATCACATAAAACTCCTATGCCTTAATCACCAATATCTTTAATTTTTTAGCAAGCACTAGATATTGGATATGTTATTTTTTTCTAACTCTAAAACAATAAAAATGGTTGTTGTACTTTGTTTTACTATAGAGAAAAAATAATTTCCATTAGTACATAGCCATATGATGTATATAGGCTGAAAGTTGGTGCAAAGACATCTTTCTATTTTTTGAGAATTTCTAGTAATTTTTATGTTTTGTAAATTTTTAGAAATATTAATAAAAAAAGATCTTATGATTTATGATACAATTCACAATATACAATTCGCTTCAAACCCTCTACAATTACAGTGTTGCACTTATTCATTTTATTCCTCATTTGCTTTTTTAGTGGGAAAGTTTGATAAAATCATAAGAGCATATACATGATATATTGTAGAATTTGCTTAGTATTCATGCTAATGGCATAGGGGCTTTTACTTGGTGTAATGGTAAAATCTAAGATAGGCAAGCTTGAGAATGTGGGTCAAGTCTAAGGGTGGTCATTTTGTGCAAACAAAAAAAAAAAACCAAGTTTAGGAATTAGGACCGTACCCAGTCTACCCCTCCCAAGACCCCAGATAACTGGGACCAACATTGGCTAATGGCCTTTTTATGAATGCTAATGACACAAATCCCATATATCTCAGCTTTTTTATTTTTCAGGATCATCCGTAAGTCCATATAAGCACTACACTAGCCACACAAAATCAAGCATACCACTTCAGGCTTTGTGCCACAAGTGTGTGTTTATATGTGCGTGAGAGAGAGAGAGAGAGAGAGAAACAATAACCAACACTACAATCTTTAACCGTATGCCCATACTACCTGGATACCTTTGCAAGGGTGTCATATCACATTGCATACTTAAATTTTTACTGTATTTTTTTATAAATGATTAATACTTTATTGAGATCAAGAGTTAAAACAGTACAAGCATCCCTTTGAGAGGCGCGAGTTGCGACCTCCCCCAAATTTAGAACAAAATAAACAGATTAAAAGCAAATTACAGCCGAGCCCAATACAAAATATGCCTGTTTGTCCCTTGTTTAGCAAGACAATCAGCCAAAGAATTTTCTGATCTTCTGACCTAGTGTACTCTTACATTCATGTCCCTCATATACCATTTAAATTTTTAATTTCATCTCTGTAGTACCAAGAAACAGAATCCGGGTTTTGTAGCCATCCCACCACCACCTTGGAATCTCCTTCTATCATCAAATTTACTAGGCTAAGCTGGTTTTACTATAAATTCCATATCTGACATCTTGAATGGCTTTCTTCTTGTTGTATCCGGGTAACAAAGAGCTCATTGGTTTAAAGTAGTCCAAAGTATAAGAAAGCATTCAACCTCTTAATAGTAGTTGATTTGTAACTAATACAAGAGATCTAGAGTCACATTGATCTTGTGAATGGATTAGAGTCATTAGACTAGGCATGTTTTTTGGACATCATCAGGCTATACCACTTACAATCTGTACAGAATGGAGAAATGCATATCTCCTTATAGAAGAAACCTTGACCTTTGTAAAAAGGAACCTAGTTGTCACTGCTATTTTGTTAAACTGAAGAACATAAAAACAGATGGATTTAAATTCCATCTGGTTTACTAGAAGCAAATTTGCCCACCAAAACCAGAGGGAGAATGAACTGAGACACCTGAGGCAGGTAAATCTTTCTCTTCTTGAAAAATGGTGTCGAGGTTTTTGTCAACAACTGATAGCCTGTGGAGAAAGGTTACTGCTATAAAATATGGACATAAAGTGTACCCATCCATGGACTGTCAGAACATGGAGACTTCACCCATTTAGGACATTCCTATGCAACGCTATTGTAATTAACTAAAAAGGCACAGATTGGGAAATGGTACCAGAATCAAATTATGGGAGGACCCCCTGGTATGATCCTCAGCCCTTCAAAGAGTAATATACATCACTGCATACAATATATTTGTCATAACCCATTCATATGATATGACCACTAGTTAGGTGATAAGACAACAAAACGCAATGGTTTTTTGAAGTTGCTTTCCACAACCCATGTAAGTTTAAAGAAACCTCATCGCAAATTACATTCTTGGCTCACACAGGAGTTCAGGGAAGTGCCATCTATCAGCCTTTTTTTGAATCTTCATATAGATATGGAAGACGGATAATGCTTTTTGGGTATTCCTAATAAAATTTCATATTTACTGATAAAAAAGATAACGAAGTTTGTCACAGTTCTGTATGGCATCTTGTTGTACATGAGCAGAATGAATATCTGTATACACTTCTTTGTCATAAAAAAAGGCAAAAATAACCAGGAATCTTCCATGTGGCAAATTAGTTTAGGGCCTAAAAGGATTCCTAATGGCTAATGTTCCTCTCCCCATCCTTTATTTATGGAAAAAAGAATTGGCACAAAACAACTTGTCACATGAATTATCAAAAAAAAGAAAAACAAAAAACAAATTGCCTCATGATCAAAATAGTCTTGATGGTCTACCTAGATACTTGGATGACACAACATGACAGTAGAGCTTAAAGGCTGAGTTGAGTTTAATTGTAGATACTTGGATTACTGATATAAATCAGACAAAACTACAATACAGGGCTGGGCATAGGGGTGTTGTAGACTATATAAATGACCACTAGGTCCACCCAGAGGCTCCTAATATCTGATGGACAGTCTGAATCGCAGACAAGATTTCTCTACAGGGCTGAAACAGGTGGGATCATGCAGAAAATTCCTTACTTGACGATGATGATGACGATAAAGATAATAAGAATAATAATAATAGTAACAGCAACAATAACAATAACAATAAACATATCAACAATAACAATAACAATAACAACAGTCTTGAGTTACTCCAAGATGTCCACCTCCTCCCTTCAGGTAATGGTGAGAGGATATGGACTCACAATGTCAATGGCCATCGACCCACTGACCAATGGCCGTCGACATGGCCGCTGACCGACAGCAACCAGTGCCCTCCTTCATCGGTGCTCCCGACCAACGCCAACAAACGATTTTGACCAATGGCAACCAGAGACCCCGGAGATGTCCTAACAACTTTCAGAGGTCTCGAGGTTTTCAGAAGCCGAGGCTTATGCAGAGGCAAGGAAGACTTTCAAAACTTTTCCAGTGGCCGGCAAGTGGAAGAGTTTGCGTGAAGGCAAACCACAACTCTTTTTTTGGAAGTAGACGGCGAGAGCATAAAGGAGAGATCAAACTTCCTATAAATCTGTTTGGTAGGAACCTTCGATCGAAAGGGTTTTGAGGTAGACGAAATCCAAGTCCGGACATCCAAAGTGTGGAAGTGTCTGCAGGGGGTTGATGTGAGGCGCCTTGATGGTGAAAATGGTTGTTCTTCCTACGCTCAAAGGAAGAAGCTCGGAAAATACGTAACACTGGTGTGAGGTGCTTTAAAGGAGCCCTACTCCATTTAGAACCTTGGACAGAGTCTATCGGAACTTGGCAGAAGGAGGAAGACATTGGGGGTTACATTTGGGTAAGGGTCTTCAAATTGCCACTACAACTATGGAGTAATGAAGTCGCCCAGAAAATAGGAGATCTCTGCAGAGGTTTTTTGGAAGTGGACGACTCTAGAGCTTATAGAGAGTCTTTTGAATGCATCAGATTAAAAACTCGTTGGGTTGGACTCCCTCCACAGACGGTAAATGTGGTGGTTGGGAAGGAGATGTTTGTAGTGACCATCTGGCCGGAGATAAAAGCAGAAAAAATGAAAACCCTATCGGACTTCAAAGCAGCGGTCCCAATAGGTCTTGACCTAATACAAAAGCTGTTAGCAGGTAAGACTAGCAAACAAGACGTTAGACCTTTGGTGGAGGCTTCAAAGAAGGAGGGAGGGGGACATGGAGGCTCCTTCTAATCACCAAAAGGATGACGTGCAGGAGTTAACCTCGATCACCGGAAGTGTGGATGAAGGGGGATGGGAGCTAGTTGAAAGGAGGAAAGGTAGAAGATGAAATCAGAAATGTAGATTTCAAAAGAAATCGAATGGCCAAGGTGAAGTCGTATCTGACAAAGGGAGGCTGAGGTCAGGCCTTTTTCAAATTTCAAATTTCTCTCAGCTGCACTTTGATGATGTGGAAGTAGTGGACAAATTAGCTGAGACGGTGGTGGACTGCCTTAAAAACCGAACAGAAGAGTTGTTTGTGGGCCTTAAAGGCCCGACTTTCTTTCTCAAAAAGAGAAAGGAATCACATCAAGCCCATAGGGATCCAGGCCCATTACACATCAAAAGCCCAATTAAGGATAAACACGCTAGTTTCAAGTCTCAGCAGGTAGAGGTCAAAGGCAAAGGCAAAGCCCAGTTTGAAGATTCGACCTCCTCTTCTTCTGAGTTCGAAGCTTCAGTCGGAGGAGAAGGTTCAAGCTACCCTGGTACTTGGAGCAAAGACGGCTAACGGGATAGTGAGAAGGAGGAAGAGTATCAAGTCGAGGAAGAGTTTTCTCTCTCAGGTCACTCGAGAGATGGATTAAGGGCTCGTTCACAACCTCCAAAAGAGAGTGGGTTAGGAGGCGGAAAGGAAGCAGAAGCTGTGGCAACTCCTTCACTGAGTACACCCAAGGAAGCTGCACCTTTGACGGCTAATGTGGAAAAGGTAAGACACCCAAAAGTTTCAGTTACAAGCTCTTCAGCGGGAACAGAAAGGCAAGGGAGCCTGACATTATACATTCCAGTAACTTCTGACTTTGGCGAGAAGGAAGATTTTCCTCCCTTGGCACAAGCCCAATTGCAGAAAGCGCCAGAACCAATCATTCTTCCAGACAATGAACCTCAGCAGACACAGCCGCAACAGGTAAATCTGAGGTATGTAGATGATTATGAAATTTCCAATTGGGTCATGTCTAAGTTTCTTGGTTTTGGGGAGTTTTGGGGGGTCTCTTTCAAAAGGGCTTGAAGAAGAAACAAAAGCCTTACTGGTGGCCATTGAAAACAGATTTTTGGTGGAAAAGGGAAAGAAAAATAGGAGACAATCGAAAGAGTTACTGAGGCTTGCTTGGGGTTTAAATGACAGCACTGGAAGTGTGAGACAAAGCAATAAATCTCCAAGAAACTAGCATATGGAAAAACTAAAATTAATTTCGTGGAATGTCCGAGGCCTCGGTTCAGGCAGAAGAAGATTAGTAATTGGGTTTTTTTTAAAGGAATGGAAACCTGATTTCTTTTACTTCAGGAAACTAAACTACAAAAATTATCCTTCAAAGTGGTGAGAAGTATTTGGGGTTTTGAAACTTGTGATTGGATTGAAATCCCAGCAGTGTTCGGTTGCATTAGTCTGGAACAATAGTTCTTTCAAGTTGTTAGATAAGCAAGTGGGGGCTTTTTCTATTTCTGCAAAATTTCTGCAGGAGGCAAACAATATGCAGTTTACAGTGACAGGGGTGTATGGGCCAGTAGACTCTAGTTTGAAGGAAGAATTCTGGGAAGAATTAGACTGTGTCAGAGAGATTTGGGAACGACCTTGGGTGTTAGGGGGAGATTTCAACGCCACTGTTTGTCCAGCAGACAAAAAAAGGTTGTCACAGAAATAGCAGGAGCATGAAACTTTTTGTGGATTTCATTCAGAGATGGGGTCTGATAAATTTACCGCTTTCTGAAGCAAAGTATACTTGGACTAATAACCAGGAAGAACCTTCTCTAGTCAGATTGGGCAGGTTTCTGATTTCTTCTGAATGGGAAGAAGCTTTCCCCAATTCTAGTCAGGAAGCCTTACCAAGAGCAGTTTCTGGTCATGTTCCTCTCCTATTAGATACAGGGGGGCTAACAAAGAATCATCAACCTTTCAGACTGGAAAATTGTTGGCTGGAATCAGCAGAGCTGGCAACAAATGTTCAGCAGTGGTGGGCTGAAGCTTCTTTCACAGGCTCAGCAAGCCATATATTTTTTATAAAACTGCAATGGCTGAAAAGAAAAATTAAATCCTGGAAGCAGGAAAGGGCAAGATTGGATGAGGAAAAAAACAAAAGAATGTTTGAAAGTAATAGCTGATATTGATGCAAAGGAAGAACGAAAGTTATCGGGTGAGGAGGAAAGAAGAAAAAGGAATGCAACAAAGAAAGTTTTTGACTCACTAACTAACGTACCAAAATGAAGTCAAATGGAGACAAAGATCAAGAGCTATGTGGCTGAAAGCTGGTGATAAAAAAACAGCTTTCTTTCACAAGGTAGCAACTGCAAGAAGAAGAGTTAACTCAGTAAAGAAGCTGGAAGTTGGTGGGCAAACTGTGGAACAAGAAAAATACATAGCAGACTCATTTGTCAGTTTCTTCAAAGATCTTTTCAGTGAACCTTGCAAACGAAGACCAAAACTGGATGGCTTGGTGTTCAGCTTTCTCACAGAGCAGCAAGCCTTGGACTTAGAGAAATCCTTCTCAGAGAAGAAAGAAGGCTTTAGAAGAGATGGAAGGGGAAAAGGCTCCGGGTCCGGATGTTTTTACAATGCTATTCTTTAAGAAATTTTGGGAGCTAATTAAAGCTGACTTGACGAAGGTGCTGGAGGAGTTTCATGCGTCCGTTGCTCTGGAAAGAAGTTTGAATGCAACTTTTATAGCCTTAATTCCTAAGAAGAGTGGAGCAGCTGAACTGAAGGATTTTAGGCCAATCAGTTTGATCAGCAGTGTTCACAAAATTTTGGCCAAATTTCTGGCTACCAGACTAAGACAGGTGATGGATACACTAATCTCTAAGTATCAAGGTGCCTTTGTTAATAACAAGCATATTCATGATGTTGTTCTCATAGCCAATGAGTTGATTTATTCAAGAAGAAGAAGTGGGAGGAGTGGACTGGTCTGTAAAATAGACATAGAGAAAGGCTTATGACCATGTCAACTGGGCTTTTTTGGATTATTTGTTGGAGCGAATGCACTAATGGAGAAGTTGGATGAAAGTCTGCAATAACTACTCCAAGATTCTCTTTCCTAATTAATGGTTCAGCAAGAAGTAACTTCAACAGTTTGAGAGGTTTGAGGCAAGGGGATCCCTTGTCACCGCTGCCATTTCTATTAGTAATGGAAGGTCTTGGTAGAATGGTCGATAGGGCTGCAGAGTTAGAGATGTTGGAAGGTTTAGAAGTGAGAACTAATGGCACAAAAATTCCCATTCTGCAATATGCAGATGACACTCTTTTTCTGCAGTGCTTTAGAGGACCAAATCATTAATAACCTGAAACATCTTCTATTCTGGTTCGAGATAGTATCAGGCCTAAAGCTAACAAAAAGTGAAATGATAGCTGTTGGAGAGGTTTCCAATACTCAGAGATTGGCAGATTTGTTGGGTTGCAAAGTTGGCTCTCTCCCCACAAAATATTTGGGGTTGCCTCTCGGTGCCAAATGTTCATCCTAAGCCATCTGGAATACAATTTTAGAAAGGATGGATCAAAAACTGGCCACTTGGAAAGCAAGATATCTCTCTAAAGGTGGGAAGGTAACATTAATAAAGAGTGTGTTAGCAAGCCTTCTGACCTACTGCATGGCCCTCTTTCTGATCCCATCAGAGGTGGCAAAGAAATTGGAAAAGATGAGGCACTTTTTGTTGATGGGTTGGAAAGATTCTCACAAATATCACCTTGTGAATTGGAACCAGGTTTGTAAACACCATTCCCAAGGTGGTTTGGGGATAAGACATATAAAGACCTTCAATTTAGCATCACTGGGTAGCTGGATTTGGAGGTTTTCTACTGAGCCAGATAACCTATGGAGAAAGGTAAGAGCAGAAAAATATGGACTGGATAGGAATGGGTGGAAATACTGGCTCACCACCTTCGACATATGGCTGTGGTTTATGGAAAGGAATATGCAAAGCAAGTTTGCTTATCAGAAGATGTATCAAATATAAAATTGGAGATGGTAGAAGGATTAGATTCTGGTTAGACCCCTGGATTGGTGAAGGCACACTTAAAGAGCTGTTTCCTGATCTGTTCAATATGGCTACTGATAAGGAGGCACTGATAGCTGACTCTTATGTGAGGGAGGAAAACAACATTTGCTGGACTCCATCCTTTAGAAGGGATTTCAATGACTGGGAGATCCAGATGGCTGAAAATCTGCTCACTACTCTCCAAAACCAGGCTTTAAACCTTCAAACTCAAGACTCAAGAGTATGGAAGTGGAATAAGGCAGGAGAGTTCTCAGTCAAATCTTTTTACAACTTTCTGGTGGGAGAAGGTGAAGTTTTTTGCTCAAAGAAAGATTTCATTTGCAATGACTTGAGATGCTGTCTTTGTAATGTGGAACAGGGATCAGACAGACACTTGTTTCTGCATTGCAAGTTTGCTTAAGAAATTTGGAGCTATTTTCTGAAGGCCCTGAATTTAAGTTGGTGCATGCCTGCATCAGTGAAAGCCTTGCTGGAGGAATGGCACATATCCGGGTTGACTAAGAAAGGGAGAGTCTGCTGGTCTTCCGTCCCTTTGGCAATTCTGTGGGCGCTGGAAAGAAATAACAGAACTTTTGAACACAAAGCTTCTTCTGAAGCTGAGGTCATCAATATGGCTATAGGGTTTATTAGGAATTGGTTGTCTATACATACTGTGTTTAAAGATGACATGTCAAATAGCATTTTGTTGAGGATGGTCTGTTTTTTGAGGTCCAACTTGTCAGCTATTTGTACAGATTCCCATTGTACAAAGGACCTTTTACTTTAATACAATCATACTTTACCTTTTCTCAAAAAAAAAAAATAATAAACATATCAACAAGGAGTATAAGAGAAAAGTTACATGAATGGATTGAGGCATCCAGTCAGTTTTTCAAAACAAAAGACCGCTTTGGTTAACAAGGCCTAAACTGATGTTCTTATCAGCTTTGATTGTTGATGAGAAGTCACAAATTGGTATTGACTAAACATTTTACAGGACACTTGGGCATGGTCCCCTCATCTTTCAATCAGAGGCTGGCTTACTAACACCCAAAGTGAACATCTGTTTAGATGGAATCTTTGATCTCTTAATTCCTCTACAGATGATCTTTAAATCAGAGGCCGGCTTACTAACATCCAATCAGAAATACTTGGGGGGGGGGTTCTATCAAGGGTTCTTTTGGGCATTTGGATTTGTTTTATGGAGTGATGACATTTTTTGTTACAATTCTTTAGCTGGCTTCCTGTAACAGTTTTCTGGGTTTGTTCCTAATCCAGAGAATTTGGTGATTGTACACTTATCTTTCACTTTTCAATTTAACTTTTTGCTCATCATAGATGGAAAGTAAGATTCAAATGATTTTGGGTAATTCAAAAACATTATTTAAGTTTCTACTCAAAAGTATGCCAAAAAAATATTGTTATGTGCATGCAAAAAACATGTTGACTTCAAAATACTCTTTCTGAAGTAACTTTTAAAAGGTTTTGTTAATAATAGTTCAGTCATGGGAATCAGGAGGTATCACGACAACTTTGAAATACAATTAGAAATAAAAATAAGAAATATTTCATCCCTAAGGTAACCATACCCTTTTTTTGTATTCAATCCTGTTCCTACAGCAGTACCACCTTGTGCAAGCTGCCCAGAGGACAACAATATAATATAAGAACTCAAAACCAAGAAAACAATAGAGAATAAAAAATTGGAGTTTGCCTACCTGATACATACGGGGTAGGGTGCACATGACTCTTTCAATTCCATATTTTACCTGCAACACTTATTAAAAGTCCATTAATAACTCCTAGTATTGTTAACAGGCTTGTGAAGTGGATTTAATATGGATTAAATATCCATCAGAAGGATAAACAAAAGGGTACAAACACTGGGGATTGAGGAAAAGGAAAAAGAGGAAAGAGAAAAGGAAAAGGCCTTACTTGAGTAGCATACCCACTGAATTCCTGTCCAAGAGTTAAAGGTGTTGCATCTTGTGTGTGTGTGCGTCCTATCTTGATGATATCTTTGAATTCGAGAGACTGGTAAATAGTACATAAAAAAAGTAATGTGAATGATGGAAGGTTGTGCATTAAGCCCCTCATAGAAAATTGACAGTGACACTAGATACTGTTACACTTGTATCACAAATAAAATGAACCTTGAAATGTATTGTTTGACTGGGTGGCCTCATCATTATTTTGTTTTTAGCATAATCCATGTCAAGTGATTTGTGATTTTAGTACAAGAAATAGTAAATAAGTAATTATGTAGTTGACCAAGAATTACTACATATCCTTCCAAGGCCTTTACTCTCAACAACCCCCCCCCCCCCAATTATATAAACCTCAAGCTGAAAGATAGGTGGAATCAAACAGAAGCAGACATTCTTAGAAATAGTTATTGTCAGAAGTCAGAACATTAGAATTTAGAACTAAATGCTCTAAGTCAGCAATAACCTGACTAATAAGTTAAATCACCTGTTCAAATATTACAAACTTTGTACAGGATTGGACATCAATATTAAAAACTCAGTAGTATGAAATAAAATAATGCATTTTTGTGTCAGTTGGATAATGGATATATCTTATTATCTTTACAAGGATGTATGTGTAAAGCTTCCTACAATTGCATTGCTCACCGAGTAACACATAGACATGTAGATGTAGTGGTGTTCAAATATATAGGGTCCGTTTGGTTCGCAGTTGGAATCGGAATCAGAATCGAAATCCTTCGGAACTAGAATCGGAATAGGGTGGTCATTTCCCATAGTCTGTTTCATTCAGGCAGGAATAGGAATGAAAATTGGAATCAGCAGGAATGAGATTTAGTTCCCAAGGGAGGGGGAGGGAATGGCCATTCCCTTAAACGGGGAAATGCCATTCCACCAGGAATGGGAACGGGATTCCAGTTCCACCCAACCAAACAGTTGGAATCATGATGCATAACCCACAGTTATGATATCTGATAGGTAACCAGTTTTTGCAAAAGGAAACATTAGCAAGACAACTACAAGAAATACAGTATAGAGATAAGATGTTGTTATTTTCCAACCAGAAAGATATAAACTAAATCTTATTCAACCTTTGAATTTAGTGAAGTGTGTAATTGTTTCAAGCTCGGTATAAATCTTGAATTTATTTCAACTGCTGCAGCAATATGCATCACCTGGAAGGGGAAAAGGCAAATTTGTTATTAGTAGTACTCAGTAACTTGTAACAGTAAACCATAGTTTTTCGCAATCCAAGCCCAACTAGATAAATAACAATTTGTCTTTAAGACACAAGATAACTAAGCTAATATTATTAGAAAGACATGCAAATCTACAAGATATGCAAACTCTATAAAGTGATTAGATGGCTTACGGTTGGAAATGTGTCATTTGAAGATTGAGATCTATTAACATGATCATTTGGATGCACAAGCTTTTCTCCACGTTTGTGGCCAAGAATCTCAGCCGCCCTATTTGCAATTACCTGAAGAATGCAAAGAAAAAAAAAATCAACAAATACAATATAATCCGAAAAACGACTGTGTTACAATTAGAATCTGAAATATCAAGGAAATCAAATCTCAAATGTCCTTTAACTGGTAGTCTGGAACTGCATGAGAAGAATTCACAAGAAATTAATCTATTGAACAAATTGCACAAGAGGAATTATCACTGAATACAGTATAACTAGAATACTTAGCACTGAATCTATCAGAAAAAAAAAAAAAAAGAATTATCACTGGACATAGTATAACTAGAATACTTATGGATATTTCTTTTTGATAGATAAGAATGTAGCCACATTTAAATATCATGTAGATACATTTTTATATGTCAACTCATTTAGACTGACAATCTATCCCCTTCTAGATGGTATTGATCAAACATAAGCATCTAGAAAATGGATTAATCTTTTTTAGTACATTTAGAACATGATTTCTCTCTTTTGGGGGAAAGATAACTTCCATGGCCTCATTTCAAGTGACCTGATTCTTGTAACAGATCACGCTTATCTTGATTTAGTCGAACCTTGGAATATAGGATTAGTACAAACTTACAAAAACCCAAGTTACCATTACATCTTTCAAAAGAGAAGAGTAAATGAGCAAAAACCCATTAAAAGCCAGAACAGGTAGAAGTGTACCTTATACTAAAGGAAAACCCGTAATGCATTTTAACGGTCTTCTTTCAAGAGTAACATGACCACTACATTCCTATCAGCCACATTTCTTTAACTGTATCTCATATTTAACTCTACAATTTAATCAAACCCTAGAACCTAGGATTTACTATAAACCACCAAATTCCAACCATCATACCACACTGGTCAAAGGAGAAGTGAAATGCCTTTTACAACCCAATAAAGCACCTGTAGTATACTAAAAATTAATAGAGAAATCTAGCTAAACACTTCATAATATTTAAAGATGAAAAACAAATTCCAACCTCATTAGCATTCATGTTGCTTTGAGTCCCACTTCCTGTCTGCCATATGACAAGTGGAAAATGATCATTGAGCTTTCCCTCGGAAACTTCTTGAGCAGCCTGCATTATTGCCTTCCCAATAGATGGATCAAGACCATATTCCATGTTCACCTGCACAAGGGAACACCATCTATTAGACCATTACATGTCTCAAAGACCTAGGGACAGACTAAAAAGGGCATTGGTTGAAGTAATGAGAAATATTTTGAGAACCCGTAGATGGATATGAAACTGGACAAAATTGAATGGCAAAACAGGATTCATGTAGCCAACCACACATAGTTGGGACAAGGCTTAGTTGAGTTGAGTATCTATGAAAAGAATGAGATCAGCAAAATAATATTTTTTTATTAGTAGATCGGTAAGACAAAATAGTGGGCATTACTTGGTATAATAATAAAATTTCAAGCTGCCAAGCGTGAGAACACAGGTTTGAGTCTGAAAGTGGCATTTTGTGCACAAAAAAAAAAAACAAAAAACAAATGCTAAAGTTAGGACCATACCCAGTCTACCCCTCCCAAGACCCCAGTTAGATAGGACCAACAGTGGGTAAGGGCCTCTAAGATTATTAAGACAATATCATGGCTAAGATCAAAACAGGACTAAGCTAACACAAACAAGGCCCAAAGTCCTGACATAATATCTCAATCAACTAGTCAAATAATGCCGGGATGTTTTTACTTGAGCCTAAGCACCAGATAATGTGGGGGTTGTGGAAGACTGAAAGTAACAAAACATATAATCTTTGAGAATAAAACTTCACCATTCACAATACTGCATGATAAGGTTCTGTTATGGACTTATGGCAGTGCAATAGTCTTCAAAGCAAAGGAATTTCATGTGAAGAGACATGCAGAAATTTATTTGTGATCCACCAGAAAAATAAATAAATAGGGGGGTGGTACAGAAGCAACATTTCACATAGAAGATCCAGTTCAGATTTGATGGAAATTCTCTTGGCAAGATAGAGCCTTCCAAGATAGGTAGTATTGGTTCTGATAAGGAGGGACAGGTTTTCGGCAATATAGCGACCCACTTGGTGAAATGGACTCCTCTGAGGCTAAAGGGTACCACATCAAAAGAGCATTTTCTATCTTAGTAGAAGATCCGGTGAATGGTTGAATGCCATAGGATGAGGGGAGGGATTTAGAAGAAGACTAGAGAAACTTTCCAATAAGCTGAATCAGATTGGGTTGTGGATTCCTGCAAATTGCAATAACAATATCCAGATTGACAACTAGGGATCTAATATCCATTATAGACGAGTTAGGAAGGTCAGAACCTCGGAGGTAAGCAAGAAAAGAATGTCCAAACCTTGGCTGCGCATTTCTTAAGAATGCCAAAGGCACGAATGATAGGTTCTGGCATTTGTTCACGTTCACCACCGATATCAAAGTTCTGCAATGACCTCTGAGTCTGAGCCCCCCACAACCTAGAAGTACAGAATTACAACCAAACTGGGATTTAATGTTATAGAAAGGCATACCAGAATCAATACAAATTGTCGGAGATGTGTTACTAATGTTTTTAAACAACTCAACTAAATAGCAGAAAACAGAAAGAAAGTACTACAAACTTGTCGGAGGGAACAAGGATAGGTCCAAAGGTGTCTCTCTCCTCCCTGAACGATGTTGAGAATGACCTCAACCAAGCGGCACGCAAATTCCATACCAATGGCGACGTCGTCGATGCACATGAGAGGCGACGGGAGGCAGTAAGCATCGCCATGTCCAGTCCTGCAAAGCTCAAATAAGTAACCGGTATCAAATGTATGATTAAGCGTAAGCTGAAGAGAAGCCGAACTGAAGATCCAAAGATGCTGGAAAAATGACTGCAAAAGTAAATTCAATCGAGATATGAATACCGCTGTGCAAAATCTGTAAGACCGGCAGGAACCGCTTGTCTTGCCGGCGGTGAGTAAACGCTCGCCGGAATAGAGAGGGGGGTACGGATGGCAAAGAAAGAACAGAGAAGTGATGTTAGGTCGCGGGGAAAGAACGTGCTTCGGAGTTCAGATTAAAATGTCTAGAGAAGTGCGAGTGATACAAAGACTCGTGCTTGATCAGAACGCAAGCATTGCGCAAAAGCCATTAGATTGGAATCTTTGATCTCGTGTTGAGGCATCTCTGTGCTGGGGTGGACGAACCGTTAAAATTCTTTCATTTCATACGAAACACAAACACACTAACAAAAGTGGAAGTGGAGTACCTAGATGCGTTTAATTGTCTACGATTCTACTCGTAAATTACCTATATGATGACGTGGCTTATCATTATTGGTCCAGCATCGTCCGGTTAGTGTGGAAGACTCGGTCAGACCTGGATGCGATGAATCGCAACGCCAGTCGCCAGGCAATTCATCATGCCATACGCCCATGCCCACCAGCGCAGCCGTTGAGCGTCGCCTGGTCGGAGTTGCGTTGGAATACTCTGCTGCGACCGACAGTTCAGACTTGGCAACTTCTAGTTCTAGCCTTCTAAGGAAAAAAAGGTTTGTCAATAGTCGTTCTTGGCGGGTATAATTCGTATGAACGGTGGGGTTACGACTTACGAGTCTATGGGTGGGTGATCAAGAAAAGTAGAAACGAACCGATGAGAGCGACCTAAAAATTCCCGTTAATTAAAGTATTAAACCGATATAATAATAATAATAATAATAATAATAATAAGAGGTGCAAATCAAAATAAGAAATCAAGAGATAAATCAATGTCACAACCTTAATTCAATAATGTGTAACAAGAAAAAGATTGAGAAGAATGTCACCATACAATTAGTGCAAGATGGGTAAAATGGAGGGGTGCATATAAAGTTGTATGTTATAAGCAAATACCATTTAGGTTAAAAGAAAAATTCTAAAAAATAATAAGGTCAGTCATGTTATATAAAACAAAGTGACAGGTAGTCAAAAAATAGCATGTCCAAATAATTAGTGTGGAAAAAAATGCATACATTGAAATGGATGAATGAAAAAAAAAAAAACTGAAAAATGATAGAATTAAAAAATAGTCATTCAAAGGAACCAGAGAGTAACTCTGAAAAACGAGAATTAACTATCACGATTTGGTCGCATGTGAAAAAAACATCTACAAAATTCATAAGAAAAATGGATTTGTTGCAAGTTGAAAGGGACTAGGACGGCTAGGGATAAACATAATTACATATTGCAACTCCCTTCTAATTAATAATGATTAATGAACATGGTTAAAGAAGATTCAGACTTCAAGTCAAAGTGATAAAAATTGCATGCCTCTTCCCATGGTTTTGAAAATCAGACTGGATGGTTGGACCGGTTGATATAGGAACCGGTTAAGCAATTGGTTCTGTTTCACTCTAAAACCCTTTTTGGGCCAAAAATTATTAACTTGCTCAGCAATTCACTGACCCGGGCAGTCTAACTGTCAACCCAAACAATGAATTTGGCCATTTTTTATTTTTTAAATCAGAATAGGCCATTCGTTCAAACTAGTGGCTAAAACAGTTCGGTGTCCGGTCCAGTTTTTAAAACCTTACCTCGTCCTCTTCAAGGCTGCAGTTATCGTTGCCTCCACTGCACCATTTTCATCAAGTAAATATTTGGAAGTAAAAATATCAGAACCTCCATAGTCCATCCACTTTGCAAGTTTATATGCAGCTCTGCAACTTCATGTCAACAAGTATATACATTCCATAGCTGAATTGTATTTAAGCTTGTCTCTTCTAATGATCTCATAGGCCAAGCAAGATGAGAATTTCATAGATACGCAATGCTTGGTTTATAGAAAACAAGACAAATAAAAAGTTGAGAGAAAATTCTCAATGCTGTATTTGGTTGCAGTGTAAAATTATTTGACCTAATGCAAAACTATGATAATTCAAATGATTTGGGTGTAAATTCTGTTTTTTTTTTTGTTTCAAATTTTACCTTATTTTGTTTGATTGCAGTACAATGAAAAATGAAATAAAATAAGATTTGAAGCAGAATAAAGTAAAACCCAAAACAAAATTAAACCAAAATTTGCATTCTTTTCATTTGTACTCCCATGCATTTGTACTAGTGCAAATAAAATTGCACTGCAATCAAACACAGTCCAAAGAAAATAATTCATACAACAGGGAATTATACTGAAAATCCCATAGTGTGCCTAAATACTTTGAGAAGAATTCTTAGTTGTTGACATGGTTCATAATATCAACACGCATGATACATAAAAATTGTCATAAATTGCATACAATATGATTTAGGCTATGTTTGGTTTTATGGGTGTTTATTGGAAAAACTCCACCATATTAACACCACTCAGGCGTTAGCATTTATTGTGCATGAAACCATTTTTGATTTCAGTGTTAATCAAATAAACAGTAAAAAACAGAAACATTACAAGCTAAGGTGGAAGATTGAAGATAACTTTATAGGGGTTTTACTGTATTACTTGAAACGTCCAACCAAACAACAAAAGCAATAAACGTTTAAAATAATATTTTTCAATTAAACGTTTATCTGAAAAACACACCATCCATAAACACCCACAGAGCCAAACACATAATTAAAGGGCAAATACTCTTCTTTTTTATTTTTTCACTCTTAATGTTAAAAGAAATTCTCTAAACCCCTATATGTAGCATTTATGTGGGTTCAAAATACTGATGTATTGTTCTAAATGCAGTAATGAAGGTTTAAAGAATGGACACAATATGCCATACTTTTGAAGAGTTTAGTGCTTTTAAATCATAATATATGATGTGGGAGTCACTATCTATTTGAGTATTTGTAAAACAAAAATTTTTTAAAGAAATAGTTTTGTTCAAATGAAACACTTGATAAGCAAAATTTGCTTAGAATATTGATACTTTTTAACTCTTGGATACATTGCAATATTTTGAACCTTTTTAGTTTGGGAAGACTACAAATGCAAACACAATGTCAAGGTCATAGATATTGTGAGATGTACACAAACATAATGTTATTGGATTATTGAGCTAAAAGTCTAATGTATTTTATAAAGAAAAAGTCGCCGAAATAAATTTAAAAGAAAAAAACCTTATTAAACTCATGTTCATTCGCCTTTACCTCGTTACATTCTATAGAGATCTGTTGTCGAAAATTATATAAATTAAACAAAATTTGCAGTAATTTTTGTCTGTCACACTTCTGATAGTGAGAAAAACAAAATTTTTCACTGAATAATACTTGAAATCTTTTGACCCACCAGATCGAAATTCAGGTTATATATAAAAGATAGTCTTGCACTCTTGCTTTGTACTCAATGCCATCTTAGGTGGCCACTTGACCCATCGGTTCAAGAGCTCCATTGATCATGCATCAGCTCCCAAGTGTGACCTCTCTCAACTTCACAAGTTATGACCTGAGACGACCAAGCCAATCAACCACCACAACCCTTTCTTGTTCTATATTTATTGGCCAATTTCATAATTTAACTTTCTTTCTCACCCAACTTAGATTCAGGGACTTTCAGAATGCCACCATCTATCAGAGCCTGCAACTCAAGTTTTGCCAAATCCCGTGTCTTCAGATTTGATGATTCCAGAAAAGCAGAAATAACTTTGCAACTGCAACCACCGCAAGACAATCCAAAATGAAAACTAAGTTCAAGCATTTATTTGACATAGGCTTAACACGTGCACATGCAGTTAGTAAGCAGTTTAATATCTAACCTGTGTCCATGGGCCCATACTTCACACTTCCCTTCCAGTGCAATCTTCCAGAGAGTGGAGGCAAAACTAGGACAGTTCAATACCAGTTTTCTAATGGTCCGGCTGGAATGAAAATTTTCAAGGATGTGTTCCTCTTCAGATTCCTCAGTTTTGGGGAGGGCTGCAAGAGATGCTACCGCTTCATGTAAAGCACCCAATTTGTCAGTTAACGTTGGCCAAAGAATACCACCAGCTCCACCAGTAGCCACCTGCATGCATCAATAGGAACTTGCATAATTATTTTATCTTCAATTTGATTACCAATGTGTTGCACATGATCAAAACCAGAGCTTAGTTCCAGACCTCTGCAGACAACATCATCAAAAAGTGGAGCTTTCATGGCAGCATCTTTCACCACAAGGGTTGTGAATCCTGTGGTTTGAGAAAATTCTCGTGAAGAGAAGAGACTACAAAACTGTATTGGTAATCCAGATCCCCGACTCCTGAGGGGTTTGGGGATTTTGACATCAAAATGGAGATGTCTTTCAGGTATAGCAAGCCTACAGGAGAGAAGAATTCCCAGGCAGAGAAATCCTAGCTCGACATCAAGGACTGACAATGCTAGTCTCCGATTCCAACAATAGTAGTAGAGGGTGACTGAAAATTGGTGATAGGGTGAACAACAGGAGGGAATATGGTGCCTCAAGACTTGTAGAAATTCTTTATGGAGAGCCAGACTTGTAGATAATAATCTGAATACCTCGTTTAGATGGGTAAGAACTACCAACTCTCTAGCAGACCAGCTTGCTAGACATGGGGACTGCAATTCCAATATAGGACAAGCAACAAAGGAATCTACTGTAATATAGGATAAGTCAGCAGGCTTACTGCATACTTCCGATGCAAAACCTATTGGGGCTGTTTTTGCTATTAATTAATAAAAGTGCCAGATCCATTAATGATAAAAAAACTACTATCTTTTTATGGTGAAGTATACACACACAGAACAGAGAGCATTGAACCAGGAAAAAGGAATAGAGTGATCATTGATAACAACAAGGGACAGATCATCATTTAGTAGAGAAGTTTAAAGGACACAGGAATCATATTTACAAATATATAGCAGATAATATTTGGTATTAGATACAAAATACCAGATTCACCAACAAAAAAAGAACAGAACCAAAATAAAATCATGCACCACGATCCAATTTGACAATGATAAAACTCAAAGTAAACCCAACCACCCAAATATAAACAAAAACAGAAGACAAAACAGATTTCTCCCATCCAAGATCCCAGGAGGAAAAGAACACATCTCTCTACTTCTTCCTTTGGAGTTTGGGCATTCATGTATTTCATTTCCTTCTTAGTTGGTCCAATCCCAAATAATCCACCTTTTAATCTAGCAAATATATTTGACACAAAAACAGGTTGATGCTTTTTTTGACTTTCAATATTCAACCATCCTGCTAAATATCATATAGATATATGTAGAGATTATGGGAAAATATAGATATTCAACCACCCTACATATAGATATATGTAGATATATGTAGAGATTAGCTCTTTGGCTTGTTCATTCAACTTTCATTAATTACAAGCATCTCCTCTGCAATCAAATCTGAAATAGCAGGAGGAGAGGCAGACCAGTTTTCACTGATTGAGTCAAAGCCATCCTTGCCAGTGTATGAGACACCCTATTACAGCTTCTGGTCCTCCGGGAACCAAGAAGAAACCAGGATAACTGTTTATAATGTGCCTGCAATCTCCTAAGATGGGAAAAGTCTTCCATGGCAGAGATGACCAATGGTCCAACAGGCCCTTCACAACTACCTCAGCATCAAATTGCACCACCACATTGTGTAATCCCAATTATCTGCTTGTAGAGAAAACCACCTTAAGAGCCATCGCCTCAGTCAATGATCTAGCCGGAATACAGATAGAGTTGCACCAGCAGAATTGACCTTCATGGCTCCAAGCAATCAAACCCATGTCCACATAATTACCTTCTAAAGCCTTATCCACATTATATTATTATATAGTACAATACAATACAATATATGCTATGATATGGTTTGAATTTCATTTAAGCAGGTTCCTATTAAGCTGGATCAGGTAGACCACATACACCCAATCATTATCAGGCCTCAAAATATGAACCAGGAGGCAACAATAGGAACTGGGAATCTGGGACCTGTCCAAGACCCCAATGTAATAGGATTGAATTGGATTGGGTCATCCCAGCACATTAAAAGGCCTAACTCTTCTACCCACACCCATTACCTGTATATTCTTTCTAATCTCCTATGGTTCTTATTCACTCCCATTTTTCCCAAGATCCCATTTAGATTTTCTGCTATTTGGGTACAAAGTGCAATTCTTCCACATTACACCACTAATTGAATCCATGACTATACAGGAATAGGCATTTTATGCAAGGCCTTCATGGCATGCTGGTAAAGAGTCATAAAGAAATTTTCTTTTCTTCCCTTTTTCCACTTTTGAAACTAGAACTGAATAGAACTGCTAGTTTCAGAATTCTTTGCAAACACAACTGAGAGAAAAATAAAGGTTAATTCGGCCAAAGCATGCAACAAATCTTAGGAAAATGACTTTTACAATTAGTTCAGAAAATTTTCCACAATACTAAACCAAGAGTTAAAAACAGTTAATATCAAGAAATCAAGGATTCAAGCAAGAGAAACACTCCCAACTTAAAGTTGCACCAATGATTACCTCATATATGACTTCTTTGCCAAAATTTGACCTAAGTAATTCTCCTACGCTCTCAATACATGTGTTGATAAGACTCTGCAAAACAACCATCAAAATCCAATTGGACTCTTGATATCAGCAAACTTTGTTCAGAAGCAATCATGAAAAAGAGTAGATGCTTATATCCTACCAACACTCTGATTAAAATACATTGCAATTACTTTTCATTTTTATTGTTTTTTCTTTCCTTTTTCTTTGGGGGTGGAGGTAAGGGGTGAGGGGTGAGGGGAGAATTAATGCATATACATGGAGATGCAGAGAAAAGTGAAGCAACAAACCTCAGCAAGCCCACTATCCACCAACAATTCACGTCTCCTTAAGGAGGAATCCTTTTTTCCTCCATCAACTATCTGGAGGTTTTTATTGGTGCTGATACTACTATTATTACCACCTACAGTAGTCTCCAAACTAGCCACAGCCCCACTGTCTTGGAACTCACAAACTTCTGAACAGTCTGTCTGCTCCAAATTCAAATTTACATCTGACCCTTCATCCTGAAATAAAAAGCAAATAATCTTAGACCAAATTTTCTTGCTACTGCTTTATTACCAAAATGGTTCTAGAAAAGTTAATGGTTTGAAATGACCTTGGTGCACAGAGAAGAAACAAATAGATTGAGGGAAGCCAGATCATCTGGATTAAAATAGCGGGTGCAATACGGATGAAGCAGCTGCAATAAAGGACGTCTTCCATTCTAGAGTTACAAAGAGGACAAAAGAAACCATTAGCAATAAATCACCTAACAATACCTCCCAATACACGCATGAACAAAAATAGAGAACAAAAGAAAAAGAAAAGAGTACAATACCCCTTACATGGACTGCAAAAGAGGTCCAACGACATCATAGGCACAAAAGTAACAGAAAGTCAGGACCGCAAATGTGGAAAAGAATCCAATTCATGATCTTGGCCAACTAAATCTATTTTTTTTCACTAGTAACTAAGTCTATTAATTTTCTTTGAGCCAATGGCATTCCCCCTTTTCCAATAGCCCAAAGAATTTGATAAATCTAAGTTCAGAACAACACCATTGGGTTGACATTACAGATTGAAATCGTCAAACTGTGGGTGAGTCACTCTACAGTCTACACTAAGACAAATGCATATAATGTTTGTCAGTGCCTGGTAAACAGGGCAAAGATCCAGATGCACAATTGAAGATCTAATATCTACTATAAGCATGGTTTTAAGAGTTACCTTATCAAAAACAAGTTCCTTTAGGGTTGCTTGTAGTTCGCGGATGACAATCTGTAATTGGAAAAGTTGAAATAACTGTTAATGATTGAAATTGAATAAAGCAGGAAAATTTTCATAACAAGCACATTCAGGAACAAACCTTTGTTAGAAGTTTTGTGTCATCAACTGTGGAAAGAATGAAGGCAAGCACCTAGGAGATTCAAAAAAAAGGGCTTAAGAAATAGATTCCACCTTGTAATTAAAATGCACTTATTATCTACAAGAACGTGCGTGTACTTATTATTTATGAGAAAATGCATATTAAGCTCAATTAATGCACAGGTAGTTGATCTCTACAAAGAAACTTTGGCTGGTAGAAAGCAAGTACCAAATGGCACTTTCCCAAGAATAATTGAAGCCATAATTACTTAATATAACAGCTTGGAAGGACATGTTTCCCCATTACTGCATACTCCAGCCTGTTAGGAGAATTGGATATTCTCTAGGTCTATAAGGAATAGATATTGAGGGTGATTCAGCAGAGGTATTGAATGGATTAAATCACAATCCAAAGACCCTAGGGAAAAGGGGGGGGGGAGTTGACAGGAAAGTAATGTAGACAATTGATTGTGGTAAAACCTGAATAGTCTTTTTTTTTCTTTTTGTGGTTCTTCTTCTCAGATTTGGAGGTGGAAGGGATCATGTATTTGCATATTTTTCATTAATAAAATGCTCTCGGTCTTGTTACTGATCAAAAAAGAGAAGTAAAAAAGCAGTTATCAATAGAAGAAAACATTAATATTCATATTCATTTTTTATCAAAAAGAAAAGAAAACCTATTAGCCAAGCCATAATGTATTTGGCATTAAACCTATAGAGTGCTATATATTTGCACCAGTCAGGGTTCTGAATATGTGTGTCAACAACTTTCTTTGGAGGAGCAGTAAAGGGCCCTTCTCTTTAGGAAGACAGAGGTCAAATCCACCCAAATTAAGACTTATTTCAGCATGGACTGAACCAACTAGTAAATCAAAATTAGAAGACTAAAGTTGCATCTAGCTGTACATCATAGCTCACAGAACAGGCTTAAGAATGATGAAAAACCACTTCCGGGTACATGCAAGGCAAAAGGGGGAAATATCATACCAGACAGTTACTTTAGCATTAACGGTCAAGCCAAGGATTAGAACCTTAATGTTCCCTAGCATGTGAAACCCATAAATCATCAAGCCTGTTCAATAGATGAAAAGGAAGCATTTTCACCAACCCCTCCCTCCCTAAAGACCATTATAGTTTTGTACTTTTGTTTCCAAGAATGCAAATCATAATCCAGTCTCTTTCATCAATAAATAAATAAATAGCTTAGTACATTCAACATGTTTCAGGTAAGAATTCGAACACTGACAGTCCAATCACAATGATTCCAAACTTGGAAATTTCTGTAGAACTTGATGGTTCAAAAAAGAGGCAACATAAGAAGTCAAAAGTAAGAAATTGAAGAATAACACAATTCACTTGAATGATAAAAGTGGCTCAAATTATTGAAACTGCAAACCAGTACAGGCTCTATGAAATTTAGCGAGAATGAAATTAACCCAATAGAAAACTAAGATTAACCAAAAATGAGGTGGCAATGTTGGTCTTACCATGGTCCCACATTGATCATGGGCAATTTTCCCTATGTGGCCCTTCATGCCTTTGATGATTTTTTTTCTTTCCTAAAACAAAAGACAAAATCAAAAAGCTTGCAGCACTCAAGATTCAATCTCAAAAATAGAATTATAGAAGTCCCCACCAGTGGTCAGATAAATAAAAGTCAAAACCCAAGTTAGTTGTAGCATACCTTTGCACTTCCATGCTTGACACAGAGAATGCCAATCTTTGATCCATCTCTTGTATGGATCATTCGAACAAGGAGTGGCCCTGATAACTGTTGTATAACATCTGTGACAGAGGACTTTAAGCAAACTTAAATTAGGACATAGTAGTATACCCACCATTGTTGAACTAAAATGCATCTTCAGAGAGATGTTAAAAGTTATGAAGTTCTGGAAGGTCAACTAGTACCTTGTCAGCAATGCTGAAATATTCTATTAATGCACTGTGTATTATAGAATGGTCCACAATCCCCTTCTCCAGAATCGGTTGAATTACAGAAGCCATGTGTCGTACAACCGAAGTTTTTTGTAGATCTAGTTTAGAAATCAGATCTACCAACCTGATAAAAGATGGATGGTTAAAAAATCAAAGTCAATATCAAAGAATATCAAGATGCAAGAACATCACAATCCCCTTCTCAACAATCAGTTGAACTGCAGAAGTCATTTATAGGAAACAAATCCACCATACAGATTAAAAGGGAAACAATTAAAATATAATATAAAATCAAGGAAAACCAATATGTATAATTTTCAGGAGACACAAACAACATATGCATTACAAACACAAACCATTACCAACAGTGCATGTGAAGATACTGTTAAATAAAAAGGTGAATCACTGATGCAATATGCCAATCTACCAAAATAGGTCTTCCTGGATATTTCTAACATATTTATCAACTCGACACTTTTGGCTATAGCATGAAGCTATGGTAAAACTAAATTATTTAGCTTCTGAATTTTGACCAACCATGTGAAAAAGTATAGACATTTCCCAATCCTGACATCAACTAAATCTTTTAATTCCTGACTATTTCCAGAGATACAAAGAAGCCAGACAAGCCAACTTCATGCCGATTTCCAAAGTCTAAACCTTCAATGCCACTCCATACACTGATAGGTCTAGCCATGGTAAGATTTCAGAAACTGCAGAGAAAGTGAGACAACTTAAAATCATCAAGGATAGGAAATTAAGGTTGCTTAAGAAAGAGGGATAATTAGGATTCCACAGCCCTTGGCCTAACCCAACCCATCCAAATGCAATATCAACATTCAACAACAGATAAAGCAGGTGAATTTGAAACCATGAGAAAATATTGTATTGGGCTGATAATAGACTACCATTAACCTACTTCTAAACTTACATAGTAAAGTATCTCAAACAATTGACCCTATACCTGCTTTCTTTCATTGAGACCAAATCCTTGAATAGTTGTAGCTCTGCTGAATATAACTCCAATAGAAGGGCTTGTTTTTGAGATGCATTTCCTAATTGGTATGCATGTTCAATAACTGCAAGAGAAAAAAAAATAACAGTGGCATATTAAAGGCTTAAACTATAAAAGTCAAGGACAAAATAGATATCATAAGTAATTCATCAGTAGTTACTTTTAAACTGAACAGATGGTGATCCAGACTTATTTTAATGATTAAAAAACTCCCTTAGATGATTAAAAAACTCCCTTAGACCAATGCAGAAAAAAAAATCTTAAAATTCTATAATTATCACTAACCCTGATACCCTACTTTCTCTAATTTCTAGTCAGATCGCCCTAAACAAAATTTAAATAGAATGTAGTATCACTCACAAATCACCTGACTTTAGGACCAAAACCCACTAGTATAACTCAACTGCATGGACTGACACTATAGCTTCTAAATATGGAAAAATGGGAAAAAAAAAAAAAACTATTACTCCTAAGCATGGAACAACTAGGAAGCATTTAACAAATAAACAATTGCTCTCCTCTGGTAAGAAGAAGATGGAGAATAGGTTTGTAGAAGCTGCTAGATGGAGGAAAGTGATGAAGATTGAAGCAAAAGATTTCTTATTTGAAGAGATAAGGATCGGAGGCCAGCAGAGCTTGAAGATTAGGGAGGCAAAGAGAGCCACAATATTGTTGGAAGGTCTTGAAGTGATTGAATGGTTGCAGAGTTTTGTTTCAGAAGCAAGCTCCAAAGGTAAACAACTGAACTTTACGAAGTTCAACCTGGATGGAAGAAAGAGCTAAGAGCTGGAATGCAAAAATAATGCAAAAGGATGCTACATAACACTGCAGGAATTCTTTGGAGGAAGAAAGAAGCAGTTGGCTTGTTTACCAGAAGGTAAACGGGGTGTTGGATGGAAGGTAGTGGCAGAGGTACTGAGTGACTTTACTCAGCAGCTGAAAACAAAACAAGTAGAGGCTGCAGTAAAGGAAAAGAAAGGGGTAAATCACAAGAGAAAGAAAGAACCCACTGATACGAAATGGATGATTGCAGAAAAAGGAAAAAAAAAATTGTAAACTGGTAGAAACAGAAGAAAAAGAGGATTGGGGGAAGAAATTTGTGGTTGAAACTTCAAGTCCACCAAGGGATTGGAGAGGTATTGCTCAGGCGATACTCAAAAAATTAAACCTGCAGAAGCTGATGGTGATTCCTCCTTATGAATCTTGTAAAGCTTTGATAGATCTGGGTGAAGATGAAGTAGAGATTTCAGCTTTAAACATTCTTTCTGAGGCTGGTGCTGCTACAGTCTCGAATTGGTGTCCTCTATCTAATACCAAATGCTTTGAGATTGAAGACAATGTAATAGTCAGATTGCTTGGTTTACCTTTCAATCTCTGGAAAGAGGAAGTTTTACAGTCAATAGCTTTAATCTGTGATGCAAAATTAGAAGGTGTTTTTTATTGTGATCTCCATTCAGTTGCAGTGAGGTTAGGTGGTGTTAAACCCAGTGACATCCCAAGGAAGATAGAGGTTTTTTCAGAGGGTTTAGTATACCCCGTTTGGCTTGCTACCTCCATTGAAGCCCAGCTTTGGAAGGAAGGAATAAGGGAGGAAGATGAAGGGGCAGAACAGGCCTGATTGCTTGGTATGCAAGGCAGAGTAGGCACTACAAAAGAGGCTAAGTCTTCTGAGGTAACTAGGAAAAAAGAGAGAAAAGAAAAAAATTTAACTACTTGGGGAAAGTCTGCTTGGCAGGGTGGGCTGAGGGATGGCAGGTCCTATGTTTGACAGGAGGTTTAATTGGAGGTACACTTGCGACAGGAGTTTAAATTTCAAAAGAAACTGAACAAAGGCAGGCAAAGGTTCAGGTGTTAAGCCGGTCTTGTGAGCTGGTTCTTTCTGGTCCTTTGAACCAAGGCCAGTCACATGTTTCTTTAAGTGAACACGTGACTGGTAAAGAGGTCGGGGGGCTGGGCCCAGGCCCATCAAAAATTAAGGGGCCTATTTCTGCAAATGGGTCGGCCGGATTAAAGAGCGTGGACCCAAATTTTAAAATGCCACATGCCAGTTTAAGTAGGCACATGACCAAAGGATTGGAGAGGATGATGGACCAAAAAAAATGGTCTATCATCATCTCCCACGAGCAAATCTCTTCTACCGCTCGCAGGGGAGAAAGTTAGCAGCAGTGGAGCGGCAAGTTTGAACTAGACATGGGTTCCAAGCAAGAAGAAGAAAGTCTTCTCCCCGGAACGGCGCAATCCGAGGTTCAAGAAGCACTTGTTGACAGCGGAGACAGGGAGTTCCCTCATTCCGGGGACAGTAAATCAGGTATTTACAGACACGGTCGAGATCTGTGAGACGGAGGAAGAAGGTAGCTCAGATTCAGAGTCTGAAGACTCTTCAAGTATTGGAAGCATGGATCTGAAAAAAGCCAAATCCCTCAGTGCTGATGAGAGCCTTCACACCGAGGTGCTTTTTTTTGGAAAACGACAACTTGGATGTTTCAGTTTCAGCCCAGAAGATGCACTCTCAATGTCTCTTATTACCTACGGATTTGAGGTTTACCGCAGATTTTATAGAGGAGAGGCAAGGGACACCAGTTCTTAAATTAGCTCCCAGTTCACTAGAGCAGCACGGCACTGATAGAGGAATAGAGGAACAGTAATTACCTTGGTCACTGATCACAGAGTTATCAACAAGGGGACAACTTACAAAGGCAAATTCTTTTTTTTTTTATTGGAAACGGTAACTTCATTAAATAACTTTAATTACAAAGGCAAATTCTGATGCAAGGATTAAAACAGCATTGGTTGATCACAATGGGAACCCACAGTCATTTCCTTTGGAAGGATTAGCTGCGACCTTGCCCCTACGTGTTGCCCCTCAAGAGTTTTTGACATCTTCCCACAACCATTCAGGTAATTTTGTCAATTCGTTTGGTGGTACTGATGTGGGTTTCCTGCCTGAAACAGGTACTTCTGCAGCTCAACTTGATGCTGCAGCTCAACTTGATGCAGCAGCCATGGTTGGAAGGGACAAGGGGGGCAAAGAACAAGAGGAAGTGGTAAGGGGAAGAGAATTACAGGAAAAGGAGTTAGAGATGATATGGGATCAGATCTGTATGTTTTTGGAGGAGTATAAGAGAAAAGAGGAAGAGGTAAGGAAGGGTGAGGTTCAAGAAGGTTCAGCAAAAACAGGGGATCAAAGTAGGAAAAATGCAAAGGATGAATCAATTATGGGAAAGATGCAGAACAAGGAATTAGAGAGGATTTGAGGACAGATCTGTGCCCTCCTTGAGGAGTATAGGCAAAAAGAGGAATCTTTGGGGGAAAACCAAGAAATTTTGAAAAGGCAAAATAAAACAAAAGCAATCTTAAGCAGATCTGGAACATTTAATAACCTAAGGAAGAAAAAAAGATCAGAGGTGGAAAGGCTGATATCAGATATAGAAGAAAATTTGGAATTCAGCGGAAGAGGGGAGAGAAGGAAAGCCTCTAAGTAGAGGTCTGACCTTAGAGGGGGATGCCAAATCTTTTACTTCCATGAAAATCATTAGTTGGAATGTGAGGGGGTTGGGGAGTGCTAGGAAAAGAAGGCTGATTAAGGACCTCCTTACAAGGGAAAGGCCAGATATAGTGATGTTTCAGGAGACCAAATTAGCTGATATCGATAGAAGATGGGCAAGAAGCATTTGGAAATCTAGAGGAATAAGTTGGGTTTCAACACCTTCTTGGGGGGCTTCGGGGGGAATTGCTACCTTTTGGAGAGAGGATACGGTGGAGGTTCTGGAGGAGCTAGTAGGTAATTTTTCAATGTCGTTAAAATTCAAGATGGTAGAGGATGTATTTATTTGGGCTCTAACTAATGTGTATGGACCAAGCAATTACAGAGAAATGAATGGATTGTGGGAAGAGCTTTATGGGATTCAAAAGGGCTTTGGGATGGTCCGTGGTGCTTGGGGGGAGATTTCAATGTAATTCGATTTACAAATGAATCAAATAACCTCCAACAAGTCATTACAACCAGCATACGGAGATTCAATGATTTTATTAATAATTGTGAGTTAAAAGAACTCCCATTGCTACAAGCTATCTATACCTGGTCCAATTTTTAGGAGATACCAACCTGCTCCAAATTAGATAGGTTCCTTTTCAATGAAAGCTGGGAAAATAAGTGGACGGACTTGTTAACAAGGGCTCTACCTATAGTCACATCTGTCCATTGCCCCATTAGCCTAGGACAGGAGCCTTTTAGGCAAGGACCTCGACCCTTTAGGTTTGAGAACATGTGGTTGACTCACCCGGACTTCGTGAAGAAGGTTGAGGAATGGTGGAGAGAAGACCTAAGGGGGGTGAAGTGGAAAGGGGTAAGATTTCATAAAAAATTAAAAAGATTGAGAGCACATGTGAAGGATTGGAATAGGGAGCATTTTGGGAGAACAGAAGAAATGAAATCCTCTCTGTTGAACCAAATAGAGGAACTAGATGTGAAGGAATCCCAAAGAGCCTTAAGCCCTCAGGATAGAGATCGAAGATGGAATCTGAAAAGAGAGTTGGATTAAGGAAGGAGATGGGAACACTAAATTTTTTCATGACCTAGCCAATGGAAGGAGAAGGAAAAACCTAGTATCCAAACTGGAAGTGGATGGAACAATCTTTGATACCCAAGAGAGGATAGCCACTTGTTTTGTTGACCATTTCAAATCCATTTTGTGGAGACCCCTAAGCCCTAGAGTGGAGTTGGAAGGTGTGACCTGGCAGAGGCTTCCAGAAGAGAGTAGAAGCTGGCTGGAAAGGAATTTTGAGGAGAAAGAAATTAGAAAAGCTATTTTTTCCATGGACAGATCTTAAGCACCAGGGCCAGATGGGTTTACAATGGCTTTCTTTCAAGATTGTTGGAACATAGTCAAAGAAGATTTAATTGAGGTCTTCAAGGAATTTGAGAATAATCAAGTGATGAGTCGGGGATTTAATGCTACTTTTTTAGCCTTAATTCCCAAAAAGAAAGAGACCAAGCATCCAAAGGACTTTAGACCTATCAGTTTGGTGACTAGTGTTTACAAGACTGTGGCAAAAGTCTTGTCTTTGAGGATAAAACAGGTGCTTCCATGTCTTATTAACCAAGTGCAAGGAGCTTTTGTTCAAGGGAGACAAATTATAGATCAGATTCTAATAGAAAATGAATGTGTGGAGGAGATGAGGAGATCGAGGCGTCAATGTTATGTTTGTAAACTTGACCTTGAAAAGGCCTATGACTTAGTGGATTGGGGATTCTTATCACTCGTGCTAAGGAAGTGTGGGTTTGAGGATAAGTGGTGCAAATGGATAAACAGTTGCCTCTCCAATTGCCATTATTCCATCCAAGTCAATGGGGTAGTTACTGATTTTTTCCCAGCTAGCAGGGGTCTGAGACAAGATGATCCCATGTCACCTTTCCTTTTCACTTTAGTCGTCGATGCTTTTAATACTCCTCTCAGAAGCGGATAGAGTCAAATCTCTAAGAGGGTGGAGAATGGGTAAAGATAGAGTGTCAGTAACACATCTCCAATTTGTAGATGACATAATAATCTTTTGCGAAGGTTGTGATTTGACAGAGGTAAGGAATGTGAAGGATTTATGATAAGATCAATACTGTGAAAAACTTGCAAAAGAAAAAACCTTTTTTGTGTTTGTCCCCAAATTGGTGCTTTATGTGTAAAGTGAAGGGTGAGGATTGTAACCATTTGCTGATACCGTGCTCCTTTGCTACCAATATTTGGAACTGGGTTGTTTCTTTATTTGGGTGCAGGTGGAACTTGCCCTCTGAAGTAAAACTGCTGTTCACTCCGGCTGCTCTTAGGAGATTGACAAAAACAGGGAAGATAATGTGGAAATGTATCAGAGCCGCCACCTTGTAGATTTTATGGGAGGAGAGAAATGCTAGAATATTTCAAGAAAAGGAAAGAAGTCTTGCTGAAGTCAAGGAATGTATATTGACAAAGACAATTCCATGGCTGAAATCTTCACAATTGTTGGCAGATTTCTCCTTTGATGACTTAAGGAGAAATTGGGAAGCAGTGGCTTCTACAGTCTCCACCAAGAACAAATTACAAGTTGAATGGAAACCCCCACTGGATGGAGTGGTAAAATTGAATTTTAATGGCAGCTGCCAAGGTAACTCAGGGCCATCCCGAATTGGTGGGATTCTGAGAGAAAAAGACAGCAATATGTTGTCTCTTTTCTCAGGACCAGTGGGTGAAGGTGATTCTGTAAGGGCAGAGCTACTAGCAGCAATACAAGGTATACAGATGGCTAGTCAATTAGGAGTGAACAATTTGTTAGTAGAAGGAGACTCCAAGGTAGTAGTGGGCTGGCTGAATAGCCCAGACACAGTTTGTTGGGGCTACAAGGATTTGTTAAAGAAAGTTAAATGGATGACAAGAAATATGACTGTTAGGTTCCAGTGGGTAAGCAGATCAGCAAATGCAATGGCTGATTCTCTGGCCAAGCAAGGGGTGTCAAGGGGTGATCTGTTTTGGGCTACTTTGTAATTTGTATCTCAGGTTTGGGCATGTTTAGTGTTTATGATTCAGTCCTTGGGGGAGGTAACATCTCGTGCCTCTTCCTAGGCTGCTTGTAGTTCTGAAATTTATTTCAATAAAACTACTATCATTTATCAAAAAAAAAATACTTTTCATAAAGAAATATTGAGGAAGTCTTCACAATATCGCACAGTCATCAGTTATCAAGTGTGACTTCTCTTCTCTAGTTGACAGAGAAATGGAACTTAAGTCTGAGAGTATCTTTTTTCACAACCCTCGGGCAGCACCACTGGGATTTTCACTAATCCAGAATTGGAGTATCCTATGTAATTTCAGCAGTCATACAGGTTATGCAGACTCTTCTAGATGTTGTGAACTGTTCCTCCTGATAGGGGTGAAAGTTGTGACAAGGAGCCCATATTGCCAAGAGATTGCACCATTCCTCACTTTTGAGTTAAGAGGACTCAGACAATGTCATAGGATGGAGTAGAAATTGTGGCCAAGGACAGCATAAGTTAGCATATTTCATTAATGATATTAGAGATACTTAATCATCTGCTCCATTTCAAAAAAGATGGATTGCAAGGGGTTGAAACTCAATTGCTGATAATCTTGCAGGTGCAGAAAGGGTTTTTCTATAGTGATAGGTCTATGTGTATAAAATTTTTGTTATCAATAGATGGGGCTAAAGCATTCTTTATACTTCTGTACATCCTCTGATGAACACATCTCGCTCATAAATCAATGAAATTATACTGTAATATTTTCTCGAAGAAAGAATACATAACAAATGCATGAACAAGCATACATATTAAAATTTACATCTTTATAAAGATATGTGAACCATTAATAACAACTATTTTGTAGTACCCCGTATAGTTGGGATAAGGCTTCATTGAGTTGAGTTGAGTATATGCCAAAGAGATTCTAGAGACTAATGAATGCACTTGAATTAACCAAATTAGTTATACAAACCAACAGATCCAACCATGTGTCGAAGAAGAGAGGCAACATGCCCATGAAGAGAGGAGATGAATCCTTCCAACTGCTTTTTAGAAGCTGCAAACAAAACCAAGAGAAAGGAGTTCAGATTATCTAAAAAGAACATAAAGGACCTAGTCCTTATGTAATGATGTTATTGATTTTTTCTGCAATAATTCAGGGTTGAACAATACCATTATCTAACATTTTCTTCACTAGATGCACTGCATAAGTGTTACATGCAAGGGTCAGAAGTTGTGGTCGGAGTTCCTCAAAGACAGCATCTCTTTCGTCTTGCGAGCAATGCTTAACACAAGTCTAGGGTGGAAAAAATAAAATTATTGCAACTTAATGTAAATAGAACAATGTCAAGTTTTAAACCTCAAAAAAAGGCTTGTCAGCAGTATATTACCTGCAACACTCGGGAAGAAACATGAGAGCCTGCAACCTCTGGAATTTTCCCTTTCATCTTCTGTAAAGCTTCACTCACCAACCTTGACAAGGAAAAAAATTAAAAAAAGGAAAAAGTAAATAAATAAGAAGAACAAAAAATCAATAATGTTGGTTGATAATGGTAGAAAATCCACATATTAAATTAAATGCTTACTTGGATCTCTCTTCTTTGGCAATATTATGGCGCCTCATCTTTTCCCATAATGATGCAAGTTCCTGAATTGATCAAAAAAAAAAAAATGATGCAAGTTCCTGAAATTAATAAATTTAAAATAAGAAGAAGAAGAGAGTTGACCAGTTCTAGGAGTTTTACGACATGATTCTCTGTACAGACGACCATCCAATTTATTCCAGCCTTCATACTCTACATGCTAATGCTTACCTGTTCAAGTGTGTAATGCCGCTTCCTCCTTTTTTTCCTCGCTTCTGTTAGTTCCTGCAAAAAAAAAAATTGAAACCCCGAATTTATTTATGTGTTGTCTGGTTAAATTTTAAAATTCCCCAAAGAAATACATTGGTAGAGACGGCAAACTTTCAAACAGGTAGACCCAAGAAAATACCATAGTAAACAAAGGTGACATTAAAGAATTTGTCATTTCATTCATGTGTTGCTTGTCCAGTGATAACCAAAAATAATTAAATATAGCGTACAATAAACCCATTCAATCTTGGGCAGTTTAGGCGTCAAAAAAATTTCTTGGGTAGTTTAAGAAGTATTTGAATCTAATAGACTCGTAGTTCCTCTCCATGAATGCGACGCGACACGTGCAAAATACAGCCCATCTTCAGTAAAATCTACTTAAGTATCACTAGCGGGTATAGATAAATGTGTTTTTTCTCTTGTTAAAGTACATTCTTAGTTTCACCGGATCCATATTCTTTATAAACCAAAAGAAGAAAAATAATACGAAAATCAATAAAGAAGACCGACCTTCGCATGTAGACGACGTTCTCGTTTCGATTTTGGTACTTTTTTCTCCACGGCAAATTGCCTCTTCTCAGGTTGAGTTTTGACAGCTTGTTGTTTTGAGGATTTAAAAGGTTTCTTCAACCCCTTGTTTGGAGGTGCTGCAGGTTTCGATTGGACGGATTTCGGTTTCTTCGAAGTGCGCTTTTCTCCTTCTCTCTGAGTGCCTGCAATTCGCTTTCTTTTCATAGATTCGTCTTGGTTGCGTTGGTCCTTCGCCGCCATGAGAGAACGCAACTGCAGTTTTCTGCTTTGTTTATCTGTTTCTGAACTAATTCCTTTCTCCCCCCGTCGGGGTTTTGCGAGGGTTTTTTGTAGAGCGGGTATGTGTGTTCCGGATGTGATGTGAACTATGTGGACATTGGTGCGATCTGAACCTTGATAACAGTCATCTGTCTCTTCACACAATCACACGTTTTGGCTCCTTCTCACGTTTAGGAACTAACGGAGACGGGTACAGTCCGTCAGTCCGTCACTTCAAAATGTATTTTGCGCTTGAGTTGTTCATAAGAAGACCCAATCCGACCAATCCGGACCGATTCAACTCGAATCGGCTGGGTTTTCTTCAGCACCGGTCCGTTTCAGGTCGTAAAAAATCATAAACCGATGGCAAGTATTGAAAACCAAAACTAACGTGAATCGAACCGACTTAGTAGTTAGTTCCTAGTTAGTATTTACAACCTACTTAGTTCCTACTTAACTAAGTTATCTCTATCCTAGTTACAACCTAACTTAATTTCTAGTCTTCTATTTAAGAATGACATTAATGGCAATTATTGTAAGACAACTAAACAAGGAATTTTTTTGGAAAACTTTAAAGAAAATAATCAAATGATCCTAGTTTTTATGGTCTTTTACACCAAATAGGCAACCAATTACAATTAGAATTAGGTGTCATTTTTTACTTAGATTATAAGGTTTCTTGAAATATACAAATTTCAGTCTTCTTTCTCTAATACAGTTTGACTTTCTATTTTCTTGATAACTTCTATTCTAACTTGGTCCGCCCCTACCAATTTCAGTCTTCTTTCTCTAATAGAATTAGTTGTCCTTTTTTACATCAATTTCCAGTCTTCTTTCTCCAATCCACCAATTTATTACCATGGTTGAACTTAGAGCCGAAACCGACCCAACCCAACTCAAACCGACCAGGTCGGTTTTGCTTAACACAATGTCGGTTTTGGTTTCAATTTCAGGTAACCCGACCAGGTCGAGTCAGTTGAAAAAATCTCAATAAACCGACCCAACCCGACTCGTGAACGACCCTATTTTGCACCAATATTTTTAAAATCAAATCGGGCAGGAACCATTTTGGATCAGTTCCGGAGTCGAACGGACGGTCCATTCTGACTTAAAAAATAAAAGGGAATTTTTTTGTTTAGTACCCTGCACTTTGGGCCTTTGGACCCCAAATCAGCTATTAAGTGACATTTGAAAAAAACACAAATGCCCTTCGAGTGTCATCTAATTTTCTATATCAACTATTCAAACATTGACATAAAATTAACAATCCCAAATCCTTGCCTCTTCTATTCAAGAAAGTTGGAGTTACCAGAATGCCCACTCAAACACGACCCCAACTTTCTTGAATGGAAAAGGCAATGATTTGGGACTATTAATTTTTGTCAACATTTAGATAGTTGATAAAGAAAATTAAATGACATTGAAAGGGCATTTGTATCTTTTTCAAGTGCCACTTAATGGCTGGTTAACAGCTAGTTAACGACAAGTATTGGATTGTCACATTTTAAAAGTTTGGGTATTGAATTGTCGCATTTTAAAGTTCAAGGACCAAAGTAGCATTAAGCCCAAAGTATAGGGTATTAATCGAGAATTTTCCCAAAATAAGATAACAAAAACATCTAAAAAAATGTTGTCTGGGTCAACGGTTCAACTGCCTGGGTCAGCAGCCAGCAAGTCACTGACCAAATCAATGATTTTTCGGCCAAAAAGCAATTTTATGGTGAAATGGAATCGATTGTTTGACTAGTTCTCGGGTTTTAGTCTGATCTGATTTTAATAGCCCGTTTGGTTATCGAGAAGAGATGGGATGAGAAAGGAAATTTTTATTTTCTCAATTAGAGTGTCTGTGTTTGTTTGCCGAGACCTATTATCCCATAGAATTTGCTTTTCGGTGTTTGGTTGATGTGAAAATTTTGCAGGATGTTTGATTTAAGCAAAAATGATATCCAATTCCACAACACAGCCCTATCCTATTTATAGGATGACATGGCCTAATATTGTTTGTCTTGCCATGTGACAAGTTGACATAGATATATTAAAAACATGTGTATTTTTACTACATCATACCCGTACTATCAAAAGTAACTCCCAAGATCATTTCAAAGCAAGCAAATACCTATGGCATCATTTAAGCAAATATAAAACTGTTATAACCACCAAGCTGACTATCAAAACAAAACGACTATTGATTATGAATGGGGTTCTTTCAACTTCTCCACCTCCATGCCAGCATCCTCTACGTAGGTCCTAGAGGTGTTACCAATTGTAGGTTGTTTGGGTGGTGGATGCATATTACATTGGTATCGCTGCAATTGATATACGGCCTTTTCATATGTGATATATGAACAAAAAATTGCTCCGCTAAATTTGTGTACTTGGGCATTGCACTCTACCCATCTGAAATAAATTCCTAATTGGCGCCCTTTGAACACAACATAATATTTTGCCATTTTAGACCTATAACCACGTAAGCACATATTCCATCAAGCCCTATATTATTAACCTATAATTGAACTTGGAAATAAATCAACCACCAAATCCATTATGAAATCAAACATATTTAAGTTTCATCTGTACTGATTTCAAGAGATCCATCCATACTAATTTCAACGAAGAAAACCTATTTGAGTAATCATTCAATTAAATAGTCGAGCAACCTATTTAAGTTCATAAACTCAAGTAATAAACTTGTTTAATGTCATCAATTCAACGAAATCAATTATCTACATGGGAACCTCCGAATCCCATATATTGAGTTAAAACCCGTCAATCAAAGAGTTAGAATATACATTCATCTTAAGTTGGAAAACCCTGTATAAATTCATCAACCCAATTATGCCAAATCAACATTCCCATGGGAACTTGCGAATCCCATATATTGAGTGAAGACCTATATTTAACAAATAGATTAACACATGTTCAAACTAAATATTCAACCATCATTCATGAACCATCAGTATTTTCATTTAATCATCCACTTGGGTAGTGTAAGACAAAAAAGGATTGTTTCTATTGACTGGTCAAGACAAAGCCAATCAACACATGTTTGAGTCATATGTCAATCTAAGTAATGTTCAAGTTTTCCAAAACATAAATATGTAGCCAAGAAACAACCCATAAAGCATAACAAAAAAGTGGGGTGTTAGTGAACCATATTCATTAGTGTCTCCAAAAAAGGGGTGTTACCAAAGTAACTTCAATTAAGTGGGCCCAACTTCAAATCTAACCATGCCTTCCTCAATTTCAGAGCCAAGGCATAAAATGCTATTGCCCGATTTTCAGACTCAGTCAGATAATCGATGTCCCTTATGAGGAGGAGGGCTTGTGATCCCCTAAGCTCAGCACGTCATCATAAATCTTTTCCTTCTTCAGCAACCCGATTCCCTTCTCAACTGCAGAAGCCAATGACTTAATGCTAGATGCAATCTCATGTACTTCTTCAGCAACTGTAGCTGCATACGACTTTATCTTCCCAAGACCCCTCCACTCAACTGAGCTACCCTCCTCAGGTGGCCTAGGCTGAAGAGTTGAGTCACCAACATTGTCTCCTTCAACCTCGTCAAATACATGCTCCTGCATTGTCGGCATGCTAGTGGTTTCATTCACTGATGCTGCCTCATGCCTATTTAGTTCCCTAGCAGTGAATACACCAACGCCAGTTACTTGATCATTTCCACATACTATAGCCAGTTGGTCATAGTTGTGGATGGGTTTTCTCCTAAATTGCTTTGCTTCTAGGTGTCCATGTCCAGTTGTAATGGATCAATTGCTACAAGTTCACATCTTACTTGTGTATTGTAATATTTAGGATGAATATCATATTGAAGTTTACCTGGATGTATTCATTCCACACACGGGGCTCTGCACCGATGGTTTTAGTCATGTCATTCCAGGAAAAACCACTAGAATTGATGATGTTCGTTATCGTGGAGAAATTCTTCTTTATTGTCTTCATTCGATTCCTAATGTGGTTCTGTGTGCACTCCACTTCATATTTCAGACTTATGGCTCTTGCAGTTACAGTATATGTCGAAGCCTTAAAGCTCATGTCAACCTTGTGTCCAAGGGTGACTTGCTCCACTAGAGTTTCAATCCATGTGTTATCCATCTCACTTGTCCAGCTCATGTTCACCTTATTAGATTTACTATTGGTTTCATTGGACTGAGTATCCATATCTAACTCTAACCAAGCAATAATAAGTCAAGTTACACAGTGAACATAATAAAATTCATACATCTAGCATGCCACACCAACTAGTTCATATCAGTATTTCAACCAGTATCAACCAAATTTACACCAAGTCCCATCATTCCAATCATCCATAATAAACACACACACACACACACACACATGGTACAACTAAAAACAATAATGTCCAACACAAGATAGTTGTGTTCTTAACATAAACTAGTCAAAAGAAAGATAATAAAAAATGCTAATAGTTAAATAAGGAGTACATGTACATTGTGAAGTTAAACATGGAAATACATGTGAAGATTAATCAAAGAAATTTAACGTTGATGCCTGGACCGAGCCAACTGATAGTCTGCCCACATTTGATTTTCTATCTCCTCTCTAAGACGGTGTCCTTCTTTGACGGATTCATTTCTACTAATGTGTTGAGATGGTTGAGATACTTGAGTCTCATTAACCACATCATCTACCACTTCCCCATCATCTGCATCAATCTTTGCACCTTCAACAACATCGTGATCGTATTCAGACATGATTCGGTCATACGAATCCACACCCATGACATGATTATGTAATATGCAACATGCAGAGACAATCTTGACTTGTGTTTTGAATGGGTAATGCTGCTAAGAAACCAATAGTGGAAACCGCTTCTCGAGAACCCAAAAAATTCGTTCAACTACATTTCACAGTGAAGCATGACGGAGGTTGAATAACTCTTTAGGGTTCTCATGTTGATGTGCACCTCATTCCTTCTATCTTGTGCTCTAATACGATGTTAAGAAGCCAGACTTTAGAGCAAACCTAGCATCTACCAAGTAATATTTACATATTTTAACATACGAGAAAATGGTTAGATACCAAATTCCATATTTACACTTGATAAAACCTATATGGATATGTATTAGCACCTTGTGGGACATGTAGTTTGCGTTCCCTTGCCATTGCACTACTTAACATGCGGGAGTCTGATGCAGCACCCTCCCATCCAAGTAATATGTAGGTGAAAAGCAAGTTGAAATAACATGTAGAAAGGATATTTTGTGTTGGGTAGGACTTACGACCGTGAAATCTAGCTACATCTGCTAGCGGAACCTTCATAGGTATGTGTGTCCCATCAATTGCCAACAAAATCCTGCCAAGCAAAGCATATTGATTGTACTATGTGATTCACTGCCTAAATCAATATAGATAATTGATATATGTAATATTGACACTTTCCTTACCTGAAAATATGGCCAAAAGTCATGTCGGTTTCTAATCTCTTGTGGTGTGTTAGGACTACTTGGTTGGATCAGGTATCTATCTTCTAAACTCAAAACTGCATCTAACACGGAGTTGAAGTGGCAGCTAACAGTCTCTCCAGATCTACTGAAATAAAATCCCATAGTCCTATTCCTAACATTATGTGCTAAAATGTGCCGGAATCTAGCAACTTGTTCTTCTACACTAGTTCTCAATGTATCATGGAGTCGTACGATCTCCCGTAGAATTTTACACAACCTGTAGAAGGATTCCTTCCCCATTCTTAGCTGGTTGTAACAATAAACATGTCATCCCTTATACAGCCAATTCAATAGATCTTGTCTTTGTAAGTCTCGATTGACAGAAGGTTCCCTATCAACATAGTCCAACCATTCTTGTACAAGGGTCAATGCAACTGCAACTCCACTAGTTGCAGCTCCAGCAATCACAATCAACATCTCATTGTCCATCTGTGTTTATATAGAATAAATTTTCTAGCCTTGCTTTGTATTTATGTTTTAAATAAGAGAGCAGTTTAATCAAACAACGGGGGAAATTAACAATAATCAACTGTCACACAATGTATTTGAGATAATAGCAGTAAAAAATATAATTTGAAGATTCACTGGGTACTATGGCCCATCTAGCCTACTCTCTCTCTCTCTCTCCCCATCTCCCTCTCTAACACACCACTTTATGTGGTACTCAAATATTTAGGTGCTACTTGTTGATGGCTGAAATGGCTTAAAAGAAAAACATTTTTCTGGTCATGGATTGACAAGGACCAAGCTGCTCAGAGCTTCAGGTGGGTGGATTTGGTTCGGCTTGAACCAGAACCTAGTTTGACTATTGTGAAAGGATGAAAGCCTATGGTCTTATATTTGGTTTTCCATAAATCTAGGTTGGCAATTTCTGTAAACATTCTTTACTTCTTATAAATTAACTTGCTTTCTTTTATATTTAGTTTGTTTGTATATTTGTTTTTTATAGTGAATGTGATCTATAAGCAATAGTTCCATTTAAATTATCACACTATGGAAAGGAATGATAAATCTACTTTGGTTGATCAATTTCAACATTAAACAGAACAACATCAATGTGTGCAGATGAGACAAAAAGTGCAAATTTCATTTTACTTGTTCTTGCAGGTTCAACAGGTTCAGCATACTTACACAGTTTGTAGACTCTTTTTTCTACCTTGCTTGTTGCATGCAATGCAGAAAACAATTTGTGGAATATATGTGAAACACGGAGCATGAAACAAAGAAAATTACAAAAATAGATAGAACAGAGAAAAAATAAATAGAAACAAACCATTTGCAACTTGGGTAGGAGAAGAAAATTTGTAAATTTAGACTGAAAGAAGGCCTGATCGGAGCTGGTCCAACAAACAAATATATAAGAGTTTATAAGAAAAAAGGGTTCAAATTCAAGGGTTCAAATGAGGCAGTGGAGAAGAAGGGCATTGAGTCTAAAATTTCAATAGGGGTGGTGAAGCACTGAACATGGAAAAGCATGCGATTTCACAGATCCAAAATACATAGCCATCCATTGATCAACAATATATAGAAAAATGGAAGAGAGAATGTGTTATTGATGGTGCGCAATTCGGCTGGTCCTACCTGTCAACGACCTTGCCTCTGAACGGAGCTACAGGGAGCCTAAAACAGAGAAGATGATGAAGCTCCGGGGGGAACCCGGTATGAATGCTCTGAAGCTCAAGTTAGAATTCTTTCAAAGGCAAGATAAAACCAGATGGCGCAAAGTTCACATACATGTTCCTGGGGGGTAGGGAGCCTTTTACAACCACCTCGTGCACTCACTCCTAAGCTTCTGTCAGGTCGGGTATGATTACCTCTGGGCTCCTGCCAGTTCGGGTGTCATCCCCTCTGCTGGACAGAACCGCCACTGCTCCCTTTGTCGGAGCCGTCTCTGCGACTAGCGATGACGGTGGCAGGTGGCGGTGGCAGGTGGCCTTTGAAGTGCGGCTGTCAAGCGTCAGATCCCAAGTCAGTCAGGTGCGCCGCCCTTGGATACGGACCTCCTCGGTGTCAGGTATGGTACGTTTGTTCAGTTCGGCGTCTCGGAGGAAAAGTGCTGGAGTGGTGAGCGAGGTGAAGTCTTGAGTTCGGATAGGGGAGTGTCCCGAATTGCCATGAGGCGGGCCAGTTCGGGTCATTGCCTTGTGTGGCTCGGGGCCTAAGGGAGAGTTCGGGCTCCTCGTAGGGAGTTCAGGCTCCTAGTAGGGAGTTCGGGCTCCTCGTGGGGAGTTCGGGCTCCTTGTAGGGAGTTCGGACTGTTGGTTTCGTCCCTTTGGTGCCCGCACCCTGGGCGCGCTGTTGTGCCGAGCTGTTTGCCTTTGCCACGTGTTGAGTGATTACGAGGTCGGGCCAAATCTTCCTTCATCAATCGCCCCCCACTCCTCGTGCTAAGGGTCTTGCCTTGGCGCGGGGAGTTCGCAAGGTGGCAGGTGGACTTGTCCCGTACTTCGAATCTCGGTTGACTGATAGTGCGAGGTGCGTTGTCAGGGTTGTTAGTTTCTTCGAGCGCCCAAAAGACGGAAAACGCGCCGACCTGCCTACAAATGCTGCCAGACGTGACAACGCGCTTTATTTCAAAAATCCAAAAAGCGCACCGCTGGGAGACGTGACAGCAGGCGTCTTTTCAAATTTTGAAAACGTGCCGCTGCCGCTTTTAATGTGAGGAGACGTGCGCTGGCGTTCTGTCAGTTTCAGAAAGACGTGCGCCGGTGCACTGTCAGTTTCAGAAAGACGTGCGCCAATCACGTCTCGGTCTTAGGGGATGTGCGGTCAGCGCGATTGTGGGCCGTCAGATTGGCTTTGATCTATGCTATTGCTTCTTGGTCACTGTGGGTATAAATAGTGGGGGACCCCAGTCGCTTTGTCACTTATGTGCTTTGCCTCTTGAGCTCGCGTCCAAGTTTCAGCTCGTGTCCAGGCTTTCAGTTCGCGTTCAAGGTTTTTGCTCGTTCAAGTTCCCGTAGTCTTGTTCAAGCTTTTTCCGGGTGAGTACCTTCCTGGAATCCACCTTCTCTCCTCGATGTCTAGCTCGGATAGCTCAGACGGTTCTTCAAGTGGGTCAGATGCATGTTCTACAAACCGAGTTGCATCCCCTGATAGTCCTAGCGAGCCGGAGATAGAGCTCGAGGAAGAGTTCGAACCCGTAGGTCGAGTCGCCTCAGGTAGTTTGGCGTCCACCTCTCGTCGGGGTCGGACGTTAGACAAGTTTGGCCCCTCGACCATGACGCTTGAGGGGCTCCAATCCCTTATTACCTATTACAATTTGCTTGGGGAGTACGCTTATTTCATACCTTCGGGTAGCTTTCCTTGGGAACACGGTCCTTATGAGATTGTGATATTCCGGGAGCAGCTCGCTGCGGGGCTGCGATTGCCTTTCCATCCCCTCCTTGTCAAGGTCTTGAATCACTTCGGCGTTACGGTCGGCCAGCTTCACCCAAACTCCATTCGTAATTTGGTGGGGACAATCTCCCTATTTTGCGAACAGGGCTTTCCTTTAGACTTGGAGATCTTCTCTTCCATCTTAATGTTTAAGAAGCAAGCAGGTCTCCTCCCCGGGCGTAGGCGAGCGTATTACCTGTCTCCTCGCCCGGGTTTTAAGCTTTTACATGAACTTCCTAACAAGGTCCCAGCGTGGAAGTGGGACTACTTCGGGGTGCAAAGTGTGTTGGGGTGGCCGTTTAAGACCGGGTGGGGGGTGGCCGCCCCTGACTCCGATGTTACGCTTGACAAAGAGACGGTGAAGGGCCTCCGGCAATGGGCGTGGCTTGGGCTAAAGTGCCAACAGTATCTGATGGAGGCCAAGCTCATTGCGGCCGGCCTGAGTTCGGGTAGGTTCCTTACTTGGAGGTTCTATTTTGCTCTGTCTGTCTTTTTTCTGATGTCGAACACTTTTTGCAGGTGTGATGGACTCAGGAAGGACTCGTGGTGGGCACTTGTTTCAAGGCATGAAGAGGAGGAAGCGAGTCGCCAAGCAAACTCGCGCTGAGCTGGCCTGGGATGCGGAGCCCGAGGTACCAGACTACCCATTAGAGGATCCGCCCAAGGAGCTCGAGATGGCTCCTCCAATGCAAGAAGCGGCAGGGGGCCCGTATACTGAGACTACACTGGTGCTCCTGCTTACTCTGGGTCTGCTCATACGCGAGCTGGGCCCTCAGGCTCGGGGGCCCCAGGGGAATTCAGGAGTGTGCTGTCGCCGACCTATGCTCTTCAGAAGAGTAAGGAGGCCATTTTCCCCAAGGAGGTCGCGGCGTGGACTGATCTCCCTCTGCACCAGGTGGCCTGCCATGCTGTTACTCATGCCATGGTGGTAAGACTTTTTATCGAGCTCTTTTGCTTTTATCCTTCTTGCTATCGTTCTTTTGATCACTCGTTCTTTCTTTTTGGTAGGTGAACTCTTCTATCCACGCCTTGGCGGCCCAGGTGGAAAGGAGCTCGAGGCAGGCGTGAGCTGTTGAAGAGGCTCTTCGTGCTGCCGAGACGACTTCCCGAGCTGCTGAGGCGGCTGCTCGTGCTGCAGGGGCCAGGCAGGCGAGGTCTCAGAGAGATGTCGAGGCCATGGGAGTCGTAGTGAAGCACATGGCGGACCTGAGGCTGGATTTGCAGCATCAGGTCGAATACCTTCAGAAGGACATTAGGGAGAGGACGCAGATCTTTTCTCAAGGTATTGAAGATGCCAAGAAGAAGGCTGTTGATGAGTACATCGCCTCGCCGAGCTTTGACGACCTAATGGTGGACTCGTACCGAAGGGGTTTCAAGCTAAGCCGGTGGATGATCCGGAATACGTACCCCGAGCTCGATATCAGTGCCATACTTTGCGCATAACTCAGGAGATGGTCAATGCTGCTGATGGTGAGCCAGATTCCGAGGCCGAGGCAGGGCCTTCGGGTATCGTTGAAGTGCCTTCCGATAATGAAGAAGTAGCTCCGGGCCTGTAAATTTTTTTTTTTTTCTGAAATGTACTCCCTTATTTTGAAATGGAATGACTTTTCTTTTGGTTAAGTGTTGGTTGTTTTTTCTCCCGAACTGAACGTGTGGTGTTAACTGTCTCTGAGATGTCAATGTCCCTATTAGTTCGTTGTCTCTGTTTCGCCTTTGGCTTTCTTCGCTTGCCTATGCCGAGGTTCCTTCGTTAGCTCGGCATCCTAGCCCTTAGGCTTTGGTGGCGATTTTATCCACTTCGCTTGGTGGTCTATAGGTAGTATCGCCTTAAATTGACGATGTTCCATGCTCGGGGTACTTGCTTACCTTCTAAGGTTTCAAGCTCGTATGCCCCCCCGAGTGCTTTCTTTACTCTGTAGGGTCCTTCCCAATTTGGTCCGAGTTTGCCCACGCCGGGTTCGGGTACCATGATCTTACGGAGAACCAGGTCGCCGACGCGGAAGCTCCGCTTCTTTACTCTGGCGTTGTACTACCGAGCTACTTTTTGCTGGTAGGCCATTGTTCGGATGTGCGCGAGGTCTCTTACCTCATCCAGTAGGTCGAGGTTGGTGCGTAACTCATCTCCGTTTGTTTGATCGTCATATGCTTCTAGTCGCAGTGTAGGTATTTCGATTTCCGTCGGGATTACCGCTTCGGTGCCGTAGGTGAGGTTAAAGGGGGTCTCTCCTGTGGCGGTTTTTTCCGTAGTTCGGTGAGCCCATAGAACACTTGGTAGCTCGTCCGCCCACAACCCTTTAGCCCGGTCTAGTCGTGCTTTCAGTCCGCAGAGGATGGCTCTGTTCATTACTTCTGTCTGACCGTTTGCCTGCGGGTGTGCGACCGATGTGAAGTTTTAACGAATTCCCATACCTTGGCACCATTTTTGGAACTTGATATCCTCGAACTGTTTGCCGTTGTTGGAGATCAGTACCCGAGGTAGCCCGAAGCGACATACTATGTTCTTCCAAAAGAAGTTCTGTATGTTTCGGTTGTGATTGTTGCTAGAGGTTCAACTTCTATCTACTTTGTGAAGTAATCTATAGCCACCACTAGGAACTTTCTCCCACCTGTTGCTGGCAGGAATGGCCCCAGGAGGTCGATGCCCCATTGTGCAAAGGGCCATGGACTGGTGAGGTATTTGAGGTCGGCAGCAGGCTGATGGTGGATATTGGCATGCTTCTGACACTTGTCACATTTTCTGACGAGCTCGACGACTTCTGCCTTCATCGTTGGCCAGTAGTATCCTTGTTGAAGTGCCTTTTGGGCGAGGGCTCTGCCCCCCAGGTGTCCGCCGCACAGACCTTCATAAGTGTCGTGGAGTACGAGCTCGGCTTCGGCAAGTCGCAAGCAACGCAGGTAGGGGAGCGTGTAGGATCGTCGGTACAATCGTTCGTCTATTATGATGTATTTGGCTCTCTAGCGCTGCACCCTCTTGGCTGCATTGCGGTCCGCAGGGAGGGTTCCATCTAATAAGAAGCTCGCGAGTGGGTCGATCCAGCTCGGCTCTGCTTCAAGGACGGGAGCGACCTCCTTTGCCCCATCGAGAATGCTGGGCCGAGGTAAGTCCTCTATGTACACGGTTCTCATGGTGTTGTGACTCGTGCTGGCTAACCGGGACAGGGCGTCGGCCTCAGTGTTCTCTGACCTCGGGATTTGCCTGATGAAGTGTAACTAGAAGTTGAGCAGAGCCTCCTTTACTTTTGCCAAGTATGCAATCATAGTGAGCTCGCGTGCTTCGTATTCGCCCGTAACCTGGTTGACCACGAGCTGGGAATCACTGCAGATAACTACGTGCTTTGCTCTTACCTTGTGCGCTAGGTTCAGCCCGGCTATTAGTGCCTCGTACTCCGCCTCGTTGTTGGATGCCGCGAACTCAAAGCGTAATGCATATTCCAATTTCGTGCCGCTCGGGCCGCGTAGCACTATTCCAGCCCCGCTACCCTGCTGGTTCGAGGAGCCATCTACGTGAAGGATCTAGGGCTCCTCATCCCAGTTCACGTTTGGCCTAATCAGGAGAGATGCCACATTGGCTACTACTTTACGGGGTTCAGACTCTATTGGCTTGGGAGCTCCGGGCTCGCCCGAACTGGGGATCTCGGGCTTGACCGGTCCAAGGGCTTCGAGGCTAAACGTGCACTCGGCGATAAAATCTGCTAGGGCTTGGGCCTTAATAGCAGTTCTTGGCTTGTATTGGAGGTCGTACTCGCTGAGTTCGATGGCCCATTTCGTTAGTCGACCGGAAACCTCGAGCTTGAGTAAAACTTGCCTCAGAGGTTTGTCAGTCAGGACGATGATAGTGTGAGCCTGGAAGTACGGGCGGAGTTTCCGAGCTGCTATTACCAGTGCGTATGCTAGCTTTTCTATCTGCGGGTACCTTGTCTCTGCTCCCCGCAAAATTTTACTAACATAATAGATGGGTCGTTGGACCCGATCTACTTCTTTTATTAGTACCGAACTGACCACCTCGTCGCTTGCCGAGAGGTACAGTTCTAGGACCTCACCCTCCTCGGGCCGGGTTAAGGTTGGCACACTATCAAGGTAGCTTTTTAGCTCATCGAACGTAAGCTGGCAGTCTCGGGTCCACTCGAACCGTTTGCCTTTGATTGCTTTGAAGAAAGGCAGGCAGCGGTCTGCTGATTTGGACATGAAGCGGCTCAGAGCGGTTATGCGGCCGTTTAGCCTCTGAACTTCTTTTACTTTCCGGGGTGGTCTCATATCTAGGATGGCCTTTATCTTGTCCGGATTGGCCTCAATACCGTGCCGGTTGACAATGTACCCTAGGAACTTGCCCGAGGTGACACCGAAGACACATTTGTTAGGGTTCAATTTCATGCTAAATTGACGCAAGATTTGGAAGACAGAATCTAAGTCTTGTATTAATTCCTGTGAAAACTGCGTCTAGATGACCATGTTGTCTACATAACATTCTGTTTTCGTGCCAATCAAGGGCCGAAACAGCCTATTTACAAGTCTTTGGAAGGTCACCCCGGCATTTTTTAATTCGAAGGGCATGACCTTGTAGCAGTACAGGCCGAACTCGGTTATGAAGCTGGTTTTTTCCTCATCGGACTGGTCCATCCTGATTTGGTTGTAGCCTGAGTAGGCGTACAGGAAGCTTAGCAACTCATGTCCCGAGGTCGCGTTCACTAGGCGGTCAATTCTGGGGAGGTGGAAGCAATCTTTCGGGCAAGCTCGGTTTAGGTCGATGTAGTCGACGCACATGCGCCACTTTCTGTTTGCCTTTTTCACCAGCACTGGGTTGGCTACCCAGCTCGGGTAATGAACTTCCCTTATGAAATCTGCTGCGAGGAGCTTTTCAACCTCTTCGTCGACCGCCCTCCAGCGCTCTGGGGCTAAGTTGCGTTTCTTCTGTCTAACGGGTCTGACTACAGGGTCAATATTAAGTTTGTGAGTTATAAGGCTGGGGTCAATACCGGGCATGTCGGCCGCGGACCAGGCAAAAATATCTAAATTTTGAAGTAAAAAACTCACCAGTTCGGTTCGTAGTGGTTCATCGACGGAAGCACCGATCTGTAGTGTGCGAGCTGGGTCTGTAGCCGAAGTCGAGACTGCGACCGTTTCCTCTATGGGCAAAGCTCGTTCCTCGCCTTGCTCCGTAGGCCGCTCCAGTTCAAGGTCGTTGGCCACCTTGGTTTTTCCCTTCAGGGCGGCAACATAACACTTGCGGGACTCAAGCTGGTCGCCCCACGCTACCCCCACATCGAAGTCTGTAGGGAACTTCATTGCCAAATAGTATGTGGAGACCACTGCCCGCAAGATATGCGTAATTGGCCGCCCTATTATGGCATTGTATGGGGAAGGGGTCGCGACCACCAGGAAATCATGGTTGAGTCTGACCGCACAAGGCCATGTGCCGACTTCCACAGGTACTGTTATTTTTCCGAGGGGCCTGACTTCCTTTCCGCTGAAACCCACCTGAGGAGTGTTCGCGGGCTTTAACTCACTCTTATGCAATTGTAGCTGGTCAAATGCTGACTTGAAGATGATGTCCACCGAGCTACCCGAGTCCACGAGTACGCGCCTGACATCGAAGTCGCTGATCCTCAGTTTTATGACAAGCGCGTCATCGTGGGGGTAGTGGACCCCTCGCGCATCGTCTTCCGTGAAGAAGATCGACTCTTCAGTCTTCGGTCTCTTTGGGGGGTTCTGTTCCTCTTGGGCTGCTTCGCGAACTGACGTCCGGGCCGCTGCCGAAGTACACCCTGCTACCACCGAACCTCCCACTATTACATGGATGGTTCCCCGAACTGGCCTCTCTTCCAGAGGATGTCGTTGCAACGGTTCGGTCAGTCTGCTCCTAGATTCAGGGGAATCCTTTCCGTGCTCCCCTTGCCGACTTGCCTTATTGTTATTATTATTATCATGCTATACAAAATTCCTCAAGTATCTGCGACGGATGAGTCCCTCTATCTCGTCCCGGAGATTATTACACTGTTCGGTACTATGACCGTAGTCTCTATGGAAACTATAGTACAAATTTTTATTTCTCTCATTCGGATTACCCTTTAGGCGAGTTGGCCACTTTACGTATGGGGCGTCCTTGACCGTCATTAAGATCACGGTCTGCCTCGTGTTTAACGGCGTGTAATCCGTCCGAACTGCTAAGGGAGCTCGGAACAACTGGTTCGACTTTAGCTCCCGGGCCGAGTTTTTTCTGTCGACTGGATTGGAGGGCTCGCCTTCCCTCATTCTTTTCTCGTTCCCGCTTTCGATCCGTTGGTTGATTTCTTCCTCTGTTCTCATGAACTTATCTGCGAGCTTGAGGAATTCGGCCACGGTTGCGGGCTGGTTAGCTACCATGTGCCATTTGAAATCTTTGTGCGTTACTCCTCTCTTGGCCGCCACGGGGTCTAATCGCGGTATCTACAAGCACGCTTTATTGAATCGCTTGATGTAGCCCCGGATGGATTCTCCTTCTCTCTGGACTACTCCGAAGATGCTTTCCTCTGTTCTGGGGCACCGCTTGCTGGTGACAAAATGTGCAGTGAAGACCTGTACGAACTGGGCCCAACATCTTATCGACCCGGGGGCCAGGTTCCTGTACCAAGTGCGGGCTACCCCTGAAGGTGGTGGTGAAGGCCACGCACATGCACGATTCACTGGCCCTGGCGAGGTGCATTTGGGACTGGAAAGCATCAACGTGGTTGTTGGGGTCGAAGGACCCATCATACTTGTCCAAAGGTGGGAGCTTGAAATCTCTGGGCATGGGGACTGCCAGGAGTTCTGATGCGAGGGGGGAAGGAACTGAGAGAATCGGGGCAGCTTTTACCTTTGTGTTGTCGAGCTCGATGGGCCCGGAATGCTGGTAGTCTGCTGCCAGGACGCTGAATCGGTTCTCCGTGAGCGGGAACTCGGGCCTGGAGCGCCGAGGTGCTGACCTTGCGGGCGAGGTTCCTGACCCGCCTGCGAGCTGCGAGGCGGGGGTGATTTTTCTCTCTCTTCGGCCTGGGGATGAGGCCTGGCTGTTAGGGGGTTCTGGGGCCAGGAGGCTTTTCCCTGGTGGGGGCGTCTACCTTGAGGGGAGGCCTTAACCGGCTTCGGAGCAGGGTGCCGAGGTGGAAGTAGTAGTTGGTTCAGAGGCAGTTGGGGGAACTACTGCTGATAATGATACTAGGAGATGTTGTGCAGTACTTGGTGCTGCTGGAGCTGATGTTGCTGGAATTGTTGCATTTGGGCTTGCATTGCCCGCATGCATTGCATCAAGTCGTCCAACTGGTTCTGGCTGGTTGCCAGGGGGACAACAGTTGGTTCAGTAAAGGTTGTTTCGATAAGGAGAGGAAAGGGGATGCTCATGGCAGGAAGGTTTACGGGCGCCATTACTTGTGGCGCATTCAAGCTGGGGATCCTATCCACCGAAAGGGGGATGGTGAACTGTCTGACGCACACCACGGGGACTTGAAGTTGTTCCCCGGTGGTGCTTGTCTCCGTGCCACATCTGGCGTTGCTGGAAGAAGCCATGAGTGTTAGGGTTTTTGGAGAAAAGAGGTTATGAGAGTTTAGAGGGAGGCTTTTAGAAGCGAGTTCCCACAGACGGCGCCAATTGATGGTGCGCAATCCGGTTGGTCCTAGCTGTTAACGACCTTTCCTTTGAACGGAGCTACAGGGAGCCTGAAACAGAGAAGATGAGGAAGCTCCGGGGGGAACCCGATATGAATGCTCCGAAGCTCAAGTTAGAATTCTTACAAAGGCAAGATAAAACCAGATGACGCAAAGTTCACATACATTGTTCTTGGGGGGTAGGGAGCCTTTTATAACCACCTCGTGCACTCACTCCTAAGCTTCTGTCAGGTCGGGTATGATTACCTCTGGGCTCCTACCAGTTCGGGTGTCATCCCCTCTACTGGACAGAACCGCCACTGCTCCCTTTGTCGGAGCCGTCTCTGCGACTAGCGATGACGGTGGCAGGTGGCCGTTGAAGTGCGGCTGTCAAGCGTCAGATCCCAAGTCAGTCAGGTGCGCCGCCCTTGGATACGGACCTCCTCGGTGTCAGGTATGGTACGTTTGTTCAGTTCGGCGTCTCGGAGGCGAAGTGCTGGAGTGGTGAGCAAGGTGAAGTCTTGAATTCGGATAGGGGAGTGTCCCGAACTGCCATGAGGCGGGCCAGTTCGGGTCATTGCCTTGTGTGGCTCGGGGCCAAAGGGAGAGTTCGGGCTCCTCGTAGGGAGTTCGGGCTCCTCGTGGGGAGTTCGGGCTCCTTGTAGGGAGTTCGGACCGCTGGTTTCCTCCCTTTGGTGCCCGCGCCCTGGGCACGCTGTTGTGCCGAGTTGTTTGCCTTTGCCACGTGTTGAGTGATTACGAGGTCGGGCCAAATCTTCCTTCATCAGTTATCTTAAGCCAAAATACAATATTTTGTTGTTTCAAATAACCTAAAGGAAAATATATATATCAACCGAAAAACAATAGATCTAAAATCAATAAAACAAAAAAATGGTTTGAGACGACCTGAAGCAAAAAAATAAAAAATATCAACAAAAAAATAGTAGATCTGAGATCAATAGAACAAAAAAATGACCTGAAGAAAAAATATAAAAAAACAACAGTAGATCTAAGATCAATAGAACAAAAAAATGGTTTGAACATCAGATCTGGATTTGTGTTAATGTCCGGTGAACAAACAAATGCCAGATCTGAGTTCATATTCATGTTGATGTGCAGATATGGAACTAACAAATGCCAGATCTGAGCTTCGACAAACGAACTGGCGATGAGCAAGGAACTGGCAAACTCAAATGCCAAAAGCCAGATCTAGACGACCAAGTATAGACGAAAATGGCGATGAGATTTGGAGGGGAACCCATCCAATGGAACAAGTCAAAAATGGTATAGAAATGAACTGAAATGACGAGAGAATGCCAGATCGAAACTTACCTTATGACAAAAATGCCAGATACGGTGTTGGAGATGTTATCGTTGGCTGGTAGGAAGGAAGGAGACGAAGTCTGGTAGGTCCCTGTCAACAATATTTTCTCGCGTTTTGCCCTTCTCAGCAGGGTGATGAGACCCCACCTATTGATTTTTGAGAACTCACGACCCAGTTTTTTCTCTTCCTTTGAAACAAACGCAAGAAAAAGAGAATATTCTTCAAAATGCTTCCCTTCCCATGCGTTTCTTAGCAACCAAACGTACCATAAAAAACCATGTTTTGCACCTTTTTTTTTTTAACTCATTAACCTAATTGAAGTTTTTTTTGTGGTTAACTTAATTGAAGTATTAGGGTATGTTGCTTTCTAAATAACTAAATGGACACATCGTTTCCAGCAGAGGAGTCTCTACCCACAAGAGCCGCACACTACATGTTTGTATGTTGTCATTGATGTGGCCATTGGTGAGATGTGTGTTGTTGTTTATTATAGGTACTGTATGCGAGCAAGAAACATGGACTACTTCTAATTAAGGTTGTAATTAGATCGGATTTAAATTGGACTTAATTGCATTCACATCCAAATTGATTAACATGTATTTGGATCCGATGCCCAGTTCATATCAGTTTCTTATTTAATTTATGCATGCCTTATATCATGCTTAAATGGAAAATTGCTGAAACTTCCCTTGAAGTTTGATAATTACAACCACCTCTTCTAAATTTTTTGATGTTGTTGCAGTAGACCCTTTTTGCTAGAATCCTATAAAAAGAGGCATGAAAATGTTTAAAATACCCATGTGGTTGCTTTTGACCAAAGTGTTTCTTTTCCACTTTTTCTCTTCATATGATTCACTGGCCCAAACCCTTTCAATATATTTTTCTGGATTTGATGTATTTTTTAAATTTACCCTTCATATCAATTATTCAAAGGTAAAGCTACAACTTTAAATTCTCTATTTTCTATTGTTTATAAAATTTGTATTGTTTTTTCCTAGAAACCAGCCTCAATATTAACTAGATGGGTATTTTGGATTTTTTTTGTGCATCAATTGTGTCATATGGTTCAGGGGAGATAATTGCAATTACCAAACATCAAGGGAGGTTTCAGCAATTTATCCAAAATAAAAGAAAAACCAATTCCTTTTAACTTATGCATGTATAATAATTATATATAAATATAAACTATTATTCCATAAAATAAAATAATAAATTTTAATTGGTTTCAGATCAAATAGGATTAGATCCACATCCAATTTAATTATTAATCAAATATAAGTTATAACATCCAATTTTGGGATAATTGGATGGGATGTCAAATGGAGTATTTAAACTTGAGTCCACTGTCAACAATAGTTTCTAATGTCCAAAGGTGAGGAGGGGTACAAAATGTATATAACACCCATTTGCGTACATTAAATCATCCGGACCAAGTGTTGCGGGGCAAATGGTCAAGTTAGAGACAACGTGGAACCTCTTGAGTCCCTTGATAAAACACCCACAAGCACACATTATGATTGTGTTTGGTACCAATATCGTTTAATAGTTAATTGGCATCAATTTAGCACCAAATAGGTATTTCCCCCATTGGAGCCTGAAATTTTGCTTGGTTAAGTTATAAAACTAAACAGCCCTATATTATTTGAGACCAGGTTGTGGGTCTATTGTTTAATTGATTGAATCCTTCATAGTGGATGTGTGGCCCAATGGTAGATTGTCACCTATGATAATCTGATGTCACCATGCACAGGGCTATGGGTTACTTGATTTGAAGAATTTCAATCACATCAGATTTGACTTAGGATTCAAGCCCACTAAAAAAAATTAATAAACTCCCAACCAATTTGGCCCAAGTTGCACCCCTAATGTATTAGAGTATTTGCACTACTGAAGTTCATGAAATAGACCAAATGGGGCTACATCAATAGCAAATCATGAGGCATAAATAAACAAACAACTTCGAACTTTGCATTATTGTCAATAAAATGAATTAAAAATAATTTTGATATCATATGTCATGAACAAGGGTTCAACCATGATATAGGAAAAACTTTTAACTAATCAATATTGGTAATTTGGTATTAGGGAGGTTTGAGTGGTCAAATCTCTTGTCGGCAACATACATTTCTCCTATGAATAAAACTAATTCAAAACAACTTAATTTTTACTTTTTATCTTATAACTATTAGAAAGGAATGACATGCAAGCCGGTTTTATTAATAGATCATATAAATATAAACTTCTAAGGTTGTGTTTAGTATCATTGCCATTTATATTTGCAATGTTTTGTACTGGTCAATACAAATTTTTTAGAAATTGACTTGTCACATCACATCAAATAACCACTTCACTAAAAAATATAGGCCTTGGATTAGGTGTTGGCGTTTATATAAGTGGCATGATACCCAATGCCATATTGATAATTCAAAGAATTTGTGGTCAAAAAAATATATTCTTATAACATTTATATAGCATTTGAATTGTTGTATTAACCAACCTAAAATGTTGCAAGTAGAAATGGCAATGGTACCAAACATAACCTAAGTATATAAAAGGTGCAAATATTTAAATTGGTTCGTACTTCATATATATGATCCATATTTAATCCAGTTGTAAAGATATCTCATTTTACAACACCCTTTACACTCAATTTCAAATTCAGGCAAACCGATACCATTTGCAATATGGTATTTGTCATGTAATCCAAGAGATGATATATCCAACTTTATCATATGATCTTTTACCTCCACCAAAAAAAAACTGTCTTGTGATTTATCTCTTCGTGGATACCTTTGTGCTTTTCGATAAATAAAACCAAACATTGCATAAAGGGAAAATCTATGATGCCGTAAAGACATTGTACCAAAATAGTTTTAATCAATCAAAAACCTATTCTTGAATTTTGATAGCTTCAGAGAAGTCTTCCTAAGGCTGAAGGTGGTTTAGGTATAAGGAAGTATAAGAGGTTTAATTCTGCCCTTCTTTGTAAGTGGATTTGGATGTTCTCGGCTGAGAGTAATGCTTGGTGGAGATCCCTCATAGTTGGTAAATATGGGGTGGAGTGGGGCAACTAGAGATCTAAGGATCATCTTCCAAGTTGGGGCAACTCCCTTTGAAAAGGTATCATGAAGAATTTATCTGTTTTCTTGGAAGGGAATTTAGTCAAGATTGGCAAAGGGGATAGAACTAAATTTTGGAAGGACTCTTGGTGCGTGGAGGGGCCTCTAGCTGAGTTTTTTCCCCTTCTTTTTCAATGTGTCGCTAACCAAGAAGCATGTGGCTGAGTTTTTTTGTTCAGCTGGAGACTCTATTGCTTGGACCCCCCCCCCCCCCTCTTTAGGAGGAATCTTTTTGATTGGGAGTTATAAGAGATTGTGGAGATGATGACTCTTCTTCAGAAGCAGAAGATAGACTTGCTCTTAAAAGACAAATGGTGTTGGAAGTGGAATTCAGATGGGGAATTTTCTATCAAATCCCTGGCCTCTAAGCTTTGTAGATTGGGTATCACTGATTTTCCAACTACACAGATATGGAACTCTACAAGTCCATCAAAATCCAATTTTCTGATTTGGATGATGGCCCTTGACAATTGTCATTCCAAATCTAATATTGTGAGGCGGGGCATTCAAATTTTGGATTTATCTTGTAGTTTTTGTGGGCTCCTTCTGGAATCGACAGACCATTTGTGTATTCACTATTCGTTCTCCTCTCAGGTTTGAGAGCACTTTCTCCAATACATGAATATCAGTTGTGTAACGCCTAGATCGGTTAAGGAGTTCCTTTGCTATTGAAACGTCAAAGGCTTAAGCAAGAAAGGAAACTGGTGTGGAGGACTATTCCTGTTGTTGTCTTGTGGTCCATTTGGGCTGAGAGGAATAGTAGAATTTTCTATAATAGAGCTAAGAGCCCTGAAGATATAATTCAGAAAACAATGGCAAGTTGATGTCTTGGGTGTCTGCTACTGAGGAGTTCAGAAGTCTGAATTTGTCTGTTTTATTTCGTTCTAACTCATGGTGGAGATTGTAATTGTTGTAGTTTTTAGGCTGCCTTTCTGAGTCTAAATCCAACTTGTATATGTTTTGGTTTTGAATAAAATTATATTACCATTTTCCCAAAAAAAAAATTGATAAATTCCATCTGATTGATTAAAACAGTTGTAATACCTTTGTGTTTGTTGATAAAATAAAGGGAAAATTTCTGATTAGTACCCTTTACTTTGGGCCTAGTGCCACTTTGGTCCCCAAACTTCAAAATGTGACAATTCAGTACATGTACTTTAAAAGCATGACAATCTAGTACTTGCCATTCACTTACTGTTAACCAGCTCTTAAGTGACATTTGAAAAAGACAAAAATGCCCTTCGAGTGTCATCTAATTTTCTTTATCAACTATCCAAACATTGACAAAAAATTAACAATCCCAAATCTGCCTCTTCTATTCAAGAAAGTTGGGGTCACCAAAATGCCCACTCAAATGTGACATCAACTTTCTTGAATGTAATAGGCAAGGATTTGGGACTGTTATTTTTTTGTCAATGTTTAGATGGTTGATAAACAAAATTAAATGACACTTTAAGGGCATCTATGTCTTTTTCAAATGCCACTTAACGGCTGGTTAACAACTAGTTAATGGTAGGTACTGGATTGTCACATTCTGAAAGTTCGGGTATTGAATTGTCGCATTTTTAAATTTGGAGACCAAAGTGGCACTAGGCCCAAAGTACAGGGTACTAATTATGAACTTCCCCTAAAATAAAATTAATCAAGCATTACATAAAGGGAAAATCTATGATGCGAGAAAGACATGGTACCGGAAGAGTTCTGCCCATCAAAACCTATCTTTCTAGTATCATAGTCTAATCCTTTTTATCAATAGAGAAATTATTTTATTAAAAATTTGGAAAGAGGAAAAGATAAGTACAACTTTTTAGCCCACTTTGCTATTCCAAATTACAAGGATGCCCAAATCAGTTCTTGCCTCATAACCCCTTGCTTAGCTAAGGTGTTAACTAAACCATTTGCACTCCTAACCCATTTAAATTCAGCCACTATTTCCTCTACAATCATTTCCACTTCCCTTGGAATATACTTTGGGGAACAAGGAATATTCCCATTGGATTTATCCCATTACACAGTCAAACCTCTGCAAAAAATTATTGGTTATGCAAACCGATGTTTTAAGTTCACTAGAAGCTAAGAACAGTTCATTGTATACAAAGTAAATCATGAGGTTTTCTTTGTCCTTATTTTTGTTGCTATGAAACTTTGAGTTAGTTTTAATTAAGGAGAATTAAATCAAAACTAAAATGTTTTTGGAACAACGTTTTATAAGAAATCATGGATATTGCAAATTTTTGTTGATATGCAAATTTTGAATTTTGACTATTATGTTTTTGAAGGATTTTTTATGGGGTGTTCAATAATGTGAATGTTTTTGTTTTCACTTGTTTTTTAAAACCGATACACCAAGGAGAAAAAAATAGATTCTCTAACCTTGTTTTTTATTTTAAGAAGTGAAAACAATATGGTTTTGTTTTCAAAAACATATATTGTTTTTGAAACCAGCGACAAGCAAAGCAATTCACATTAGAGAACCCTAAATTTCTTAAATCTATAGTTTATTCTAAAATTCATTTGTCCACAATGGACTCCTCGTATTGCTTTTCAACCCTTTTAGATTTTTTATTTAAAAAATCTAAAATTAAATACTCACCCACAACCAAGTCACTAAAGAAAAATGTAACATGGACATCTCTATAACACCAAACCATGTATGTGCATGTATATGTGTTTGTGTTAAAGACTTAGGTTGCATTTGGAATTCTTTATTTTAAGGACTTGTCTCATTTTTGTAGTTAAAATGCCCCTATGAACAATGAGTCTTCAATTGCAAAAAGGAGATAAGTCCTTGAAATGAGGAATACCAAATGCAGACTAAGTATTTGCTAATTATGTCAATAAGGAAGCTTGTTAGAAAACCCCACCTATATTTGCCAATTCAAAATATACAATGTATTGCCCCATAAATTAACAAAATCTACCATTAGTTTCACTTTAATAAATATGTAGAGGACTAGATGTCCAAACTATCCCCTCACAATAATAAATAAGAACATCCTCATCAAGTCACAAACTTATGCTTAAGAAACCATTTAGGACTACAACTCTAGGTGGATTGGATGGAATTGAATGTAGGTAATAGCCTAATAAGACCAACTTCTAAGGTTGTGTTTGGTCTGATATGAAATAAGAGAGAAACAAAAAGTTGAAGAAAAAATTTTATAGATCATTTGATTCACAGGTATAGGGATCTAAATTGGAATTAGAATGGTTTGCCATTTGGTTTGATGGGATTGGTATCTAACTCTCCTTCCTGGTGGAATCATATTCCCTCATTTGAAGGAATGATCATTCCACCCCTTGCAAATGAGAAACCCATTTAAGCTTACTAAAAAAAAGCCTCCTTCCCTCCATCTATATATATTGGCACCCCCTTCTCCAATGGTTCAACCCTGAGGTAATTCACCATTGTAAACAATCTCATTTCAGTTTTGGTTTCAATTCCTGCCTAAAGCAAACATGTTAAGGGAATAGACCATTATGATTTAGATTCCATGGGATTTCAATTTTGATTATGATTTCAATTCCAATTCTGGTTGTAAACCAAGCAAACCTTTAATGTATTTCACAAAAATCCTAAAATACTTACCCTTAGCTTCTTGTTTCCCTCTTATTCCCTATCAAACCAAACATACTTCTAAATGTGGCAGCATAATTAAAGTCATAACACAACCTATACATGAATGTTAGTGGTAAACTGATCAAAGTTAAATGGTAACCCATATTGACTCTATCCTATTGGATTAGGTTGTATTAGCCTTAATCGGATTTGAGTTGAGGTGACCTGGTACTAAATGCAATTTATTGTCATTGCATCATTGAAATATTTGTATATAGGCTTGGTTCAATATAGGTGACCTAGTAGTTGAGATGGTAAGTAGACCTCACAATTGTAGTATTCTTTACCCTTATAAAACAAAGCCTGACCTCACATGGTCAGTTGACATCCCTACCCCTTAATCCCCTTTAACATGTGGCACATAATAAAAAAATGAACAAAAGTGTATCATATATGGATTAGTCAAGTTAAATTTGATAGGTTGGGTTTAAGTTGGAGTTGCTTTGCGTTGGATCTTATTTGAGCCAGTTCCATGCTAAACCCAATCTATTGACACCCCTAAGCATAATCCATGATCATTCATAATCTCAATGCTAAAGCTTAATAAATTGTTGATGGAGGACAAAACTTAATTTGGTAGGCATGCAAGTTTTAAATAGTTGAACAAGGTATTGATGTATTGGATGTAAGACTGAAATCTATAGACATGCTTGTTGGGAGAACCTTATCTATGGTAAAGAATACTAAATGCAAAGGAAGATTCTAAAGTTGATTCAAATATTAGGGAGAAAATTTGGGTATTTAAAGCGGAGCTAAAAAGCCACCAAGAGGACCTCTAGTAGATGGGAAAATGGAACACAAGACCTAGAAGCTAAGGGCTTGTTTGGCAATGTTTTCACCTATTTTTGTTCTTTTAGAAATTCCTGTGCTAGAGCAAGAATTTTATTTCTTGTTCATTGGGAGCAACAAAGGCGTTTGGAAAATTGTTTTTCAATAAAGAATTTTTGTTCTACAAAAATGGAAATAGAGTTTGGATAATGAAACTATTCCTTAACATCAGTTTTGCAAATCCATCAACATTAAGCATAAAATTAACTATACAAAACATGTGTCATGTCATATCCTCTAAATCAACACTCCAATCACTTCCCGAGACAAGATCTATGTAGTAGCAAGAGATGTTTCACCAAGTTGACATATAGTAGTTGTTCATGAAGATAACAATAAAGGAGGAAATGCATTTAGGAAGAAAAAACAGAGCATACAAAGTTAAAAATGTCAACAACGAAGAAAACCTTACCTATGTATGAGAATTTGACTAGAAAATGGACGTTGAAGATGATAAACTAGTTGTTTGTCGTCGGTCCTTGACACATAGCGGGTTTGTAGTGGGAGCATTGGGAATAAATGAAGAATATTGCTCATACTAGGGCTTAGAAGGGTGGGGAGTTTATGTCGTTAATGCAAAATAACGACGTTGTCCTTCTCTCGCATGGGAAGGGCAAATATGTGTTCATAAATAGACTGGGACAATGTGAGAACTACACATTCCTTGAGAACGTGTTCTCCGGGATTGTTGATTTGTCACTCCCAAAGAACACATTTTTTTTGGCACTGTTCTCACTCGGGAATGACTTGTTTCACACTTTTTTTTTTGTCAAACATGTTTCTGTTCCACGGGAGCACTAGGAATGAGAGAAGCATTATCAAAGAATGTTGCCAAATATGCCCTTAAGTCACTATTTAGTTTTGAATTTGGTTAGGAAGGAATTGCTCCAACCTTCTAAATGGGTTAAAAGAAATATTCTTAGACCTCAAAATATCAGTGTTGCCAAGATAACCTTGGTTGCATGAATGTTTTCATTGTTTGTTGAATGAATTCCTATTAGGCTTAGTTTGGAAAGAGTGCAAATACAAATATGTACAATGCAAATACATACAAAATAATACAAATTACAAAGTTTTGTACTCCTTCCAAACTGACCCTTAGTTACAAATTAAGGGCCCGTTTTGGCAAGTCTTTTTGAGAAGCATAGCTCTGACAGTCAATAGATGCATTGAGCTTTTGACATAAGATCTGGGCAGCTCGAAGATCGTTTGGCAAACACGCATCTTTTCGTGCATTGTTTTGGGTCTTTCTGCACGGGATTAAAACGCGGAAAATGCATGAAGCTTCATTTGGAGCTTCCCAAAATCAGCCCAAAATGGGCTTCCCGCATATTTTTGGCACCCCATCTTTTGGCGGCGAGATCTTCTGTGTGCCAAACGGGAATAGACCGATTTTCGGTCTTCCCAGCTTGTAAGCAGCCGAAAGACAGTTCGGAAAGACACGCCAAACGGGGCCTAAAAAAAGGCAAATCTCTTAAAGTACCATTGAATTTTAGGAAATTGGCTTTTACTCTACCCCTACTATTTAAAAATTGTCTTAAAGTACCCCAAGTTTTATAATAAGTGATGATCGTTAGTAATCGTTAATGGAAATATGAAAAAGACTGTTTTACTCGTCGTCTTGGGTGCACCATAATTCATTAAGCACCATCTTAGGAAAAATGGAAAAAAAAACTAGAGATATGAGAGTAGGAGTTTTAAAAGAAAAGTCCCAAAACATCATATCATCACATGATTATAGAGGTCATATTACAGAGAAGAAATGTAATATAAAATGGTTTTCATAATCACATAGATTTGAGTCAACTTTTTCCGTTGTTATACCTGATCATCAAGAGAAAAGCATGACTTAAAGAAAAGAATAGAAGCACATATTGATTCTTTATGATACTAATAGAGAGCCTAAATGTGTCAATTCAGCTCATTGTAAAAATACTAATAGCCCGTTGGAAATTTCCCCTCTCATCAAGCAACTCAACCTCAGTCTTAGACCTCTTTTGGTTTCTTAGACCTTGATTTGAGGTAACAAGCAAGAGCACCTGTAGCAGTAATGACTTCAACATTAATTGCATAATTTTGGGTCTTGTCAGGTGATACACCCAATGTTAAGGAAGTTGGGCCACTTGGTTTGGCATTAATGGATATGCCCCTAAAGCTTGTAGTTGGTTCTTCTAGTTTTGGGCCCTTGTTTCCAAGCTTCTCCTTTTTGTTTATTCTTGATGAAACATTTTCCTCCTCGTTAAGGATTTTAGAATTGCTTGAGAGCCTTTAAGAATATCTTGCAGCATTTTTTGTCACCATCGTTTCAAGTTATGAACAAGGTTACAAGGGGTGTAGCGTCCATATGAGGGTTGTCATTAATAGACTTGATTTAATTCTTTGGATTGAAGTTGCAACAATAACATGTTGTAGGTGTTAGCTATAGTAACAAGGTTTTGTAATGAGCAAAGTGGGTGAACAACAAAAAGAATCTGTTGTACAACAACAAACACTGTAGGGGCTTTGTTTTCCTCCATTATGTGAGCCTTCTTGGTGAGGGAAAAAGGAATGGTCTTCCATTTCAATCTTAGTAATTTGCCTTTGACCTTCAACCAAGTAAAGGTTGAAGGTTGTGTTCTTGTCCACAAGGTGGATGTTAAGTTTTATTTTGAAAATTTGAATAATGAGGGCAAAATTAATCAAAGAAGGTGATATTGAGTTTTAAAAAAATTCTATGTCACGTGGTGTCACATGCAATGGATTGTGATGGAAAACTAACAGACAACAACGACAAAGGAGGACTTAGCAACTTGTTAGAAAAAACTTTGGGGTACTTTAAGGTAATTTCTAAATAGTAAGGGTGCGTAAGTCAATTTCTCAAAACTTAAGGATACTTCAAGAAATTTGCCCATAATAAAAAGACATTTAAACAAAAAATCATGTATCATGGATGAACTCTCTTCTCTCTCTGGCTGCTCCCTCCAATCTCCCTGATAAAAAAATTATTGATTTGTCATATTTGCAATGAACGATTGCCATTTTAAATGGGTTGAGTTCAACCCAATATGTCAAACAAAATAGGATGTTCAACTGGAACCATCCCATCTCACAAATAGTGCCTTTATCCTCAAATAGAGTTAATTTCAATTTTAGCAAAAGTTAAACTTAAGACTAGTAAACATGTTTACAAGTTGGGTTCGAATAGGATTCATTCAAAATTTGACAAAAGTTAAGTCCAAAACCAACCCATGAGCAAGTGTAGTGAATAGATGTTCCACCCCATCCTACAATGTTTTTGTCTCATGTTCTTGTTAGTAGTGCATCCCTTGATGGGTGAGTCCGTGAGTGGATAAATGCTCCTCCCTACCAATAAACATGTTTACAAGTTGTATGATTTGTTGGAATGTTGTTTTTGTTTAATGAGTTACATTGTTACATATTCTCTACCCATGATAAATGGCTTGATACAGATTGACCTAAAATTGAAAACAACCTAAGACCTTATTAAAACAGATCCAACCTCATCGGATAAGATTGGGAGAAGACTGTTTACCATTTAACACGATCCACTAACTCTCTCCCTATTCATGTTTTTTGTTGGGTTAATTACTTAGTTACTTATATATATCTTGTATATTTGAGAAATTACTTATAGATACCCTAAACTTTAATAAACAACTTATATATGCCTTGTTAACCATCCCCAAATAACATATGCAGGACCATTGTTAGTGCATCATTTGGACTAAAAACCAAAACTTTTATAATACCAATATTGCCCTATGACAAAAAACAAAACCCATAAATTTTGATTCCAAAACTTGCCTTTTTAACCCTACTCGATGAACACAAGGAAAATAAAAAACACAAACACTCCTAGACTCGATACTCCTCCTAGCCAACCAAAGACAGAACATAAACAACACAGGTGCACGCCTGTGCTTGAGTTAGAGTATACATGGATTCTACTACCTCTCTCTTGCCACTTGATCTTTCATTATTCCTCTTCTGTTGCCGCCCTCCCCATCCTCTTTTTGTTCTCAACTACAAATTACCACCTATCAACACCTCAATAAACAACCCACCACCTATCACAACTTGGTTCGACGATTGCTACATTCACTACTATAACTACTATAAGTTTTCTCATTGGATTGGTGTTTCCAATATTGTCCCAATTGAACTACATTTATGTCATGGTTAGGGCTCAATTTCATCTGGTCCTCTAGACTCTCCTTTTGTAGCTTAGAGTTGGAATCAACCTTCCCTTGTATCTAGGGTTTATTAATGAAAAGATTCTTTATGGAGGCAACCATGGTTTTTGAACTGTCATTGACCTAAATGGCCGGACCATTTGGCCCGGGAATCGTCCAGGCTGGTTTTGTTTTACCTCAAATTTGGTCTATGGTCAAAAATTGTTGAATCGGCCAATGACCCGTTGACCCGGGCGGTCAAGATGTTAGTCCGGAAATCAATGGTTATAATGGTTCTAGTTCTGGATCATTTTTTTAAAACATTGGAGGCAATAACAATAGGGTCTACACTGAATTGACATAATAGTATGGTAGCTAGAATGGTTCTCGTTTTGGGTCATTTTTTAAAACATTGGAGGAAACAACAATAGAGTTTACACCTAACTGACATTCTAGTGGTTGGGTATGGAGATTTAGTGTTTATGCACCAAAGAAGAAGAGGAAGAAATAAAATTAAAAAGAAAGAAAGAAAATGGCATATTTTGAAAATTTAATGAATAATTAAGGATATTTCTATCTTTTACATTTTATCTATTAGATTAAACTTTTGGAATGTAAACAAGATAGGTATACGTAGGTTTTGAAAGTTAAGGGTACATTTAAGTAATTTCATCAATATACAGGGTATATATAACTAACCCTTTTTTTGATAAGTAAATAGTATAGGACTCGCTAGTTTCTTTTTTCCCCTTCAACAACCATCTCCACTTTAATAGAAATTAAAATGCCCATTCAAGGTTGCATGGAATACAAGTCAAACTATTTTATTAATACAAGGGAAATGCTTCAAAGATGTTCTCCGATCCAATCACCATGCTTGTTGATGAAGCTTCAACGATAGTAAAACACGCTGAATAGGTAATATACCGCTAACTGGAATTTTTGTATGGTTCACTTTGGTGGTTTAATGATTGACAATGACTTTGCTCACGGTGCTGTCATATTCTTTTTATATGCCATCTAAGGGAGAAAATTATACTGGTAGAAATATGTGATAATTGAAGAATTTTGATTAATAAAAATAAAATTTCCAATTAGTATCCTGTACTTTGGGTCTAGTGTCACTTTGGTCTCCAAACTTTAAAATGCAACGATTCAGTATTCAAATTTTTAAAACGTACAAATTTAGCACCTACCACTAACTAACCGTTAAGTGACATGCAAACAGACATAGATGCCCTTCGGGTGTCATCTAATTTTCTTTATCAACCATCCACTCAAATTAGACACAAATGCTCTTACTAATCCATTCGTATGAAACTGTGCAACAACTTTCGTCCAACCAAGCCATTCAATCTCGACACCATCACTCCCTTCTCCCTCTCCTCTCAGAATGAATACATCTTCTTCAATTGTAGCGAGGATGACGTGCTCATCGAGCCCAAGCCCAACTTCTGCAAGCGGTTCCTAGAACGATGAGATTGACAATGCTAGCTATCTCTACCAACATATATCCGAATGCTTTATGGAACTGGGTTGGAGAAGGTCATGCTGCTCTTATTACCCCAAGGCAACAGAGAATCTCTAAGGTTGATGCTGAAGTACAATGCATCTTACATAAGTGTTTACTAGAGAACCAACGGTGCAACTCCACCTTACAATCCAGTCCTCGAGTATGGAATTCAGATAGATTTTGATATTTCGGTGACCACCCGTTGCCTTTAGTGTCAGGATTAACTCCAAGGGAGGTGGGAGACTTGTGGATTTGATACTCGATTGCAGAGTTTCTTGTGCCTTTGTCATGAAGGAAATACCACCACTTTTTGTACAGGTACACCACCCATAGCTCGCTAGCTTTGAATAAAATGAATATTATATTCAATGATTCAATAGACGTATTATTAGATACAATAATGCCAACGACCAACCCAAGTTTTTGATGAGACCCGACCCAACAAGAAGATATCTTGGGTCTAAAATCTTTTGACCGATGATTTGTAGTCTGAAGTTTGAAGAACATTCTTGATACCACCTCGGCCACTTCTTCTATGGTGATGTTTAGTACACTTTACGTTTATTCAGTAAACGTTTCTTGATGGTGCCACATAGGCGTCATCTCAGCATTTTCCCTCTCTTGCTCTTATGTATACATCAAAAACGTAAAAAGTGAACTTTGGTTTATGTGCATGCCATTGTAGGAATTATTTTTTGAAGCTTCCACAAACGGCCAGGCGTTTATTCACGGTTACGCTGAAGTGGTGCCTAATAGTGTCTAGTGGCGCCCAGTTGTCATAAATGGTTGCAATTATTGCATTTCTCGGTTTTACTAGCAAATAAAGTACAAACGTTTATTCAATAAACATAAATGGTACCAAACACATACTATGCGGGCATTGCTTCTGATACCATTGTAGAATATCGAGATGCCGTAGTAGCCACTGTCTTTGGAGTCTGTTCAAATGATTTGTCAGGCCCCGAATCTGAAGAGGCGGTTATCATAGCAATGGTGGTTTCAGTTGTTGCTAGAACTTGGTTAGTTCCCGATACCGTCGTTGGTTGTTCTCTAAAGGTTTGGTAACAACAACCATGTGAGAGAGAGAGAGAGAGTCGGATAGAGAGCTTGAGCTCTATTTCTTTTTCTTAAGGAAGAAGATGATGAACAATATTTTATTTTCAATGGTAATTTTGATATTTTCAAGAGTCTTAAGTTGCACATGATGTCACGTGATACACATAATTGATGATCTCTTAATGATAGGGACTGGATTGTCACGTTTTGAAATTTTAGGTACTAGGTTGTCGCATTTTATAGTTTGAGGACCAAAGTGACACTTGACTCAAAGTATAGGATACTAATCAAGAATTTTCCCTTTTGATAAATACCAACTCATTTGTCACAACTTTATGATATTATGGCCTTGTTCCTTTATTAGTACCCCATTGGGTATACAATTGACCAATTTCCTTGCATTAATTGTGTATCATAGGTTCCATAAAAATATTATTTTTCAAAGTGATTTAATAAATCAACATTTTACTCTCCAAATTGATTATAAATCAGCAAAAAAAATTTTGGAAAAGGATGTAAAAAACTTGGTTTCAAAACAAATTTTTGCTAGATGGCGAGATATTTTATCTGTATTTGATTTTGATATTAAAGGATCTGATAATTTTTTGCAATATTTATTGACAAGGGAATTCTTACAAGGTTATCTAATTAAAGATGACCGACAGAAGACTTCGTCTTCCTCTAAGTCCTAATTCCATGTGCCCAAAAAGGACTAATGAGTCCATTCCAAGGTCTAATTATGAGACCGGAGCAAGCTCAATGACTAATTAGTCCCCAATAATGTCTCCCTTAATTAGGGAACCATCTCCTGTTATGGAAGAGGCTAATTCCAACCAATATCTATCATAGATGGGCATCATTTCACTGTATGCGGACAGAATAATGATAAAAAATATTATGAAGAATTTCTTCTCCACACAGGGTCTGTTCGGATTCAGCATTATTTTAGGGATCCGAATAAGTCTGAAATCGCTTATTCTAAGCTAGTAATTGTTAAATTTATATCCTTGTCATCATGGGGCTGTGCCAGCAAGCCAAAGTTCATTACTAAGCCTATTGATATATTAGATCCTGCTTATTAGGAATGGGGTATCTAATCCATCTTAACGCTTTGTTGAGAGGTTTGTAATTTATTACGAGTTTTGGTATTCTTCTTTCTAGTTTTGCTTTATTTTCCACATAGAAAGCAAGGCAGCTCCAAGGGGATTTGCTTGGTTTGATTTGACCCTTGCCTAGTAGTTCTTGGATTTCTTTTTTACAAAATTATAATAATCTATTATTCATTTGTATTGGTCTGGCTTTCGTAGGAATCTTTGATTCTCTAAAATCCTCTTCATACAGTAGTTCTACTGTATGTCTTTTTTCTATGCCAGAACGCACTAGGAGTTTTAGTACAAATTTCTTGTGTTATTCTTTTTTGAAAATTTTCAATTTCTAATTGCATATTGGGTTCTTTAAGTTGCTTAATTAGCTATCTTTTTTTTTTATTTCAGATTGTAATTCTGCTATTGATGGTTGAAGTTTTGGGTTTTTGGCAAAACTTATAAGTGACCGAGATTTCGCCTATTGTGGTTGTAATTCCTAAGGGATCAATTTGGCAAGGGAGGATCGATAGCAAGAAGAGAGTTCCTAAAATGACTTCTTGTCTTAGGTCTTTTACCATAAGGAAGGTGGATTTTAGACAAGTTCCTTGGTTGTAGATATGGGCAACGGTGATCTTATACTTTATTTTCCAGTTTCCTTCCGTCCATTGCATTAACTTGTTGGGTCGTTTTTTCAAAATATCTAGAAGGCACAATTCCTTCTCCGATACAATTAATGTATGCAATTTAATAAGACTATTACAGGGAGATTAAAATCTTTAATTCTAATGGTTATCCTTGAATACCATTTTTGGTATCTAACATCTTATGGAGTATATAAATTCTTCATCATTTCCAACAAATTAAGCAGAATATCTAAGAACCAATTGGGAATCATTTGTCCGAATAAACACATTACTCGAGTAAACATCATTATCAATGAACAAATCATTTGTCCAAATAAATGCACTACCCGAATTAGGAATCGTTTGTAGGAATAAACACTTTACCCGAAAATCTAAGAACGAACAAGGCTCTAGTATATAATGACACTATTGACCCAATTTAACGTTTTTTAGATATCATAGGGGATATTTGGTATGGTTTCCGTTTATTTAGAAAAAAATGATTGATAAATATTTTTTTACTTTTTGTTGATAAATAGGCATCAGTAGGGGTCGAATGGCGGGCACCATTTATAAAGAAACGATGCCATACCAAACACCATCACAGTGGAGCCGATGGAACAAATCTCCGTCTACAGCGACAATCATGAACTCGATATGGATTAATGGAAGCAACAATCTAGGAATCGAAACTCGTGGGGATTTGAAATAGGGATGGTGTACTGTGAAATACAATATCACACCCATACATAATAAGCGAAGACCGTTGACTTGGGATCATTATTTGGATTTTGGACCGTGGGAAATCCGCAAAAGAGACAAAAGGGGGAAAGAAGAACTCATTTATCAATTCCGATATCGGTAGAGCTTTGACCAATCTGAGTTTTGATGAATACCGGTTGAGTTATCCTGCGTCACAATACAAATAAAATACTTACATCCAGTGGGCCGTGATCATCATTAGCCATTCAATTTGCACGGATACTACTGTTTTCCGTATGAACCCCGATGCGTATCTTTGGAGCGTTGATCCGCTGCCTCTGGATAGGCTAACAATACACGACGCAAATCTCTTCTCTTTAGCGGGGCCCACCATAAATAGATTTGCACGACTGCCGAGCCATCGAAACTACAGCGTGCAAACTGCAGACTCTGCAGCCAGCAAGTGATGACTCGCGTCGACTTTGATTGAACTTGAACGTCTTCCTTTTTCTTTTTCCTTACCTTTTTCTTTTTCTCGCGATGCAAAAACTCAACTCTCCGAGAGAAAATAACGTTTGAGTCGCATAGAAATATAGAATGGTCCCTGCACTCCCTCCATTCGCAGCCTGGTTTGTCAGACTCATTTATCGCGATAGAAAACTCGTTCGGAATACCTACTTCTTTATTTATCTCGTTGTCCTTATCCACCGCAACGTTCGCATTACGGAGAAGCGCCAAAAAATCCCCGTGGGCCCCCCATACTTCTGTCCTCGGCTTAACTACACTACATGATTGATATTTTCACTTTTCTCTTAAAAATTTCGCGAGATACTAGTTGTTCACTTGTTCGTGTCCTCTTGCGTCATTAAATAATACATCATTTTCTTAATTAAGAAAATCAATTTTCCTTGGCAACCAAGAGATTCTATAGATAGCTCGCCCCAATCATGGCCTATTGTTTACATTGTCCCAACCTTGGATTAGGAATATGTGTCCTCACGATATCATGTTCCCAATGCATTAGTTACAAATGGCTATAAATGCAATGTAAACATAATATCGTGAGGACTGAATCCCAAGTCAGAGCATCCAAACACAACAACCGGAGTAAGGATTACCTACCAATAAAATACATTCTAACAGTCTACAGTCTATCAGCATGATATAACACCACACATCTTATATATATTGATGATGCACGATCTGGCCGATCTTAGCTGTTGATGATCTTGCCTCTGAAATGGGTAACAGGGACCTGAAACGGGAGGAGAAGAGAAGCTCCGGGGAAAACCCTACGTAAGGGCTCCGAAGCTCAAGTTAGAATCCTTCAAAGGCAAGAATAACCAGATAGCGCGGAAGTTAGCATACCTCGTCCCTGGGGGGTAGAAGCCTTTTATAACCACCTCGCACACTCACTTCCAGGCCTCCGTCAGGTCGGGCATGATTACTTCTGAACTCCTGTCAGTTCGGGTGTCATTTCCTCTGGTCGGACAGAACCGCTACTGTTCCTTTTGTCGGAGCCGTCTCTGCGGCTAGTGACGACGGTTGCAGGTGGCGGTGGCAGGAAGCCGTTTGAAATGCGGCTGTCAGGCGTCAGATCCCAAATCAGTCAGGTACGTCGCCCTTGGATAAAGACGTCCTTGGTGTCGAGTACGTTTGGCTGGCCTGGTGCTTTGGAAGTGAAGTGTTGGAGTGGCGAGCGAGGTGCCTCGAGTTTGGTTTGGAGTGTTCCGAGCTGTCACGGGTCAGTTCGGGTCAGCTTTGTGAGGCTTGGGGCCCAGTATAGTTCGTGCTCCTTGCAGGGAGCTCGAGTTCTCGGTAGGAAGCTCGCTCTTAACAGGGAGCTCAGGCTCCTAGTAGGGAGCTCGGGTTTTAGGGAGCTCGAGCTCCTAGTACCGAGCTCGGACTTGGGGAGCTCAGACCTTTGACAGGGAGCTCGGGCTCCTAGTAGGGAGCTCGGGTTCTTAGGGAGCTCGGGCTCCTGGTACCGAGCTCGGACTTGGGGAGCTCTGGTTTTAGGGAGCTCGGACCTTTGACAGGGAGCTCGCTCTTAACAAGGAGCTCGGACTAAGTACAGCGGTCTGGAGTTCGGGCTCGGTAGTGAATTTGGACTTGCTTCCGATGTTCGCTTTGGGTGCTCTACTGTCCCAAGCTGCTTGCCTTTGCCACATGTCGGGCGATCGCGAGGCCGGGCCAAATTTCCCTTCATCAATATATATGAGGGGTCTCGGTCTCATGATAAAGTTTATGGTATTAGATCACAGTTGATAAGGGTTAGAAGTTGGAACGTGTTTTGTTGACGGGAGATCCCAACAGCAACCGGGGATCATGTACTTGGCGTAGATACCATTTTCAGTATTTTGTTTTATAGGTGTGACATAATGTATCTTATCAATTCCTCAAGACTTTGGTGGTCAGAGGGACAATCTGAGATTGTCTTCTGGAATCGGTCAGGTTTGTCACAGCTCTCACTGTGAAAGTGTGAAGTGAAAATATCGCGAGAAGTTGAGGAAAGCGACACCACGTCAGCACCCGAAAGCGTTAGCAATGTGGTGGACGTTATGAAGAATATTCATTAGATTTGAGCTTGTTGTTTGGGTTCCGCAAAACCACGCCTTTTTCTCATCCACACGCTTAATGTTATCAGTCATTGTACTTATCAGATAAGCAGATGTACTTATGCGTGATTGGTCGGTGGGAAAAGAAGAACTCCTGGGAAACGCATCGAAGAAAGTGAGACGAAGTCGCGCTTCTCTCTCTCCTTTATCTCTTTTCTTCTCCGCAGCTTTTTTTTTCTTTAGCTCAAGCTGAACATGGGAGCTGAAACCCTAGAAGATTCTCGAAATACGAGCAGTTTTCCTCCATAAGAGCACGGAATTTCGATTCTTCCCTCTTGTCCTACCTCTTCTATCAATTTTATCTTGCATTTCCTCTCCACTCTGAAATTTCGAACGTCGAATTCCAATTTTTCTTCTTCAATTGATTTATTTGTTTGTTTTTTCTTACTACTGAATCGCTGCCCTAGCTTGTGAAGTCTTTATTTTGGTGAAAGCTTGTAAGTCAGGTTCTCATGGTCTTCATAATCTGAACATCCCGGAGGATTGTTTTCCATTTTTCTCTTCATATTAAGCTCCGTACATAAGTAAAAAAATGTCGTCTTTAAGCAGAGAACTGGTCTTCCTTATACTGCAATTTCTCGAAGAGGAGAAATTTAAGGAATCCGTGCACAAGTAAGTTTTTCTTATTCGTCTCCTCACTGCCGCTACTTCTCTTCCTTCTCTTCTCCCTGTTAAAATAAACCTTTTGCCTTTTGATTTTGTGGTGGTTTTGAGGTAGGCTCGAGCAAGAGTCAGGATTTTTCTTCAACATGAAATATTTCGACGAGAAAGCACAGGCTGGTGAATGGGACGAAGTGGAGAAGTACCTTTCCGGATTTACCAAGGTTGACGATAATAGATACTCCATGAAGATATTTTTTGAGATCAGGAAGCAGAAGTATCTTGAAGCTCTAGATAGGTATCTAAGTAGTTATTGTTTTTCTTTTTCTTTGATAGTTGCTTTTTTTTTGAATAATAATTACTTTATGACTATTTATTGCTCATTTTTAACTTCTTGTTGCTTCTGGTTTGTTATTCAGACATGACAGAGCAAAGGCTGTTGAAATATTAGTGAAGGATTTGAAAGTATTTTCTACATTCAATGAGGAATTGTACAAAGAAATCACTCAGCTTTTAACGCTTGATAATTTCAGGTGATTTTATGTTTTTACTGCATCAAAAAGCGTATCGATGCTCTTAAATCCGATTAACTGGTAAATGGACTAACTTGAAAAATTGTGAACAAGTTATGCGTTTAGAACAGGGAAAAGGGTGTATTGTTTTCTTAACAGGGAGCTTTTAACATGCTAAAGACTTGCGTTATTACTTTTATATATATTTTTAATGTGTGTCTCTGTGTTCAATGCAGGGAAAATGAACAGTTATCCAAGTATGGTGACACTAAATCAGCTCGAAGCATAATGCTGATAGAGCTTAAGAAACTCATAGAAGCAAATCCTCTCTTCCGCGATAAGTTAGTTTTTCCCACCCTGAAGACCTCAAGGTTGCGCACTTTAATCAACCAAAGGTATGATTGTTATTGAGTGGCAAATGAATTCATTTATATCTCTCTACTCATGTCTTTTACCCCCCCCCCCCACACACACACAAACATAATTTTCCCTAAAAAGGTCCTTTCTTTTACATTAGTACTGTGCTATAATTAGGTCTCTTGAACATCTGGGACAAATTCTTATGATCACTTTTGTGATGCCTGTTGCCAATTTTGAATTTTGTGTAGCATTCTGAATGTGAAGGTTGTTTCTTTGGCTCATGAAGTATTGTTTAATGGTCATGTAGTTTGAACTGGCAGCACCAACTCTGTAAGAATCCAAGGCCAAACCCAGATATTAAGACCTTATTCACCGACCACACATGTGCATCTCCAAATGGGGCTCGTGCTCCTATTCCAGTCACTCTTCCAGTTGCAGCAGTTGCAAAGCCTGCCACATATGCACCCCTTGGAGGACATGGAGTATGGTGTTATTCAACCTGGAGATTTTGATTTGTTCAGATGAATGGACCTTAACTCATACAATGCTAACAAGTCAACATTTTTCAATGGTGTTACTGAATGCAGCCTTTTCCACCCACTGCAGCTGCTGCTAATGCTAATGCTAATGCTTTAGCAGGCTGGATGGCAAATGCTACTGCTTCATCATCTGTTCAATCAGCTGTTGTTGCTGCATCATCAATACCGGTCCCACCAAATCAAGGTCAGTCCCTTCCAGCAGTTAAATTTTTTGATTCTAGGAGTTGATTTTCAAGACAAACAAAGCTCAAAAAGTTCTAAACGAGTTCTTTTTTGGGGGAACATGCTTACTTTTTTCTTTTTCCTTGTCTATGTTGTATATGATATTCAAAAATATACTTTCTTTGTTAGCATAGAAATGCTTAATAAGTAATGCAAACTATGCATTACTTATTTCCTTTCAATTTCTTTTGTTTGTTCAAAAGAGACCATGGAAAACCCAGGGATAATAATTAGTGCTACAATTTCCTAGCATGGCTATTTCTTGAAATTTCCTAGCGATGTTTCTTGAATAATGTGTTGTGGCTTTTTACTCCTTATGGACATAACTTTTGAAGTTTGGATATATGACAATTGACAAGGAAGAAACTGGCAAGTAGTTTTGGTCCTCCCACCACAGACCACTTCACCAATTTGACTAGTGTTCCTATGGGCCAAAAGTCTGTTCTGTAGAAGCTGGACAAGTAGATGGCTTATTAGTTCCTCCATTCTTATGCAAAATTGACAACTAACAGATACATTAGAATAAAAAAATGGCACTTATGAATATGATCAATTTCTTAAGAATTCCATGGTGTATAATTAGTCATTTCCTGTTATGACCAATATTATTCACAAGATAATCCTTTTGGCATTACAATATTTTTAGGTGTGTGCAGGCTCAAGTTTTTAACATTAATATGTTTTAATTTTAACAATTTTTTGATATGTAACTAATTTGATTGTTTTTTTCCGTTTTAACAGTTTCAATCCTCAAACGTCCAAGAACACCTCCTAATGCTTTAGGTATGGTTGATTATCAAAGTACTGATCATGAACAACTAATGAAACGTCTGCGGGCACAACCTGTTGATGAGGTAATTTAAAAGAACCAAATTTTACATTTTCAGATTTTAGATACTATGCACATATGCTGCAATTTTATGGCTGTGCAAATGAAAGCCATCTTGTCTTGTTGGTTCTCATGGATTGATAGAGCAGATTGTTGTTAATTACTTCTCTCTTCAGGTCACATATCCAGCTCCACTTCAACTAGCTTCATGGTCATTGGATGACCTTCCACGAACAGTAGCTTGTACCATTCACCAGGGATCAAATGTCACAAGCATGGATTTCCATCCTTCTCATCATACATTACTTCTTGGTATTTTACTAACCTGTTGTATCTATGTCCCTTCTAAATCAATGGAGGAGATTTTACTTTATGATCTGGTCACCATTACAGTCCTATTCTCTTTCCTGACTTGGACTATCTTTTGTGTAGTTGGTTCTGGTAATGGTGAAATTACACTATGGGAAATCGGTATACGAGAGAGGCTGGTCTCAAAGCCATTCAAGATATGGGAGATGGCAAACTGCTCATTGCCATTTCAGGTTTTCTTTAATCTTTTAATCAAAGATTCATCAAAAAGAAAATGAAAAACAGTGCCCTCGTTCTATTTTTCTTTGGAACACCTTGATTTAATTACCTTCTTTAAGTTCTTATAGATTTGATGTCTTACATAGAGAAATAACATCTGAATACAAACTCATTATCTATTGATTATGGGGTGACCATTTAGAAGAAGAATTTATTAGATGCACTATGACATTCAGATTCTGGAATTTGATTTGTTTTTCCGACATAGTTAAAGCTAACCAACCTGAAAACTGACAAACGTGGCTGAACTGAACCTACTGTTAAGGCCAATAATGTATTGGATATCATTATATGCCACATTGGTTTTGGCTTTTACTAATGTCATACAAATTGAGGAAACTAGTAGTGTTTAAGATGGGTTGATAAGGAAACTTATCATGCAACTTAAATTCTTTTGCAGGCTGCCATTGTGAAAGATTCCTCAATATCTATCAGTCGTGTAACATGGAGTCCTGATGGAACTTTGTTGGGTATGACCGACTAAACAGAAGATCATATATGTATCAGGTCTCTCTTATTATTTCTTACAATTATATTTGGTTACAGGAGTTGCATTTACAAAACATTTGATTCATTTGTATGCTTATCATGGACCTAATGATCTGCGCCAACATCTAGAGGTGTGCTATAAATTTCTGCTATCCGTCCAGTGAAATAAGTAATTGTAACTGCATGTTGACTTTTCTCTGCTGATTTTCTGAGGCAGATTGATGCTCATGTTGGTAGTGTTAATGACTTGGCATTCTCTCATCCAAACCCAAACAAGCAATTATGTGTAGTAACTTGTGGAGATGATAAGTTGATAAAGGTGAGATAAAGAAGGTAGCTCTGAAAGTACGCGCTTTCTTTTAACTTTTCATGTACCTACCTTCATCTCCCCCTAAATGAAAGCAATATATATATGGCAGGTGTGGGATTTGACTGGACGAAGGCTTTATAACTTTGAAGGCCATGAGGCACCAGTTTATTCTATATGTCCTCACCACAAAGAGAACATTCAGGTATGTCATTTTTCTGTTGTTGGAAACTATTGTCAATGCTTGAAAGATGGAAATGGAGCTTACAATCTTTTCATTGGCATCGAAATTATCAAACTTTGAATTTCTTCACTTTTCCAATTCCTGTCATAATTGGGAAAGCATAATTATTTTATTTCTAGTGGGGAAGGAGTCTGAACATGAGCTGAAAGATTGAATTTACATCTTGTATAGGGGGTTTGCCCATCATACTTTTTGAGTGCAATACAGTATCAATTTATCAAAATAAGGTTAGTGAATTGCATGTAAGAGTTTTTGGTATTATCATTGGTTTTGAAACAAATGAATGATGTTATGGACTTATGACATAATACCAGATCTTTGACACAAAAAACTCAGTCTTAACTACTAAAAACATGGTTAGTTTACTTGTTTCTCAGGTGGATGCCACATTGTAGTTTGTATAAATCTCACTTTCAATTTTCTTAAGCATCTTCCTAGAATGTCACAGGTGTTAGAGGACTTAATATGTATATTCAGTTTAGCTACATGTTGTTGCAGCTGTATATTCTTGAATTTTAATGCTTGTATAAGAGTACAATAAAGTAGTTAGTCCGTTACACATCTCTTCGATGACTAATTTGAAGAGCAACACATTTATTGTTTTCTAGATTGTGGCTAGAATTCTTTGGTAATTGGTATGATGATAAAGGCTGAAATAACAATTGTTGAAGATTAATCAGTTTTATGATGTTTTTCTGAGTAGATGTTTTGTGTTAGTTGTTAGATAGGAGGTGGGGACCACAGAAGTTATGTGAGTCCAAATTTAATTATGTTTTTGAGTGTTATATATGCTGTTTTATGTCTTGTGTACTGTTTTATCATTTTTAGTATAAATAATAAGTGAAGGGGGTGGTCGGATTATTGCTTTCTTTTCTTTTCAACTTCTCTTCTTCTCCTTCTCTCTTCAAGAAACTACTTTTCTTTCATATTTTTTAATTTAGCAGATTTCTACTTGGTATTAGAGCATCGGCTAGGGTTTCTTGAAGCATTCTCATGCAGCCCTAGATCAGCCGACTGCATGAAATAGTAAATGGCTGATCGATTTGCTATAGATTGCTTGGTTTTTGGTGGGATCTATCATCAAGAAGGTGATCTACTGTTTGACATCAAAATCAGGAAGAACTGGAGTACGGGGAAGAGTCCCAAAAAAGTTGGACTCTTTGTTTCTGATATGATCTTGGGCATCCAGGTATTGTTAGTTTTCTTTTGATTTTTTGAAGAGGGCAGTTTGGTTTCTGGAATTCTCTAAGCCTCCTGGAGTGATCGATTCACTCCTCTCTGTTGGGAGGCGTAGGGAGGAGAGAGATTTCTTTCTAGCTAGGGTTTTCTTCTTCCAGAAGGGTTGGTTTCTATGTGTGATATTAAATTATTTTTTGAAGGTCTCCAATCTATTTTTTCTTATTGATTGAACTGTTGAAGTAAGATGGAGAGTTGGAATGCTGAGATGAAATCTACTGGAACTGTGGGATTGGGTGTTGGAGGTAGTAGTGATATTTTTGGGTCTGGGATCATTACTACAGTAAAACTTGATGGTACAAATTATTTGGAGTGGGCACAATCAGCTAAGATGGCTATTGGTGCTCGTGGAAAATTAGGGTATCTCACTAGGGAGGAGAAGAAACCTGATACAGACTTTTCCCGATGGGTGCAGGAGAATTACATGGTAATGTCCTATCTGTGTAATTCTATGTTACCTCATATTGCAAAAAATTTCTTATGGGCTAATACTACTAAGGAGATTTGGGATGGAGTGATTGAAACCTACTCTTAGAAGCAAAATGAAGTCAGAGCCTATCAGTTAAGAAATTAGGCGATAAGTATGAAACATGGAGAAAAACCTCTTGCTGTGTATTTCTCCATGTTGAAAACCTTATGGCAGGAAATAGATCACTTAGAAATTGTGGTATGAGAAAGTGTAAATGATGCAACAACTTATCACAGACTAATAGAGAGGAATAGGGTTTTTGAGTTCTTGACAGGGTTGAACCCTGAATTTGACATTGCTAAGCAGCATATTCTTTCTAGGGAGGGTGTGACACTTTCTCAGGTCTATGCTTTTGTCTTTGGAGGGGAGAGTAGGAGGAATGTAATGCTGAGATAGCTTGGGATTGACCAGTTGGCTATGGTTGATACAACAAAACCTAAGTCGAATGGAGACAGGGGGAGTAGTGAGACTAGAAGGGAAGATAAGAAGGACTTGGTGTGTGATTATTGCAAGAAGCTTAAACATACCAGGGACACTTATTGGAAGCTTTATCCAAATCTTATGCCTGCCCGGATAAGGAACAAGAAGGGAAATGCAAATGTAGCCACTACAGGAGACTCTACGGCCCCTCTTTCCCAAACTGATTGAGAATCCATTGCAGTAGCAGCAGTGAGAACGAAATTGGATAGGTTTGGACAGCTTATGAGTAAAAAAGATTCACCTAGCTCTACCCTTCTAGATGGACAATAGAATGAAGGGGCCAACTACACCACTTCCTTTGCACATACAGGTAGTTCATATGCAACGACAAATCTTGCATCCATTTCAGGTAAGGAGGGACCTCCCTGGATTATAGACTCAGGAGCATCTGAGTACATAACTAATGCCCCTACCCTTTTCAGTTCCTATTAGTTGTGCTCTGGTAGAGACTCTGTCTCTACAGTAGATGGTTCACATATGCCCATTGCTGGGAAGGGGATAGAGTGACCAATGATATAACTCTGTCTTCTGTTTTACATGTCCCTAGACTTCATACCAACCTACTATCTGTTAGTTCTTTGACAAAAAATTTGAATTGTTCCGTGACCTTTCTTCTTGGTAATTGTGTTTTGCAGGATCTGGAGTCAAAGAAGATGATTGGGAGTGGTCGTGAGGCGAATGGAGTCTACCTATTGGATGAGATTCCGAGACATTAAGGCCATCATGTTAGCAACAGTAGTAGTAGTAGTGGGTCAGAGTCTGTGAACCGGATTATGCTTTGGCACAATTGCTTGGGACATCTTTCTTTTAGTTCTTTGAAATGTCTTTTCCCAAAGTTGTTTGAGTCTGTTCAGTTATCTACTTTGGAGTGTGAGAGTTGTCAGTTAGGAAAACATTGTAGACAATCTTTTAAACCAAGTAATAAAAGAAGTGCATCTGCTTTTAATATTGTTCACACTGATGTATGGGGGCTATATCATATCCCTTTCATGGGAGGATTCCGTTACTTTCTCTTGTTTGTGGATGATTATACACGATATTCTTGGATATATTTGACGTGATGAGGTTCCTAACTTGGTACAACAGTTCCACTAGATGGTTCTTACACAATTTGGAGTGAGAACTAAGGCTTTTAGATCAGATAATGCCAAAGAGTACTTTGAGAAGGACCTGATCACGTATCTCTTAGAACATGGTGTAGTTCATTAGAGCAGTTGTGCATATACACCGCAACAAAATGGAGTTGCTGAGAGGAAAAATAGACATTGTGGAGGTGGCAAGGAGTCTTATGGTGTGTGTTTCAGTTCCTGTGCAGTTCTGGGGAGATGCAGTTCTTATAGCCGTGCATTTGATTAACCGTGTTCCTTCACGAACTTTGGGGTTTAAGTTGCCATTTAGTTTTCTTTTTCCAGATGGGGAGATATTTCATATACCTCTGAGGGTTTTTGGCTATATTTCCTTCGTTTACATTCTTGGCCCTCATCGCAAGAAATTGGATCCCAAGGCCAAGAAATGTGTTTTTCTTGGGTATGCTCAGAACCAAAAGGGGTATTGCTGTTATGATCCAGTGTCGAGGAGCAGATTTGTCACTATGGATGTTACTTTCTTCTTCTCGAGTGGTTCTCCTTAGGGGGAGAGTTTTGGGGAGGAAAACTCACAATCTATTCCTTTTCCTGTTTCTTTGGTGCCTCCATCAGTTCAGCCAACACCTGCACTTCCAGTTTCATTACCTGAGACACTACGGGCAGTCTCATAGAAATATCAGCGCCGACAGATGATGGTTGACTCCACACATCCTCAACCCACACCACTCTCTTTCAGTCCTTCCGAAACTCCAGATTTGGTAGATACAGTTCCAGGTATTCCTCTTGAGCCTGAGTCTGTTATGTTTTCTGATGATAATGTTCTTGTCCCTAACACCATTATTGCAATTGATCCCACTGACCTTGATCTTTCCATTGCACTTCGTAAGGGGAAGAGAAAGTGTACAGCTCATTGCATTTCACACCATCTTTCTTACAATGCTTTATCACCCTCCTACCGTGCTTTTCTTTCTTCCTTGGATTCTGTGTCTATACCCAGGATTGTTACTGAGGCTCTCTTCGAACTTGAGTGGAAAACAGCCATGCAAGATGAGATGGGTGCTTTGGTCAAAAACCAAACTTGGGAAATAGTTGATCTCCCCCAGACAAGGAGATAGTCGGATGTAGATGGGTATTCACAGTGAAGTATAAGGCCGATGGCAAGATAGAGAGGTACAAGGCAAGGTTGGTAGCAAAAGGGTATACTCAGACCTATGGTGTTGATTATCTGGAAACCTTTGCACCGGTAGCTAAGATGAGTTCAGTTCGTATCCTTTTATCTCTAGCAGCCACCTATTCATGGCCCTTGTTCCAGCTTGATGTCAAAAATGCCTTCCTCAATGGTGATTTACAGGAGGAGGTATATATGGACATTCCAGCAGGTTTTTATGAAAATGTTGGTAAAGGAAAGGTGTGCAGACTCAGGAAATCTCTCTAGGGACTAAATTAGCCACCTAAGGCTTGGTTTGACAGGTTTAGAGGGGCACTCATCTGTTTTTGATACACACAGACACAGTCTGATCACACCCTCTTTGTGAAGAGGAGAGATGCTCTGGTGCCAATTCTGATTGTGTATGTTGATGATATAGTGGTGACAGGAAATGATCTGGAGGAGATTGATGGCCTCAAAAAATCATTACAACAAGAATTTGAGATCAAAGATCTTGGTGAGCTCAAATACTTCTTGGGGATTGAAGTTGCAAGATCCAAGCATGGGGTCTTCATTTCACAGAGAAAGTATGCACTTGACCTATTGCGGGAGACTGGGAAGATGGTGACCAAACCAACAGACACTCCTATTGATCCAAATCACAGAATTAATGGTGTGGATGGTGAGTTGGTAAAGGATGTGGGGAGATATCAAAGAATGGTGGGCCGACTACTGTATTTGTGTATGACACGACCATATATTTCTTATGTTGTCATTGTCGTGAGTCAGTACATGTATGCACCTCGGGTTCAGCATCGGGAAGCTATTGAGAGAATACTTGCATATCTGAAAAAGCACCCTGGTAGAGGCATTCTTTACTCAAATCATGAGAATCTGAAGCTAGAATCCTATACAGATGTAGACTGGGCAGGATGCTTAGATGATAGGAGGTCTACATCAGGAGTGTGTACCTTTGTAGGTGGAAATTTGATCTCCCGGAAGAGTAAGAAGCAAGCGGTTGTGGCAAGGTCAAGTGCAGAGGTTGAGTATAGATCCATGGCTCATGGTCTCAGAACTTCTTTGGGTTAGATATCTTTTGAGTGAGATTGGGGTGAAAGCAAAGGAACCTATGATGTTATACTGTGACAATCAGGCTGCAATCAATATTGCCCACAATCCAATTCAGCATGATAGGACAAAACACATTGAAGTTGATAGACATTTTATAAGAGAAAGGGTAACAACTAGAGAAGTTTGTTTGCCTTATGTCTCTCCAGAGTTGTAGTTGGTTGGTGTTCTCACTAAAGGGGTGGCAAAGAACAAGCTTGAACATGATCTATGCAAGTTGGGAATGTGTGACATGTACTCCCAACTTGAGGGGGAGCGTTGAAGATTAAACAGTTTTATGATGTTTTTCTGAGTAGATGTTTTATGTTAGTTGTTAGATAGGAGGTGGGGACCACAGAAGTTATGTGAGTCCAAATTTTATTATGTTTTTGTTATATATGTTGTTTTATGTCTTGCCGCCCTATAAGGGCATAGTTGTCTTTGTATTGTTCTATTATTTTTAGTAGGGTGGCAAAGAACAAGCTTGAACATGGTCTACGCAAGTTGGGAATGTGTGACATTTACTCCCAACTTGAGGGGGAGCGTTGAAGATTAATCAGTTTTATGATGTTTTTCTGAGGTTTTATGTTAGTTGTTAGATAGGAGATGGGAACCACAGAAGTTATGTGAGTTCAAATTTTATTATGTTTTGAGTGTTATATATGCTATTTTATGTCTTGCCGCCCTATAAGGGCATAGTTGTTTTTGTACATTCTATTATTTTTAGTATAAATAATAAGTGAAGGGGGCGGCCAGATTATTGCTTTCTTTTCTTTTCAACTTCTCTTCTTCTCCTTCTCTCTTCCTTCTCTCTTCAAGAAATTACTTTTCTTTCATATTTTTTAATTCAGCAGATTTTTACTAAAATCTGTCTTTTTGGAGTATTGGTGGGTTCAGTCCATACAAATCAGGCAAAAGGTAAAATATTATAAGGTGAATATAAGCCCATCAGTCAGAGGATTTTGGGTGATGAAGAAATTACATGTCCAATAAATTGAGCATAGATGGGATGGTGATGAGTGGGAAGATTGGGAAACATAAAAGTTAGAAATGAATGCATATATAAGACCTAGAGATTGCAGAAATAGTGCTAATAGGTGGTAGGGAGAAAAAGGGAATGCTTTAAGTTTAATTATATGAATAGAAGATTAATGACAGAACCAGGAGAATCAGCTATTAGGTGCAAGTTGAACACTCTGAAAGGGGTAATGGAAGGACAGAAAGGGAAATGGTTGAAATGGTGAGAGATTTGATCTCTTTTCATTTGATCAAAAAGGCCCCCTCTGTAATATTTTGTCCGTTGTCTTGTTTCCCTAAAGTGGCATTGGTGGTGTGATCAGAGAGTCCTCAAACAAAGTGTTGCTCTGTACTCAGGACCTTTAGGGGAAGGTGACTCTTTAAAAGCTGAACTGTTAGCTCTACTTCAAGGGCTAAAGATTGCCAAGCAAGCAGATTTTAAGAACTTGGAAATAGAAGGGGACTCAAAAACAGTGATATCTTGGACCAATTCAAGCAGTATGTTCCTTGGTACTACAGACATCAGTTAAGGGAGATAATAACCATAGCAAGGGAACTTAATTCCTCGTTTACATGGGCTAGGAGAACTGCAAATGGAATGGCTGATTCTCTAGCTAAACAGGGAGTTTAAAGGCAACAGATTTTTGGGCTTTATTGTAAAAATTCTCTGTTGAAATGTCTCTGTTTTATCTGCTGTATCTCTGTATTAATATTCTTAATTGAATAAAATTCTCATTTTTGCTGATAAAAAAAATCAAAAATAAATTAATATATTAAACTGCTTGTATTTTTTGGTGGTAAAAGAAAATTCTCATATAGATAGAGAAAAAATGCACAGGAAATGATGATAAGAAATCACTGAGAAGATCTCCAAACACAAAATCAAACACCTTGCCCCAAGAGTAAGCTCGCCACATAATCTTACAGACCTCCAAACCGAAGTATTTCATTGTCACAAAGGGATATTCTCTAGTAATTTAATGATTGTTCTAATGACATCCTCTAGCAACTCTCTGATGACTCTTTCTAAATTTGCAGTTTATTTTCTCAACTGCTATTGATGGGAAAATTAAGGCCTGGCTATATGACAATGCGGGCTCCAGAGTTGATTATGATGCTCCTGGACATTGGTGCACAACAATGCTTTATAGTGCTGATGGAAGTAGGTAGGTGAAAATCCAAAGTGTTGAATATATGAATCAAGAGTTTTAAATTTGATTATATTTTTTTATGTATACAAACACAAAAGTGATGTAATTGATGCATGAAGTAATGACTTAGAATTGATACATTCTGATTCTGTCTCTCAGATTGTTCTCTTGTGGGACAAGTAAGGATGGTGACTCCTATCTGGTTGAATGGAATGAAAGTGAGGGAGCAATAAAGAGGACATATTCTGGGTTCAGAAAGAAGTCATCTGGTGTTGTGCAGTTTGACACAACACAGAATCACTTCTTGGCAGCTGGTGAAGATAACCAGATAAAATTTTGGCATATGGACAATGTCAATGTTCTCACAACCTCTGATGCTGAGGGTGGACTCCCGGTAGGTATTCTTCTTTAAGTTTCTACTATGCCTTTGTTTTACATTTGTTACATTAAATTAGATCATTTGACATTACTGCTTGGATTGTTTAGAGTTTTCCCCGCTTGAGATTCAACAAGGAAGGAAATCTTCTTGCTGTTACCACAGCAGACAATGGTTTCAAGATCCTTGCGAATGCTGATGGTCTGAGATCCCTAAGAGCAATTGAAGGCCGATCCTTTGAAACACTGAGAGCACCCACTGAACCAGCTGCAATTAAGGTTGTGATCATTGTCACCATCACGACCACCATTATTGTTGCTTCTTCCACCATGACCATCACTCTCATCATTACCATCTTTATAATTTATGATATGTTGTATTTGACATGGATTCTAATCTGATCTTTATTCTGTTCTTGCTTACCAGGCTACCAGTGCTGCCGCAGTTGCAAACATCAGTCCAGGCATTAACAGAGTAGAACGCTTGGACACAAGTTCTCCTGCAAGGCCTTCTACAGTTCTTGTATGTTAGATAAAGAAAGTTTCTGTTAAAGAGTTATATATATGAGTTGGCATGTTAATGATACGAGTGCTGCTTAGCCCGATATGATGGCATATCAGAAGCAGGCAGGGAGCTGTGCTTCTGATTCCTCTATAATGGGTCCATACGCTTCCATCATGAGCATGTTAGGGGATTGTTTTCTATTGAATGTCTCCTTAGGCTAAGATTTATAGCTGCTCCTACCTGTCTAAATGTTGGCTAAGTTCATTGGTCTTCTTAATGGCTCTGACATTCACGCATCTAATTTTATTAAGTAACTTTTGTAGAATGGAGTTGATCCTACAGCTAGAAACATAGAGAAGAGAACTTTGGAAGATGTACCTGACAAAGCCAAACCTTGGGAATTGACTGAGATCTTGGAACCTGCTCAGTGTCGAGTAGTAAGCATGGGTGACAGTGCAGATTCTCCTAGCAAGGTGTCTTATTTATTTATTTTTTAATCCAAATTCCGCCTATATAAAACATCTTATCAGTTTTATCATAATTGAACAATCTCATTTTTTTCAGGTTGTTCGCCTTCTTTATACAAGCTCTGGTGTTGGCATTTTGGCTCTTGGGTCAAATGGGATTCAAAAGCTGTGGAAGTGGAGCCGTAACGAACAAAATCCTAGTGGCAAGGTAATGGATGATACAGAATTAAGCTATATTTTCTCTCTATGATTCACATGGAATATTTACATAGAACTTTCCAATCGAAGATGAGATCTCTGATTCCAGTGGGGGGTTAAAGGCCACTGCCAGTGTTGCTCCACAGCATTGGCAACCAAATAGTGGTCTTCTTATGACTAATGATGTTTCAGATGCCAATCCCGAAGAAGCAGTGCCATGCATAGCACTCTCAAAGAATGACTCATATGTAATGTCAGCTTCTGGTGGAAAGGTTTCATTGTTCAACATGATGACTTTTAAGGTAACTTGATTTTGATTGTGGATAGGGGTGGTTAATTATGTTCGTGCATTTGCTGCAAGTTTTGTCAGTGATGGCACTGTAATATTGAAAATTAAATTTTATTTATCTGTAGGTGATGACAACATTCATGCCACCCCCACCTGCTTCAACCTTCCTAGCATTTCATCCGCAAGATAATAACATTATAGCAATTGGAATGGAGGATTCAGCCATTCACATTTACAATGTTAGGGTGGATGAGGTAAGTACTTCTGAGCATCTGAACAGACATGTAGTCATGTACTAGGATACTGAATTCCTAGCTGCGGAAAGTGACATGTATTGTGGTTTTCAGGTGAAAACAAAATTGAAAGGTCACCAGAAACGCATTACTGGTTTAGCCTTTTCCACCAACCTAAACATTCTAGTTTCTTCTGGGGCTGATGCTCAGGTAAGTATTTTTCATGGTTCCCTTGATGATTTGATTATCCTGTTTTATGTATTATATATTATCTAATCATCTAATCCATGATAGTCTGTGTTGAACTATTGCTCTACTGCTTAGGCTTCCATTTCTATCTTTATATTCTTTTGGGTAGGGATTCCATTTTAGTGCCATCACTGTCTTTTAACTCGGTAGAAATCTGATACATTTTGTCATTGATCGTACCACATCAATAATTCAATCTTTTACATATTCTTTTCAAAAAAAAAAAAAAAAAAACATTGTTGCTGAATGAAACCAGGGCTCTCTGTGCTTTTATTAATTCAGTATATCTTGAGATCTGGAGCTTATAGTTGTAAAATATGCCATGGAAAATTTTCACTCCATTATACTACTAAAAGTGACTGAAAATGTCTTGGAATCTCATATTGACGATACCTAAATATCCCAAGTAATCACAAGTAGTTGCATACTCTCACATCATTCTGCATTGAAGCTTTGGATTATATTGAAAAGTGCTTAGAAATAGTAGATCTCACAAGATATTTTAATGAAATAAAGATCAGTTGCAATGTTATGTGAGCATAATTTTATTATCATTAGTAGCTGCCTGCATTAAGAACTAGAGAATGAGCAATTTCACCTTTTATTTCCCTTTCTTTCTCTCTGCCTTGATTGCTTGGCAGCTTCCTGTTGTCTGTATGTATGCAGTTGTGTTTGTGCAGGCACATACAATGAATAAGTATTTATATTTAAGAGAACTATTTAATTTTGGTAACTGTGAAGGGGCCGAGATCACGAGGTTCTATTGTATCGTATAGTGTCTTCTTATATGTGATTTCATGTATCTAGCTTCTAACAAGGGGTTAGGTATTTATGTCCTATTTTTTATGAAATTGACAGTGGTGCCCCTCCACAGTCCACTGGGACAAAACTTTGGGGTTAAGAAAAGCAGAATGGTGGGGCAGGATTTCTGTAGCCGACCCTTAAATAGTTGGGATTAAGGCCGAGTTGAGTTGAGCTAAGCTCTTGCATATAGCATTAAGTATGGTACAACTTTATTACCAAAAGAAGAAAGTATACTATAATTTTATAAGCTAACCTATCATATGAGAGGATAACCACTTGTTTGCATATTCTAGATGAGAGCATAGGTGATGGGTCCTGCTGAAGTGATATCTTTTAGTGGTCATAGTGGTAAAAGATATTAGGTGTGTCATGCTTAATGTGTGATGTACAATCAGGGTAGGAGTACCTCAAGATGGGACTTCAGAAAGTGAAGAAATTATAATATTCAAAAGATGTTATCCAAGCTCAAAATGTTATTCCAATATTCGTGATCCTATGTACAGCTAAAGTTATGGATCTTATGCAAACCACTGGATCAGGTAGTTGAGAATCAAATAGTTTCAGCAAAGGAAAGTTTCTTTTTTTTTTCCCTTCAAAATTTCTGGCACTTATTTGCTATGTGGTCCATAATTCTGCATTAACATCCTCCAATTTTCTTGCACGTTTTTTTTTTGGGGGGGGGGATTGGATGTTATTTTGTTTTGAGTACATATGCATGTTTGACATTGATTTGTTTTCATAGTTCCTATCAAATTTATTTGTTTTTTGTGTAAAATGGATGAGAAGTGCCATAGAAGGAAGTATCCACCCATTTGCATGCATGATGTTTTTGCTTCTGTTTGTATAAATATGTTGTTCTGTACAGCTTTGCGTTTGGAACACTGATACATGGGAGAAGCGAAAATCAGTTGCTATCCAACTGCCTGCTGGGAAGGCCTCTACAGGTGACACACGTGTGCAGTTCCACTCTGATCAAATCCGCTTGATGGTATTCCATGAAACACAGATAGCAATATATGATGCCTCGAAGATGGACCGTATTAGGCAGGTAGAAATTCAATTCTCTAGAACTTATAAGAGGAAGTTATTCTTCAAATATATCTATTTAGTGTTTAGTATGGCTGTCATCATGTCTTTTCCATTACAGTGGGTGCCACAGGATGTACTGCCTGCACCTATATCCTATGCAGCATATTCATGCAACAGTCAACTGGTTTATGCTACTTTCTGCGATGGTAACATTGGTGTATTTGATGCCGATAGCCTGAGACTTAGATGCCGTATAGCTCCATCTTCATATCTGCCCCAGTCTGTGTCAAATAGGTAAATCTATGCAATTACCTTATGCACCATTTTTGGACGGCTTTCATAATCTATGTTGAATCTGTTTAGCTGATTTGTTCTTTTCCTCTTACCTTTGGCTTTATTCTCATAATCAATGCCATTTGGCTCCTGATGAGGTTCTCCCTAAGTAATGCCAATTATTACATTCGACTTTGTGCAAATTTTCTTTTCTTTTTCTATTAGTAATTTGATTGGTTTCTATAAAATCTTGAAGATTTTGTTTGCTCCTGCTACATCATCCTTTTTTCACTAGTTGAACTAATCTCTTCAGCTGGCATGCTTATTCCTATTATGATTTATTTGTTCTCTTTAACATTGTCTTTGATTATCTTCTCCACTTTTCAGTTAATTTAAATATACTTCTCTTCAGTTTTGAATGCCATGTAGTAGCCAAATGATACCTTTTGATCTGTTCTTTACCTTGCTGTCATGGGCAACCCTGCCACTTCTTTCTATTGAACAATGAACTACATCCCCTCTAATATCTGCTTTAAGTCTCCAAGTTTTATTGTTTCTTCTTTAACTCTGTGACCTCTAAATTATATTTTTGCAGCAGTCATGCTGTGTACCCACTTGTTGTCGCGGCACACCCACAGGAGCCAAATCAATTGGCTGTTGGATTGACAGATGGTTCTGCTAAGGTGATAGAACCCTCAGAGTCTGAGGGGAAGTGGGGAGTGACAGCACCTGTTGATAATGGGATATCCAATGGCAGGCCGGCAGTAGCATCAGCCACAAGCAATACAACATCTGAGCAGCTCCAAAGATGAAAATTGATGTATCTTACCCCGTTTTCTATTTTATGCATTGTACAATAGTTTGTAATACCCCTCTCCCCCTGGCCTTACCTTTCAGGGGTAGCCACAGAAATTATTAGGGCGAGAGAAATCCTGTATACCGCATCTAATTCTTTTATCAGTATATACTGTTATGTTATTTGGATCTGTTTAATATCATTTCAAATCATTTTCATCTAGTCATTTTTTTTTTAATTACATTGGAAAATGGTGAAGCCACAGAATGTACCCTAAAATATCCAAGAGGAAATTGCTTGAAGCAGCAATTAAAAGCTCATTCCATAACTCGGTCCTTGCATTATTGATCGATTGATGTTTTCTTGGTCGGTGTATGGCTGGAAATTGAGAATTTTGAATTCTCAATTGTAAACTGTGCAAAGTTTGACGATTTTTTAATTATTGATCGATTGATGTTTTCTTGATCGGTGTATAACTGTAAATTGAGAATTTTGAAGACAATTTTAAACTGTGCTGTTGCTATAGAAAGTTTGGCGACTTCTTGACTATTGATCGATTGATTTTTGTTTCTTGGTCAGTGTACAAGTGTACATTGAGAGTTTTGAAGACTCATTTTAGACTTGTGCTGTTGCTATCGCTATAGAAAACTTGGCGAAATACAGCAAACCTGTTGACAGGAAAAGCTATTAATCGGCAAGGATCGAGTTTGTAGAATAGGAGCCACCGCACCAGGTTCTGTATTAAACTAAGAACCCTGTTCGTTTCTCTGATAAATTATAATCAAAGTGACAAATGAAAATCTATCAATGTATATTTTTCCTTGTTGCTTATTATTTTTGTTTTAGGGTGTGTCGCTAGGGGCATATTTGTAATTTTTATTCTTTTTTATTAAGTTAATATAAATAGTGAACTGGCAGCAGCCAGAGACAATTTTCTTTTTCTCTTAATCGTATTTCCCTTTCCTTCTTTCTCTCTCTCTCTCTCGTCTCCCACTCTCCATGAATGATTACATGGTAACAGAGCAAGTTTTTGGGTTGTAAAAGAATTTCGGTCCCTCTTATTTTGAACCTGCTTTGCCTTTTTTTTTCCCTTCTTTAAATTCTTGGACGTGGAAGACAGAGAAACCCTAGCAAATTATTGGCGGCACCTCCTGTTGGTTCTTCCTTGGTCGTAATATCAAGGAAACCCTAGTCGAAGAAGGGCGATGCTGATAATTCTTCTCTGTTCGATGCTGTGAAGTCGATTTCTGGTTGGCACCTTCGTACAGGTGCTGGACAGGTGTGTTCTTGTTTTTGTCTTTTTTGGCCAATGGTGTGAAGGCCTTATTCTTTGGTTCTATACATTCGTTTGGATGCTGGATTGTTAGACTATATGGGTCGTAGTCGGACTGATTGTAACGTCTGCCTTGGTTGTGTTGGACTGATTACCAGGCTGGTTTAATGATTGAACCATCACAGAGTTGGTAGTTTCTTATTTTCCTGAGGGTTGGTATTCTTCTTGTGGCTGTTGTGTAGTTGTGTGGGATTTGGACTATTTTCAGCAGTATTCTATGGCAAATTATGAATCAACTTCATCGGGGGTTACATCGACCCGCAACACAGCTGGTACGGGAGGTGAAAACATGATGTTTTCCATGCCAATTACCCCTTTAAATGGTCTGAACTACTTGGAGTGGGCTAAAAGTGTAAAACTCTATGTAACGGCAAGGGGAAAAACTGGTTACATAAATAGAAGGGTGAAAGAACCCAAGGGTGAGACAATTGAACATGATAGGTGGGACCAAGAAAACAATATGGTGATGTCTTGGCTCCTTGCAGTCATGGAATCTGATGTGAAGAAGAACTTTATGTGGATAGACACTGCTAGTGAGATCTGGGAACAGGCCAAAACTACATATTCTGAGCAAAGGCATTATGCCAAGGTTTACCAGTTACAAGCTGAATCTTCCACCTATAAATAGGGAAATCGTAGTTTGTCTTCATATTATTTAGCCCTTACTTCCATATGGAAAGAATTAGATCATTATCAGGCTATAGAGTGGAAACATGATGGTGATGCTAAGGCCTACAGGAAGCTGGTCTCTCAGCAACGTGTGTTTGCCTTCTTGTTGGGACTGAACCCTGCCTATGAACCTTTGGGGGTTCAGATCCTAGGAAGCAACGAGTTGTCGTCGGTTCACGAGATATACTCTCTTGTTCAATCGGAAGAAAGTAGGCGGAGTGTGATGGTTACAGCTGAGGGGGAGCAACAAGTTGCTTTGGCTGCGATGAATAATAACTCCACGGGAAAGAAAAGTGACACCAAGAAGACTGATGATAAAGACAAATTGTTTTGTACCCACTGTCGGCGTTCACGGCTTACACGTGACACATGCTGGGACATCCATGGGAAACCCAAGTAGGTAGGGAAGAACCAAGAACAGGGTAAAGGTCAAGGTCAGAAGAAGATGAACACAACACAGAATGTAGCACATGTGGCAACCCAAGATACTCAGGTTTCCGGTACTACCCGGGACCACCTTAATAAATCTGACCCCAAGGAAGATATAATGAATTCCTTCAGAGAACACCTGAAGTCTTATGGTAGGGCTTTGCGACAGATGGATAGCTCAGTTACTGGTACTCCCTCTACTTCATTTGCATCTACATCAGGTAATACGGCTTCTGCAACCCATGTCACTCCCATAGGTTCCCCTTGGATCAGTGACTCAGGGGCCTCTAACCACATGACCGGTAAGCTAAACTTGTTTAAGACCTATAGCCTTTTGTCAATAAGGGATAAAGTAAGGCTTGCAGATGGCTCATGTGTTTTTCAGGACCTAACTTCTGGGAGGACGATTGGTAGAGGGAGCCTAGTGGATGGTCTCTACATTTTCGACAACAAAGCTAGTTTCTCAGTGCCATCTTCAGAGTCACATAGTCAGTCAAATAAGAGTCAAATTTTTTTTTGTGGCATAGTCATTTAGGTCATGTTTCTTTTGAAATAGTAAAGTCTTTGTTTCCGGTTTTATTTAAGTCATGTTTAGTGTCAGAGTTCCAGTGTCAAATGTGCCAATTGAGCAAACAATGTAGAACAACTTTTCATTCAAGTAATAAAAGATCAAGTGTTCATTTTCATGTTGTGTATTCTGATGTATGAAGGCTTATTAATGTAATCTCTGAGGGCAGATATAAGTACTTTATTACATTGATCGGTGATTATTCTCGCTATATATGGGTATTCCCCATGCGTAGTAGAGACGGAATTCTAAAAATTGTGAAAGATTTCAAGAGGATGGTATTTACGCAGTTCCATGTTGAAATACAGATCTTCCAATTTGACAATGCAAAAGAATACTTCCATGGTGAGCTCAATGAGTTCTTTGTCTCCCATGGATCTATTCATAGGAGCTCATGCACCATAACACCACAACAAAATGGTGTTGCAGAAAGAAAAAACAGACACCTCCTTGAGGTAGCTCGCGGGATGATGTTACACATGAATGTTCCAAAAAGGTTTTGGGTGGATGCTATACTTGCAGCTACTTATGTCATCAATCGCATGCCCTCCAAAGTGCTGAGCTACATGGCCCCTCATCAGTTATTGTACCTTTAGTCCCCTTTGTTTTTCATTCCCATGAGAGTCTTTGGTTGTCGTGCATTTGTCCATGATTTGTCTCCATCTCGAGGTAAGTTAGACCCTCGGTCTATTCCTTGTATCTTTCAGGGGTATCCCTTCTCTCAAAAAGGGTATCGGTGCTTTGATCCCGTTAGTCATAAGTTTTTTGTGTCTATGGATGTGTCATTCTTTGAGTTTGAGTTGTTTTTCCCTGCTTCTCCTAAGGGGGAGAGTAGTAGTGTGGAAGAGGAGAAGCAGGTTCAGGTCCGCAAAGTCTCTCTTCTTTCTATTCCGGACCTTGCTCCCTTTCGTGTCTTCCAATGCACATGTCGTAGAGATCAGCAATGTGATAGAGATGTGGAGCAGCCAAATATTGAGCAACCGACACCGTTAGACTCCCAAGAGGTAAGTCCAATCCCTGATGCACCTACTGATACCCCTGCTCCTACTGTGGATGACCTTGACATTCCTATTACTCAACGAAAGGGAGTCAGTTATGCACTACCAAACACCCCATTACCCATTTTGTCTTCTATGATCACATTTCCCCCTCATACCGAGCCTTCGTATCTGCAGACTATAGTTGATTGCATCCCTGTTCCCAGAAGCGCTGCAGAAGCCTTAAAATGCCCCGAATGGACAGATGCCATGAAGAAGGAGATTAATGCTCTTCACAAAAATCAAACTTGGGAATTGGTGGATTTTCCAAAGGGGAAAGACCCCCGTTGGGTGTAAATGGGTGTTTACAGTTAAACATAAGGCAGACGGAACAGTTGAAAGGTACAAAGCAAGATTAGTAGCCAAAGGGTACACACAAGTGTAAGGGGTTGACTATGATGAGACTTTTGCTCCAATAGCTAAGATGAATTCAATTAGGGTTCTCCTGTCATTAGCTGCTAATCTTGATTGGGAATTGCATCAACTGGACATAAAGAATGCTTTTCTAAATGGTGACTTAGAGGAGGAAGTATACATGGTTCAACCCCCTGGATTCTGTGCCAAGGGAAGTGAAAATAAGGTGTGCAAGTTGAGAAAGTCTCTTTATGGTTTAAAACAATCTCCCAGAGCTTGGTTTAGTAAGTTTCACATGGCAGTTCAACAGATGGGCTTCAAACAATGTCAGTCTGATCATACACTCTTTGTGAAGAGATGTCAGGAATAGGTTGCTGTCTTGATTGTGTATGTGGATGATATCATCATTATAGGAAGTTGGAGTTCAGAAATACAAAAATTGAAACAATTCCTTGCATCAAAATTTGAAGTGAAAGATTTAGGTCCCCTGAAGTATTTCCTTGGAATTGAAGTCGCCCGCTCAGAAAAGGGTATCTTCATTTCTCAAAGGAAATACACCCTTGATCTATTACAGGACACATGCAAATTAGGTGCAAGGCCAGCAGATACTCCCATGGATGTTGACCACAAGTTGGGTGACTGTGATGGTGAACCTTTGAAAGATGTGAAACAATTCCAAAAGTTAGTGGGAAAGTTGATTTATTTGTCCATGACCCGTCCAGACATTACCTATTCAATTGGGGTTCTAAGCCAATTCATGCAATCTCCTAAGAAACCACACATGGAGGCAGCAGAGAGAGTTCTTAGATACTTGAAAAAGTATCCCAGAACAGGTCTACTATTCAGTAAACATAATCACCTAAAGGTGGAAGTTTTTATAGATGCTGATTGGGCAGGTGTTGTGGATGATAGAAAGTCCACAAGTGGATATTGCACATTTGTGGGAGGAAACCTAGTGACCTGGAAGAGCAAGAAACAAAGTGTGGTAGCAAGGTCAAGCGTTGAAGCTGAATATAGAGTTATGACACATGGGTGGCTGAAGTCCTTTGGCTAAAGAATCTTCTAGGAGAGCTTGAAGTTGTTGTTCATAATCCTATGTCTCTTTACTGTGACAACAAGACAGCAATAAACATCGCCAGCAACCCTATCCTACATGAGAGGACCAAGCACATTGAGGTGGATAAACACTTCTTAACGGAAAAATTGGAAAAAAGAGAAATTTGCATCCCTTATGTCAAATCCAAGGAATAACTTGCTGATGTCCTCACAAAAGGGCTTCCATACTCGCGACACAATGAGTTATGTGACAAGCTGGGCATGATAGACATATTCAGCCCAACTTGAGGGGGAGTGTTGTAAGGCTTATTTAATTGTTACTTTATAGTTGTTGTTAGTAGGTGGTCCTCTTAAGATACTGCCAATTAGTTATTTTTCCTTTTTTCTTATTAGTTTGTTCTAGGGTGTGCTGTCAGGGGCATATTTGTAATTTCTATTCTTTTTTATTAAGTTAACATAAATAGTGAACTGGCGGCAGCCAAAGACAATTTTCTTTTTCTCTCAATCGTATCTTCCTTTCCTTCTCTTTCTCTTTCTCTCTTGTCTCCCACTCTCCATGAATGATTACATCTATAAGATGATAAAATCTGATACAAGCTATTTGGGCCCTTTTGACAGCATTATTAATGGCAACAAATTTGGTTACCTATTAACCATTTGTTTTTTAAGTTTCTGGTTAAAGCAATTCCATTGTTCGAGTAAATGGAATCATTTGTTTTCCCCTATGGTTGCCCGATCGCCCCCATGTGGCACTTTTTCCTGGTCATCCAAGGGGCCACTTGGCAGCCATTCAAATGTGTCTTGACTTTTGATCCAAGAGATCTTGTTTCTAATTTGGCCTTGGGAGTGTTATACAACAAGTTTTTTAAAATGGCACATCAGAAAAAAAACAAAAGGATATTTTTAATAACATTTTTTATTTGAAAAGCAAAAACAAGTTGGTTATGTTTCAAAGAACAATAAATGTTTTTGAAACCATTAAATAGCGAATTTTAAAACAAGGGAAATTGTCAAAAACTCACCATGAGTTTTCAGCATTTCTCTTAAACTCATAACAACTTTTCAAAATGTCTAAAACTCACCATGCCACTAACTTGACGTTAAAGAGACTATCAACTGTTAATATATGACCATTTTAACTTGCACAAAAAAATATAAAATATATACATATATTTTAATATTTTGATATGAAAAAAAGGAAAAAGTTAAAAAAACATTTTCAAATATAAAATACATAAAAACACAGAAATTGCAAAAAATATAAAAAATTATAGAAATTGCACACAAAATAAAAAATTATTTTCAAATTATAGAAACTATAGAAATTGAAAAAAAATCAGAAAATAAAAATTATAGAAAAAACACAAAAAAATATAGAAAAGCACAGAAATTGCAAAGAAATAACAAAAAATACAGGAAATTTTATAGATTGTAGAAAATAGAAAAATATAAAAAAAGAAATTATAACAAAACACTAAAATGTAAAAAAAAAAGAAAATTGAAAAATGAAAAATACCCTTTTTCCTCTAACTCACCATACAAGGGTGATTTGGTCATAAAAATTGTAATTTATGCTGACGTGGACACCTCTGTTATGAAACATTAATGGTGCACTAACGGAAGGTGATCTTTAGAAAATAAAAACTTAATGACATGGTGAGTTTTAGACGTTTTGAAAAGTTGTGGTTAGTTTAAGAGAAATGCTGAAAACTCATGGTGAGTTTTAGACAATTTCTCTTAAAACAAAGAAACAAATTTTACGGTATACAAATCAGGCTAAATTACAAAGACCTCCTCTACCTTGAACTTTCACTTTGCAATAAATACTCCCTTGGCCATTAAGTCATATGACAAAATGCATTAAATTATCAAAATACCCACATGAATTTTCCTTCTTTTCTTTTCTTTGCCCTTTTCTCTTAAGCTTTAATTGCCCCAAAAATACCTCCATTTGTTCCAAACAAAACTAGCTAAAATAACAATAATCATTTCACTAGTATAGAAAAACAAGTTTCTTTAAATTATTGTTTCACTTCATCAACATGAATGTCTCTCTTTATCTTAAAATATAAAAATTATCCACTTCCTCCAGTAAACCATGAAAAACCAAATGAAACCTTAAGGCCCTATTTGTTTTCTGGATTTTGAAGGGGAGAAAGTTTGTCAATAGAGTTTGGTTCCCATTGATTGGTATGCTCATGTTTGTTTTTCATATTGATGGGGGGCCCATGGAAAAATTATTTTTCCTGTTTATCACTTATTCGAGTAAGTGATACCCATCTCCCAGGGAGGTAAGTAACTTTCCTACTTGGAGGGAAAGTTGTCGACAAATGATGAGACAAAATTGTCCTTTTTAATAACAGCTTTTATGGCTAAAATGGTCATTGTTTATTTATTTATTTTTACATGAGAAACAAAAGAACATGGGTAAACACACGTACCTAGGTAGAAAACACCTACCTTAGTAAGTTCACTTACCTAGGTAAATGATCAAATGAAAAATGAATGGGGCCTAAATGTATATATATAAAAAATAAACCTCTACCATTTCATATGGATATTGAATCCAACTAAAAATATGCAGGCATCCATTAGAGCCAATGTTTTAAAAAATGACCTGGAATAAGAATTGCTTTGGCCACTGGTTTTTGGGTCAGCTATTCGATCATCTGGTTTGAACGAATTACTTGATGCAATTTTAAAAAATAAAAATAAAAAATGACAAAAAATCATTCTTCGGGTTGAATGGGTCGGTGGTTCGACTGCATGGGTCAGCCAGACCAAGTCAACAGTTATTGGCAAAATTCTGGTTTAAGGGTGAAATAGAACTGCTTGGACGATTTCCGGGCCAAACAGTCCAACTGTACAAGGTATTGATAGTTCAAAAACTATTATTAGAGCAACCAAGAGGACTTCAATATTATATTTAGAAAACTAATCAAATCATAAATTATTCAAATAAATAAGCAAAGGATAGTTTGAGGATTAAAAAATTTTAAACTACTGAGTGAAATCTTTTTTGAAGTTAATGATGACACTCTAACGGAGGTTGGAGGGGGTTCTTTAGGGGGCCTTTCTCCCAAATGAAAAATAAGGGAATAATTGTCACCGACCCCATAGTAAAGATGTCTGTAAATTACCCTAAAAATTATCTCATTTATGGAACATGTACATGATCAGATTAAAACATGTGCTTTGAATAAAAAAATTAAGAAAACTGTTTTTGTATCAACTTTCAAAACAAAAACATATATAAAACCAAGTATATGTTTTCTGTGTTTTTTCTTGTAAGAACTTTTTTCTCATACAAATCAGTTGGTTTGTTTTGTTTTTAGTAACAAGAAAAAACATTCATATTGGACTACACCCCCTATAAGTAGCTGCAGGCCCAAGTAGCTCAGATTACTCAGCAATCGGCATACCTTTCAGCACCAAGGTGCAGGATAAAACCCACTTAACTGCAGGTTCTATGTCCTAAGTTGATTGGCCTCCTGTGCAGGCTCAGATCTGCTACTCACAAGCTGTTCCCACATCATATAGAGCATTACAGCTGCATATTAGGAATATCTTCTTTGTCATTCATAGGAACATGTTTCTAATACACAAATACACAACGGTAATGGTCTATGGGTAGGGATATGGGAAACAATTTGTGGATAGCAGATCCAGTGTGATTTAATGAGACAAGTGTCATAAAATTGCCTGAGTATTCACTGTGTATGCCTACCTGATTCAGACTCGGATGGGTTTCAACTTCTCAAAGTAGAATATGATGAAGAGCCGTATGGCAACCCAATTTGCTGCTTGACACCCTAGACTGCTACACAATTGTTGGGACAACTGTAAAACTTTAGAGCAAGTCTAATTCGATTTAGTCCCAATACAGGGTTGGTCATTGTTAGGCTCAGCCATATGTAGCACTCCGGATTTATTACCCACAAATTATTCACACATCTCTACCCATATAACACTACGATAGGATCATATTTACATGAATGACATGGGAGATATTTTCAATGCATAACTATAATGTCTCATGGGTTGGGATGTGGAAATAACTCGTGGGCACTGGGCAGCAGATCCGGGCCCCATTTGTAGGTCTTAAGAAAATTTATAAAATCTGGATACTATCCAATAGGTATCATGACCAATTGAATAGTTTCAATATGATATTTTTGTCTTTTACCATGAGCTTTGCAAAAGTCAAATCACAAAACCATTTTGAAACCACTTGTAGTATTTTAGGTGAACCATTAGAGTATTGATTCTAATAAATAGTGGTAGATCTCCTTAAAACCATACATCTTCTAAAGCTTCATTGGTTAATGATGTCAAATGTAATCAAATCCAAAACAGGGTTAAATACCATTATTAAATTTGATAAATATAAGAAACAATTTAGACACTCCATTGATACAAAGTCACAAGTCATTCAGAAGGGATCTTATTCAATATTGTTTCATAAGCATCTATGCTCATACCTCAAGTCACAATTTTGACAATGGAGACATATTGCCCATTATCATAACACATAGTTTACACACTTTTCAGGCTAACGTACCTTAAATTTAGTTATTTGTTAAGAACATTTAATTTATATATTGATTATTGGGGTAAACACACTTAATTTACATATTGATTTCAGTAAGTTATATACTGGGGTAAATATACTTATCTGGGTAAGTATTTCTCAAGAAACATTTACTCGGGTTAATGCATTTATTCATGTTCTTTTATTTTCCAGTTAAATAAGATAATGACCATTTTAACCATAAAAATCTATTATTAAAAGGGGTAATTTTGTCCCATTCAAGTGTTGGCAACTTTCCCCTAGAAGGGAAAGTTATTTACCCACCTAAGAGATGGGTATCACTACCTATTTGGGTAAGTGATGCCTAAGGAAAATAAATTTTCTGTGGATCCTGTATAAATCTGAAAAAGGAACATGGATTTTTTGGTCAATGTGAACCAAAATCTCATTGATCAACTTCCCCCCACTCAAAATCTGAAAAACTAACGGACCTTAAGGCTCAGTTTGGAAGGAATACAAATGCAAGTATGTAGAGTGCAAAACCTTATATTTTGCATTATTTTGTATGTATTTGCACAGTACATATTTGCGTTTGTACTCTTTCCAAACTCAGCCTAAGTTTGTGGAATTAAGTAGTAACTTCATAATCCTAAAATTAGGAGTGGCAATGGTGCGAGTTCGGGGTGGGGATTACATTCCCCATCCCCGTCCCCGATCCCCGTCGGGGAAAGAAATCCCTCTCCATCCCCAACTCCGATGGGGATGAATTCCTCGTTGGAGACCCGAATCCCTAAGGATTTAGCCATTAACAAAGCAAAAATGGCGTTGTGAGTCTCAGAGACTGAGATTGAGAGAAAGAGAGAAAGAGAGACTAAGACTGAGAGAGAGAGAGAGAGAGAGAGGATTGTTGCAATTTGAAGCTGATGACAAGAGAGAGAGTCCAACGGGCAATAGCGACGGTGGCCGGCAATGATAGACTAGTAGTTTGAGAGCTTGGGACTGAGTTTCAGTTCTTTCTTCTTTGAGTATCTCTTTCCTTTGTCGAGACTCGAGTGGTAAACTGGTAGTCGGCGACGATAGACGTCTGACGATGTCTAATGTTCGACGGGTGAGTGGCGACAGTGACGGCAGTTGGCGAACCGGTGACAAAGACCAAGGAAGAAGACTAACTAGGGTTCATGGTTCAAAGTTCTCTGTTTGTGTTTATCGAAGACTCTAACCTCTAAGTGTCGAGTGTTTGTGTTTTTTAAGTTTTAATCTTAAAAATAAATGAATAATAATATAATATATAATATTATAATATTATAATATAAATATTATATAAATAATATTATATATTATATATTATATTTATTAATTGGGGACAGGTCAGGGCGGGTATTGCATTCCCATCCCCGTCCCTGAACTAGATCGGAGATTTAGGGGTAGCCCCATCCCCAACCCCAATCTCGACCCCACCAAGGTACCCCCCATCCTCGACCCCAATCCCAACCCCACCAAAGTACCCCCCATCCTCGACCCCATTAGGTCAGGGATCCCGGGTACCCATCGGGGACGGGGAAAATTGCCACCCCTACCTAAAATGTAGAACAAGGGCATTCGTAGAAACAAATACAGGTTACATATGTAATTATACAAATAAAACTTTTTTTAAATAATAAAAATGATATATAGCACTATTGGATTTTGAAGTTATGAACTACCCAATAACGAGGATACAAATAGAGACTGAATCAACCCCCACAAGTGCCCCCCACAATGTCCCACACCACCTCCCCGCCGTGTATTGGGAATATCTCCCGATGATGACATCATCATTTTTGGTATTATCATCGGGAAATGTTCTCAATACACGGCGGGGATGTGCTGTGGGACGTTGTGGGGGGCAGTTTTGTGGGGAGCTGATTTGAATTCATACAAATATTGATTATAAAATGTCCTTCAACAACAGGAGAATTGCAAACACCATGAACAACCTTTTAATGATAATCAAAGAGAAAGAGAGGAGGATGTAAATAACTAAATACTAGCGGAGGGGCCTGCTTCGAAGGGGTTGGAATGGAACCGTCGATCTGTTGATCCATTGATCCAGTCCCTGGCAAAAAATCATTAAATTGGTCAACGACCCATTGACCCAAGTAGTCGAACCCAAGGTTCAAAATTTTGCAACGTATCGAACCGTATCGGTCGATACGTATTGTTTCGTTACAAGTCTGATACACGGAACACATAGAAATTATTTGTAGTGTTCCTTTTCATATGTATCAATCTGTATTGGACCGTGGCCGATACGGTTCCGAAATACAGTCTGATACAAGTCCCCTTCTCTCTCATTAATTTCATTAAATTATATTTAAGGCCGAATTACCTCTCATTAATTATATATTTACTCCTATATTTAAATGAATTTCTCTCTCATTAATTAGTTAATTACTCCTATAATTAATGCATAATTTTAAATTTGAATTTCAGTTTTAGCACCTAATTGGAATTCTCTTCTCATTAATTTCGTTAATTAATAACCCTCTTTCTCATTAGGTTTTAAAAAGTAAAGGTTCACCACTAAACCACGCCCATTTGCTTGTTATTTGTTTATGCATTTTTATTTTTAAGTAATTTTTCTCTTTTTCTTAGTGTATGCTTATCAATAAATGTTAGAATTAATTATTAAAATTTATGTATTAATAAATATTAAGATAAATTATAATGATTATTTTAAAACTAATATCAATATAGATTTTACTATTTTAGTTTTTTTTTGTTTTTTCGCGTTTTACTTATTCCATCATTTGTCAATAGTTACTAAGTGTGTCTCGATATCTTGAATATTATATCAAGAAATTTTCTCCTTTTTTTAAATTTTTTATTTTTTTATTCCATGTCATTTTTGAAACAACCAATGAGATGCACTTTCCCAATAACCTCAATAATCTTTTCTCCTAAAATTTCTCCTAAACTACCTCCCCACTTTCTCCAAAATTATCTCTAATTCCTATTTATCTTCTAACTTATCTCTAATAACTATTTATCTCCAAAATTATCCCTAATTTAGTAGAGATTTTTTCTCCTAAATTATCTATAATTCCTCTTTATCCTCTCTCATAATTTTTATCTATGTTTATCTAAAGAAAGTTTGGATTAAAAAATTTAAGAATCATTTAAATATTATAACAAAATTATATAATAACTTTAAAATATTTATTAAAGACACAAAAAATAATTTTATATTTTTACAAAATATATCACGAATTTATGTACTAACAATTTAAATTATGTTTTTCTGGATTATCAATTTAAATGTGTTTTAAATATTTAATAGTATGCAATAGCTTTAAATAAATAAAATTCAAATAACAAAAAAGTTTAAACATTTTATAGATTATTTAAATATTTAAATAACTAAATATTTATCATAACTAGATTTTGAATAGTTAAAATAACGAACTTATGTAATAAATTTAAAAAAATTTCTTCAAAGTAGAAAAATAATTATAACATAATATTGAAATTAATAACAATTTAATATATTACAAAATTAATAATGAAATATGTAATAATAGAATAATTTATGATTTTATGGATAAATAAATTCAATAAATAATTAATATCTTAAAATTTAAATATTTTACATATTATATAAGTATTTAAATAACTAAATATTTTGAATAACAAAATATTTAACATAACTGGATTTTAAATAGTTAAAATAAAGAAATTATGTAATAAATTTAAAAAAAATCTAAAAAATAGAAAAATAATTATAACAATATATTGAAATGAATAATAATTTAATATTTTTACATCATGTTGTAAATAATTAATTTCACTTATATCAAGTAATAATTTGAGAAAATAACTTTCAAAAAAATAGTATTTATTAATAATAATTTTAAACTCTTAATCTGTATTTATTATATAATTATATATACTAAAATTAATATTTATTGTTTTTGTGATAAATGTATTTTCAATGATTATGTATAAATTTATTTTATTTTGCTATTTAAAAGATTACTTTCAATAATTATTGGAGATTAAATTATTATTATTGAAATTCTTAAATTTGATTTATTGTACTTATTGTATTTTTGTTGTAAGTTATTGATTATTACTTATTAGATATTAAAGTATTATTTGAAATTATACTATTTATTGAATAAGTTAATATATTATTAGTACTTATTGTATTTTTGTAATTTCTATAATTATTGTATTTTTCATTATCAATATAATTTCAATAATTGTATATTTTCGCCCGTATCGTTATGTATCGGCAAGGTTCCGAGACCCTTCCGATATGCCCCTTCAGTGGGTGTATCAGGGGTCTGATCGGTTCAAGGGATGGAGGGGTCCTAGACGGCTCCCCTGAACCAGTTTTGAAAAAAAAATAAAAAAATGTATCGAAATGCCCAATACGCCCCTATCGGCGTATCGATGTTTTGAACCTTGGTTATTGGAGATTAAACTATTGTTACTTATCAAAGATAAGACTATTAATTTAGCTAGAATTATGAGTGTTCATGTGTTGGTTCGGTTCAGTCATAAGCTATTTGGCCAACCAAATTGACCTGGTTAGGTTAGGGAGTTGATCAATTGAAACAGACTAACCTTTTGCGAAAACTGACCCACTCAAGTTGTATCGGTTTGGGTCAATTTTTTGGTTTGATCAGTCGGTTCAAAAGAATTAAACTTGAAAATTAAATTAAATTTAAAAAATTATAGTGTAATTATTAAAAAATTAGATTTATGATATAAAATATTTTAGACTAAGAAACATGGGAAAATTTCCACTTTTCCAAATTTAAAATATAGAATATTAATATATGTCCATGGTTAGGTCATTCAATTTTGGTCGGTTTATAAATGGCCAAAGTGAAATTGATCCAACTTGGTCGAATTGGGAAATTTTTTATCCAAAGCCAACCTCAAATACTAGAAAAACTGACCAACTCAAGTCGAGTTAATCGGGTTAGTTGGTTTCATCAGTTAGATGAATAAACCTAACTGAAATTAATTATTGTTATTTTTGTATGATAAAAATTATATTAAAAGTAGTATATAAAAATGATTAATTATTAATTACTTAAAAAGTTGAAAATATAAAACAATTGTATACTCTTATGTGTTTCTATTAGGGTCATTTACTAGAACACACCTTTAGGGATGGCAATTTCCCCATCCCCGATGGGGACTCGACTTCCCCGACCCAATGGGGCTGGGGATGGGGATTGTTTTAGTAGGGCAGGGGCGGGGACGGGGATTAATAGGAATCCCCGGTTAGGGCTGGGGTCGGGGATGAGGATTGAGGACCCTGCCCTGCCCCGACCCCAATTATATATATATATATATATATATATATATATATATATATATATATTACATGCTATTTATATTAAATATAATATTATACTATTTATATAATATATATAATATATATCAAAAAATATTTAAAACATTATTTCTAATTTAAAGTTTTTATTTAATAAAAAATACTATTATTTGAATACATTTTGGAGATTCGGGTCCCCACAGGGAACCCATCCCTATCGGGGATCGGGGATGGGGGTTAATCTTAGAATCGGGGTCGGGGACGGGGAATATGATCCCCGTCCCGTTGCCATTCCTACACACCTTATAGTTTTACATATTTACTTAAACATACCATATAGTTTTTATTTTACTAAAACATCCCATATATTTTACAACTTATTTGTTTAGTCAACCTTTCATTAAGGAGTATTTGTTTTGCCATTAGGCCCATTAGTTTTTATTCCAAAAATACCCTTAACACTTTTTTTGTATAAAAAACAAAATTGACCAAATATAGCCAATAGAGTGGTTGCCAGTGTCTTATTAAGGGCAAAAATGGTATTCTTATTTTTATTTTCTTTCAATTAAATTTCTTTAAATGAGCATTAGGGTCAACACTGTCATTTTCCACTGTCATCTAATGGAAGATTGATTAAATCCATTGCAAATTATAAGTGGTGTTTTAGTAAAATGCTAACTATAGGGTAGATTTTAGTAAATCCATGAAACTATAAAAGGTATTTAGTAAATGACCTTTTCTATTATTTAGCTTTCGCTTAATAAATCCCGTGCATCGCACGAGTCCCCGCTAGTATATATATTAAAACAAAGCGGTCAAGAAATTTTCTCATTTTTTTTTGAATTTTTTGTTTGTTTATTCCGCGTCATTTTTGAAACAACCAATGAGATGCACTTTCCCAATAACCTAAATAATATTTTCTCCTAAAGTTTATCCTAAACTATCCCCTCACTTTCTCCAGAATTATCTCTAATTACTATTTATCTCTACAATTATCTCTAATTTAGTAGAGAGTTTCTCTCCAAAATTATCTCTATTTCCTATTTATCCTCTCCCCTACTTTTTATCTATGTTTATCTAAAGAAAGTTTGGATTAAAAAATTTAAGAATTATTTAAATATTCTAACAAAATTATATAATAACTTTAAAATAGTTATTAAAACACAAAAAATAATTTTATATTTTTACAAAACATATCACGAAATTATGTACTAACAATATAAATTATGTTTTTCTAGATTATTAATTTAAAATTTTCAAATATTTATAAATATGTAATAGATTTAAATAAATAAAATTAAAATAACAAAAAAAATGATTTTTTTTTGTAGATTATTTAAATATTTATCATAACTAGATTTTAAATAGTTAAAATAACAGAATTATGAAATAAATATAAAAAATTTCTTCAAAGTAGAAAATTAGTTATAACATAATATTGAAATTAATAATAATTTAATATATTACAAAATTAATAATTAAATTATGTAATAATAGTATAAATTATGATTTTATGGATAATTAAATTGAATAAATAATTAATATTTTAAAATTTAAATATTTTACATATTATTTAAGTATTTAAATAACAAAATATTTAAGATAACTAGATTTTAAATAGTTAAATTAAAGAAATTATGTAATAAATTAAAAAAATGAAAAGTAGAAAAATAATTATAACATATTATTGAAATTATTAATAAAGTATTTTTACATAATATTGTAAATAACTAATTTCACTTATATCAAGTAATAATTTGAGAAAATAAATTTCAAAAAAAATAATAGTTATTAATAATAATTTTAAACTCTTTATCTGTATTTATTATATAATTATATATACTAAAATTAATATTTGTTATATTTCAGTAATTATTTATTGTTTTGCAATAAATGTATTTTCAATGATTATATATAAATTTATTTTGTTTTGTTATTTAAGAGAAAACTTTCAATAATTATTGTAGATTAAACTACTATTATTGATTTTTTTAATTTAATTTATTGTACTTATTGTATTTTTGTTATAACTTATTGATTAATTAATATTTTTTAGAGATTAAACTATTATGTGAGATTATACTATTTGTTGACTAAGTTAATATATTTTTAGTACTTGTTGTATTTTTTTCATTATCAATATATTTTCAATAATTATATATTTTTGCTATAAATTTTCAAAAATTATTAGAGATTAAACTATTGTTATTTATTGGAGATAAGACTATTAATTTAGCTAAATTATGAGTATTCATGAGTTGTTTCGGTCCAGCCGTAGGCTATTTGGCTAACCAAATTGAGCTAATCAGGTTGGGGGGTTGATCAGCTAAAACTGACTGACCTCTTGTTAAAACCGACCCACTCAAGTTGTATTAGTTTGGGTTGGCTTTCACAAAAGGTCAGTCGGTTCAAAAGATTTAAACTTAAAAGTTAAATTAAATTTTAAAAATTACAGTGTAAGTATTAAAAAATAAATTTAAATATTAGATTTATGAAATAAAACATTTTAGACTATGAAATATGAGAAATTTATCACTCTTTCATATTAAAAACTATTTAAAATATAAAATATTAATATATCCATGGTTAGGTCATTCGATTTTTGTTGGTTTACAAATGATCAAAGTGAAATTGAGCCAACCTAGTCGAATTGGGAATTTTTTGAACCAAAGCGGACATAAAATACTAGAAGACCAACTCGGGTTGAATTGATCGGGTTGGTCGGTTTCATAAGTTTGATGAATAAACCTAACTGAAATTAATTATTGTTATTTTTGTATTATAAAAAATTTATTAAAAGTATTATATAAAATATGAATAATTATTAATTATTTAAAATTTTGAAAATGTAAAACAATTGTATATTGTTATGTGTTTCTATTAAGGTCATTAGTAGAACACACCTTATAGTTTTACATATTTACTTAAACCTACCTTATAATTTTCATTTTACTAAAATTTTCCATATATTTTACAACTTATTTACTTAATCAATCTTTCATTAAGGAGTGTTTGTTTTGCCATTAGGCCCATGGTTTTTTATTCCAAAAATACTTTAACACTTTTTATATAGAAAACAAAATTTGCCAAATATAGCCAATAGAGTGGTTGCCCATGTCTTATTAAGGGCAAAAATGGTATTTTTATTTCTATTTTCTTTTGATTAAATTTATTTAAATGAATATTCGGGTCAACACTATCATTTTCCATTATCATCTAATAGAAGATTGATTAAATCAGTTGCAAATTATAAGTGGTGTTTTAGTAAAATGCTAACCATAGGGTAGATTTTAGTAAATGCATAAAACTATAAGGATATTTTAGTAAATGACCCTTTCTATTATTTCTCTTTCGCTTATGCATGGGTCCTCGCTAGTAGACCATTAAATTACAGTTTTTTACTTTTAAATAACTTATTTACAATCATTTAAAACTTGCAAATATCGTTATTAATATATTTTTTAGAATTTATTTAAGCTTTTTAGCATATTTATGTGTATCTTGATTTTTCGTTCATATCCATACGTATCCAAAGCATATCCCAATACATCTCTTAAAATTATCTTTCCGATACATCTTACGTTTTCAATACTTTGAACCTTGGCCGAACCATCGACCCGTTGACCCATAAAATGGTTTTTGGCCCTTTTTATTTTTTTAATTGGGAACCATCTAGGCAACTGGTTCTGTTTTATCCTAATCTCGGTCCTTGGCCAAAAATTGTTGAATTGGTCAATGACCCATTGACCCGGGCGGTCGAACCATTGACCCGTTTAATGGTTTTTGGTCGTTTTTTTATTTTTTAATTTTTGTTGTCAGAATGGGCCATCCGTTCGAACCGAACAGTTGAATCGTCGACTTGAAAACTGGTGGCCAGAATGATTTTGTTTTCAGGTCATATGAGTCACACGCTCGAATAACATAACTCGTATGGTATTGCTTAATGGACCTCAAACACTCAATTTTTTGCTTGTAATTTTTTTTTTGTCAAAATGGGCTGTCATTTTTTTTATTATTTAATTGGGAACCGTCCAGGCAACCAGTTCCATTTTACCCTAATCCTGGTCATTGACAAAAAACCATTGAATCAGTTAATGACCTACTGACCTGAGTGATCGAACCGTTATCCCGTTGACATGTTCAATGGTTTTGACCGTTTTTTATTTTTTAATTTTTGTTGTCAGAATGGGCCGTCCGTTCGAACCGGATAGTCAAACCATCAACTCGAAAACTGGTGGCCAGAACGGTTCCATTTTCGGGTCGTATGAATCACACGCTCGAATGATATAACATCATGGTTTTTAAAACTGACCTAGAGACTGAATTGGTCAGGGGTCTAGTTATTAGGTTGAACCGTCCGATCATTCGAACTGGACGGTCGAATCGTCGACCCAAAAAGCGGTGGCTAGAATGGTTCCATTTTCGGGTCGTATGAATCACACACTCGAATGACATAGCATCATGGTTTTTAAAACCGACGCGGAGACTGAACCGGTCAGGGGTCCGGTTACTGGGTCGAACGGTTGGCCGTTTTGACAAAACTGTTCGAACGATTCGATATAATAACTATTATATATTTGTATAATTAGATAATTATAATTATAATATTTATAATTATATATAATAACTATTATATATTTATCTAACAATATTTATATAATTAATTGGAAATGGAATTAACAATATTTATAATAACTATTATATATTTATATAATTAGATAATTATATAACAATATCGTTTAATTAGATAATTACATCCCAATCCAATTAATATATATATTTTGTAGATGAAGCAATACATTTTAATTTTCAAGAGGTTAATTACTTTTTAATATTACTTGAGAGATGAGACCATGGAAAATGTATAGACACTTCTTTCCCGGTCTCTCCTAAATGGAGCAAACTTCTTGTTCCTACCAAATGTGGGACAAAGAAAATAATATGTGAAATTACGAAGCACAATGTGTAGTAAAACACTTCGTGTTTTGATGGAAACACTAAGGCCTTGTGTTTACCACCCGAGTGAGTCTTTTAGTCTTTTACCCCTAGGTAAGTGAATCTGTCTTCTTTTTAATTCAATCAAGTTTTCCCTATTTTTAATTTTATCCTTGTATTTTTTTATTATTTATTTAATGAACATTTTTGTCTCGTTAAATTTTAACATTTTTTTTCAGCTAAAAAATTACTTATTCACTTAAGAACAGAGAAAGAATTATTCGAATAAATGACCAAAAACATTATTCGACCATCGCCCAGGATTAAGGCTACTGCAAACTAGTGGGGCTTAACGAGTAACTTGAGTCATGAAATAAGGTTAAAGGGCCCGAAATTAAAGCAGCTCGTCTAATTTTAAAATTGGGTTATTCACGTTGAGGTCATTATCTTACTACCCCAGGAATTGAATTGGAAATAAAAAAAAAAACTTATTCTCAAGTCTCAACTCGAGTTTCTTTCGTATTGAGCATTCATCTCTGGCCAAATTTTATCAAAACCGTCCCAAAGCTAATTAGCCTGGCTATTAGATAGAAAAAGGCGACCCAAAATCATTAACCCTATCAGGTATCTCTACTGAAGAATTTAAAATAGCGAAAATTTTGGATTAGTATCTTATATTTTGGTTCAAGTGATAATTTGGTTCCCGAATTTTAAAATGTGATAATTCAATATCTGAACTTTTAAAATGTGACAATTCAATATTCAAATTTTCAAAATGTGATAATTCGATATCTGAACTTTTAAAGTGTGACAATTCAGTACCTATTGTTAATCAGCCGTTAAGTAACATTTGAAAAGTAAAAAATGTCTTAAAAATGCCATATAATTCTCTTTATCAACCATCCAAAGGTTTACAAAAAACTGAAGAGTCCCAAATCTTACTGACCTCTTCTATTCAAAAAAGTTGGTGATTGTTTAGAAGAATCTAGAATTTGGGACTATTCATTTTATTGTCAATCTTTGGATGGTTGATAAAGAGAATTAGATGGCATTCGTAAGACATTTTTGACTTTTCAAATGTCACTTAACGACTGATTAACGGACTGGTTAACGACAGTACTAGATTATCACATTTTAAAAGTTTGGGTATTGGATTGTCGCATTGTAAAGTTCGGGGACCAAATTGTCATTCGAGCCAAAGTACAGGGTAGTGATGGGGAGTTTTCCCTTTAAAATATTAAAAAAAAAGAACTAAATTCAATTGTTTAAAAACTAAAATAGAACAAACACTTCGTGACGGGATCGACTGCCCAAATAGCACATGCCCCATAGGTGTCTCACCACCATCCCCTCTGCGCATTGAGAATATCTCCTCATGACAAGCACGAGAGATGTCCCTGTGCACGGATAAAGGTGTAAATCGGGCCAGCACGGCATGGCCCGCAGGCGGCCAGTGTAAAGTGTGGGCTATCCCGAGCCGTGCTACCCTCCCCTAGGATAACTTGGGGGGTCGGCCTGGCATGGCCCACGACCCAAGCTTGTGCAGGTCTGTGTTGTGTCGTGGGCTGGGTTAATCTGTGGATCAAGCCTTGGGCCAGGCCGGGCCGTGGACTAGGCTAAAACTATTTATTTAAAAAATTTGAAAAAAACTTAATTTTTTAATTTTATATGAATTTTGATGTATATAATTGCTTATATATATACAATAATTAATTAAATTAATATAATAAAATTGAAAATAATTGTTTCTATATATATATATATGGGTCATACTGGGCCGGGCCGTAGATAGCATGGCTTGCTCGATAATACTATGCCGATCCGACCCATAAACCTAAAACCACAGTCTCAACACAACCCACATGATCATACCAAATCTAACATGACTTGTGTGCTGTCGTGCCAGATCACGGACGGCACAGCCCGATTTACACCTCTCTGCACGGAGGGGATGGGCTGTGGGCCTGTGGGGGCACGCTGTGTGGGCAGCCGATCATATCACCTGCACTTCACCCTACAATATTGGATCAACTTCCGATGCTGCTGCACTCCCCATCCCTCGACGACAAGCTAAAGGCCTAAAGGCTAAAGCTGTAAAATTTTTGAATATGAAAGTAAAACCATTGTTACTTAACAGTCAACACATCTCGATTCTTGGTGGTGTAGGTGATCTAGGTCTAGGGTAATGTGAAAGACTTTTCGGTGTTGATTCGAGTTGGACCAATAAAGTGAGTCCACGGGTGTTGCACATTAGAAGAGCGGCGGACCCACAGATGCTGGCACATGGAATGGAAGAGGTACGGCCCACGGAATCATCTAACCCCACATTATTTAATACACCGCAGGCCGATCTCAGACAGTCCAACTGTAATCCAATTCGGTAAACACTGAAACCATCTAAGCCTTCAATTTCAACGAGCCTCTGGAGATGTCTCATTCTCGTACAGTGATACTGTGATACCCAGCAGCCCACCCCCACCACCGCGTTTTGCCTGCATTATTATTCCTCCTCTTCATTATCATCATCACATCACACATACACACACTCACTCTTCTTCTTCAGGACTCAGGAGAGAGGGGGGAGAGAGATGTGCCCATTACATTTAGGCCCACCACCACTATCATCCCCTATTCAGACAGAGACCCATCTATTATTTCTCTTAAGGGTATTTTCGCCATTTAATTCCCCTCGGCAATATTAAAAACAAAAATGGCTATTTAGTAAAGCAACTCTTATAGTTTGCAATGGATTTACTTATTCTATCTTAATGTATTAAATGACAGTAAATAATGATAATTTTGATCTTAATGTTTATTTGAATAATTTTAATAAAAAATAAAAATAACTAATATTATTTTTGCCCTTATTAAAACTCAAACAACCATTTTATTTGTCTTTATTTGATTAATTTTAATATTATGATAATTTTAGAATAAACAATATTGCGCTTATATCCTAATATTTTACATTCGATTTAGGTAATCATGTTACTATTTTCCGATGGTAAAACAAATACTTATTATAGAAAAGGGTGTTTTACGAAAATAAAAAAAAATTATAAAGGATAGGTTTTAATAAATTTGTAAAGATATGAAAGGTATTATAATAAATGACCTAAACAAAAAACTTGTCATTTCCTTTCTTGAGAGTTCAGATCTGTGCCCCATAGACAGTACATTCCCCTCATGGGAACATCTTCCGATGATAGTATCAAATTAATAAATATCATAATCGCGAGATGTTCTTAATACACGGCGAAGATATGCTGTGGGACGTTGTAGAGCGCCCCTTTTGAGGGGCGCAGATGTGAACTCCTTTTTGAATGACTGCAGAGGCAGTGTTCTGCGGTCAATAAATGGGTTCATGCCTCATGGGCTGCAGCGCTGCAGTGGGGCTTGCCGGTCAAAGGTTGATTGTGAGGAGAGGCGGGGGTATTATAGTCATTGCGAAGGTTGTCCAGTCCAGCTAAGAGTTGTCGAAGACCTAAGATGTCCATTGTCCAGTCCAGTAAGCTCCAGCCAGCAAGGCAGCAAGGAAAGGGCGATCCAACAGTGTTGTGTTTTCTTTATTTTGGTGGGAATTTACATTATCGCCCCACAACTTGTCTCACAAGCGTCCCACAACGCATTCCAACCGTGTATTTAGAACATATGTCAATAACAACTTCGAAAAATATTTCTAATGCAGGCTGAGATGTATATGTGGGGCGCGCTTAATGGGGCGCTGATGTGACCTCCTATTGTGGATGGGTGGCCCAGTGGGGTCAGGAATGACGGCAAAACGAGTTGTGGTCTGTCACGGTGAGTAATGCCAGCCTAGCATTGGGGACATGATTGATGTGAGACCCACACCCGTCAGGCCGTCCTGGCATCCACATGCGACCCGAAACCCATGCACACTCTGGTCTCTATACACTCTTCCATTTTTTTTTATTTTCCTACATATTTCCACTATTTTTTATTATTTATTTATTTTTTCTTATTTCTCCTAATATATTAATACAATCATCCATCTAATTAATATAATTATATTAACCATTGACGAGTTTAGAGTTTACACTGACCAAAACCTACCATCTTCTCCTCTCTCTCTCTGTTGTCTGTGTATGTTTCATGTGGGAGAGATGGTGCTGGTGTCATTTTCATGTCTGTATGTCTGTGAAACTGCGGATGTGATGCAGCCGTTTCTAAGTGAATTTAAGTAGTAATAATTTGTATACGTGGGAGAGTGTAATTACTGGTAATTAATTTTAAATTTTAATTATTATTTCTCCTTGCACTTTTAGTAATTCTGTATTTTGATTGATTTGTTTATCGAAGATTTTTTTTCTTACTATATACAATATTGTTCAGTATTTTTCTTCTTACCATTCTTATATTTCATTTTTTTTTCTGAATTCCATATTAGTTAATGCTTATGTACTTCTTGTTTCCTTTATTTTGTTGCTGCTTCTTTGCGTTGCAGAGTCTGTTGTTATTGTTCTTGTTGCCTTTTTTCTGGGTTGGTGTTCACGGAAGGAGCAGAAGCTCATGAAGAGGCTAGTAAGTACGTTGTTTTAGTTTCCTTTATTTTTCTGAATTAGAACGTTTTTGTCTGATCAAGAAGTTTTTCAAGCCTTGGTTGTCCCGAGGTTTTTGTTTCGGTAGTGTGTAATTTGCTGGCAGGAGTGACTTTCGAAGGTGATACACTGATACTTTTCTTCTGGGTGTCCTAAATCTATTTTTAGGATTTAGAGTGGTTTCGAGGCGGTTACTGAGTTCTAAATCATGTGTGCTGTCCGGATTTTTTCGTTATTTCGGTAACAAACGGATGCTGGATTTTAAGAGTTTTCCCCTGTTTGTAATGGATGTATACTCTGCAATGTTTAGTTAATCGGTGTAGAGTCTAGATATCGTCATTTCTGGCTTTAATCGAGTTTGTCTATGTTCTATTTTTTTCTCCTTTTTTGTTGTTTTCCACTATTCACTTGTTTCTCTTTCTTGTTGCTTTGTTTTGGAATCTGATGTCGTGCTAGGTTTTGTTTTCTTGTTCATGAATACTGGCAATCAGAATGATACTTTTGGTGGTTTGTTTTTGTCTATGACATTGTCTTCCTGTTGCTGCAATCACACGTATCTATTAGTCTTCATTTTATTTTCACTTAGGTTACAAGTTCATTACTGTCTAGTTCTTCATTAATCCTATTCCCTGCTTTTATTTTTTTCTAGCCTTTTAAGTTTCATGTTCTGTTGCGCGATCAGTTGCGGATCAAAATTTCTGCTTTATAGAGTTTTCTAGCTGACTTCCCAATTCTGGATCTGGTTACCAGGAAGTTTTAGCTGAAGTTGTTCAGTGCTATCGAGTAGTGATTGTTCTGCTACTCAGTTTACTCATTCAAATTGATCGAATTTCCTCAACTCATCTATATCAATTCGTCGTTATGGATTTCAGTCACTTTTTTTTTTTTTGAACATGCTTTATTTATGCTTGTTTCTCTGAGTGGACCTCTTTTCTCATTGTCGCAGTAGTAACTGAACCTAAAACTTCGTTCAAGTTTCTTGTCTTCCTTGTTTCTTTGTCTGTTATAGTTCCCTTCTAGGAATATCTTTCACTGTTTGTCTTCCTTGTTAATTTATATTGCTTCTGCTTATTTTAGCATCCTTGTGGATGTGAGAAGGTAGAAAATGTGCTGAGAGTTGTGTCCGCAGGGTATCTCTTTTGTTTTAACTCATCTTACTTTTATTCCTTTCTCAGGTGACACTTTTCTTGCTTCTCTCTCTGTGCAATGCTGTTGAAATTGATGGAGAAGATAGTGAGGGAAAATGCAGATTAAAGAAGGCTTTGGACCCCAGACCTCACAGTGTATCTATCTTGGAATTTGGTGCGGTTGGGGATGGGAAAACACTGAACACAATTGCCTTTCAGAATGCCATCTTTTATCTAAAATCTTTTGCTGACAAAGGAGGTGCTCAGCTCTATGTGCCTCCAGGTAGATGGCTTACTGGAAGTTTCAACCTCACCAGCCACCTCACACTATTCTTGGAGAAAGGTGCCTTCATTCTTGGATCCCAGGTCCTTATCTCATCTCTAGCTTGGCACTTTTCTTTTCTTGGTCGTTATCCCTTTCTTTCAGTTGGTGAAGAAGTTTATTATATAAAAGAAGGAGATTCCTTGTACTAGAAAACTAGACGTTTTCCCTTTTGGTGAGTTAGCTTGGAATATGCAAACCCCAACCTGATCTTTAGAGCACCAAAACAATTGCAACCATCTATGTTTACAATTTCAGATATATCAATAAAAAACTCAATTCACAGAGGTGTGTATCGGGATAAACAAAAGCATTACATTTAGATGGAAATATTGGAAGAAATAAATTCTTTTGTTTTTTCCCCGTCCTTTCCTATGACCAATTTAACTCCAAAGCAGTCCTAAGGCTTCATGTTTTTGATGGCTGAGGTCCTTACTTTCAAAAGACCCAACTTTCAGCTGTGAATGCAGCTGATCCTCATGTTGAAGAATATGCTCCCTCACATTCTTGATGGTCTGCAGTAGCATGCAGCTGCACCATAAACAAAGATTCTCTATTGACATTTTTTATTGACTCCAGTAAGCATTATACCTGAGTTCTCCATAAAAACCCAACCCAATGAACACAAGTGAATGGGAGTTCTGGTAAGAGTAATATACAAGGTTGTTGAGGATCACACTAAGGACTATTGGACAACCTCTGCTGCAAAATGACAGGGGGAGGGGTCTAGAATATGATCTTTTGGAAAACAGGTTTTTCACCTTGAGAGTTGATGTTGAAAATTCTCTTGCTTCTTTCATGTGGTAAAGATAAGGCAGTAACTTCCTTGCAGATGGTAAATATCTTTGATTTATATTTTGTGAGATTTTAGACCATTAGTTTGGCAAGACAAACCCTCATTCTTTGAATAAAATTTAGCTATACGGACTTCTAGATAAGGCAATTGTGCCAATTTGTCAAAATTTTCATCCTCAATTTCTTGGAAGTCACTCTGCCTATATTCTACTTTAGGCTTTCCTTTACATCATTTGAGGGCTTGATAATTCATAAACTGTTTACCTTACTAGTAGGTACTAAACCCTTTCCTGGTAGTGCATATATTTGTGGGCCTTCCCAGTAGGCACTGAATTTGCACCCCTCAGAGATTTCTTCCTAGGAACTCAGTTGAGTTATATCACAACCTCACAAAAGAGAAAAGAAAGAAGAAACTTATGTTTAACAACAATTTTATTTTAAAATTTTCTAATGCTTCCACCATCTGCTGTGTGAAGATTGAAATGCTTGTCATGTGCAACTAGATTAACTATGGAACCAGTGGACTAGTGGTTTGGTGCAAACTTACTATGTTAGGAAGATAGGGGAAACCAGGAAAGCTGAAAGTCGACTGTTTTGATGTGGCAAGATATAGTTGAAGAATAAAGTTTAACAAAAATCATGACCCTAGATATCACCGATTGGCATAATGAGATTCATAGACGTCCCAAATAGTTGGTATTTAGGTTTCCTTAAAAGTAATTGATGATGATTATCGACATTTCTATTTATCATGAATGCCAAATTTGTCTCTTGTATCCACACAAAGAGGCAGTAAATTAGTAATGGTACTCTAGATAAGCTACCAATACATTTTCATTAGAGTATTTTCTTTATCTCTAACCTCCATTTTTCTTGTTCTTGTAGGATTCATCTCACTGGGAAGTTGTTGAACCATTACCATCATATGGTCGTGGTATTGAACTCCCAGGTGGAAGATACCACAGCTTGATAACGGGATATAGGTTGACAGATGTGGTGATAACAGGCAAATATACTTCTTAGGAATTTCTCTTGGTTTTTGTTTGATCATCCTGCTTGTTTCTATGATATAACATGCTTCTTTCATAATTAACCAGGTGATAATGGAACCATTGATGGTCAGGGTTCCATCTGGTGGGAATGGTTCAATTCTCATTCCTTAAATTACAGTCGTCCTCATCTTGTGGAATTTATTGGCTGCAATGATGTCATAGTATCAAATATTACCTTCCTGAATTCCCCTGCTTGGAGCATCCATCCAGTCTATTGCAGGTATTTGTCCATCCATTCTTGTGAGTTAACTGTCTATCTTATTCCAGAAATCTTCATTGTTTTAAATAAAATATTGAGCATATGGAATAATTTTATATTTATTTGGTGGATACCATGCAGTAATGTGCAAGTTCAAAATATAACAATCCATGCTCCACCTGAATCTCCTTACACCAGTGGTATAGTCCCAGGTTTGTGGTTATTACTATTAAATCTGAAAAAGGTTATTTATATCGTAAGATTTGTATTATCATATCTTATTTTTTTGGTAGTGGTATTATCATATCTTAGAGTTAGAGTCTTGACTCCCCCATCCCCGTTTATGTGTGTTTATTTCTTGTACCCCCCTGATTTTTTCATGGGGAGAGAATATAATCAACTTCTTTGATGGGTAAAACATAATCAACTTTAGCCACGTCAACCATATGTTTTGCTTCAATTATAATTCATTGAGTGCATAAATGACTGCTAGTTTTTCTTTTAAATTTCCAAACAACAGTTAAAGTAGACATGCGTGTTTTTGCCTTTTGAGATGCTATTTTTAAACTGATACATATGATGAGATGATTGGGTAGACAAATTTTGAAATCTTTTTGGGTTCACTCAAATTCCTTTCTAGATTCATGAAATATAATTTCATCTTTGAACCAAGTATACTATTGTGGTTGGAAGTTTGAATTTATTAGTACACACTAAAATTGGAAGAACTGATCGTTGTTGTGAATGCAAATTGGCAAACTTTTGTGGTAAAGTTTCAGACTTAGAAATTGGATAACTAGGTGTTGTAATTTATGCATACAACGTTTGGATGATTTTTAACACAGTTTTTTGTATTGGTAAATTAGACAAAAAAAAGGATGGAAACAATCACTCCATGTATGCAAACATATACTTGCATGTTATCATTAACCTATGAATACATTGTTTTGATACTACCCTGGAAAAATGAACAATGAGACCATCATCTAAACTCAGACCCTCCCTTTACAAATAAATAAATAAATAAATAAATAGGTTTTAAACATGCTTAACCTATACACCTTTCAACTATGATATAATTTGATAGGGAACAATAAGATGAAAAATTCATTACTACTTAAGACTGAAGTATCTAGTATACATGCAATATTTCTGTAACTTCTTTTTAGACTTTATTACCAATCTTTCTCCAGCATGTGTTTTTAATTTAGCGTGTCACTCTCGTTAAGATCTTGTTTTCAGGTTTTAAAGATCTGATTTTTGTGTCTAACTCATCAGATTACCATAAGTGATAGAAAAGCTATTTTATAACTTTATTGTAGGTCTTCTGAGCTGTTTGGTGAATAATAACATGACAACTTTCACATGTTTTTTAATTTAAACGGTTCACCTGCCACCAAACTTTTTAAATGAGTGGACTTATGTTCAAATATGGCTACCTGATTATATGTTATAATTTGATTTTTAAATGCAATTGTATCAAATCCACATATTCATAGAAGTTATATATCTTGTTTTTCTTCTTTGGAACTCAAAGTTATATGAAGTCTAAAGTATTGCATATTACACAAATGATATTTTCAGATTCTTCAGACAATGTGTGCATTGAGGATTGCAACATTAGCGTTGGCTATGATGCCATAGTGCTCAAGAGTGGTTGGGATGAGTATGGCATTGCTTACGGAAAACCTACAAAAGATGTCCACATTAGGAAGGTTCACCTCCGAGCTTATAGGGGTTCTGGTCTTGCATTTGGCAGTGAGATGTCTGGTGGCATTTCCAACATTGTTGTGGAGCACCTCAACCTACAAAACTCATTTACTGGTATCGGTCTTAGGACTGTTACAGGCAGAGGTGGTTATATAAAAGATGTTTTCATGTCAGATTTGGAGATGAGAGACATCTACATAGCAATTTGGGCTACTGGGCAATGGGGGTCCCATCCAGATGACAATTTTGATCCCAATGCACTCCCTGTTGTCTATGGGATTACCTTGAAGGACATTACGGGCACAAATATCACTATAGCTGGAGAATTTTCTGGAATTCAAGAATCACCCTTCACCTCTATTTGTCTTTCAAATATATCCCTCTCAATCACTTCTCATGCCTATTCCCCTTGGATTTGTTCGAGTGTTTCAGGATTCTCTGATTCAGTATCCCCTGAGCCATGTTCTGACCTCCAAAGCTCACATTCAAATTCTTCATTGGCCTGCTTTTCTCTCCTATATTTCACTGGTCAAGCTAGGGCTGGAGCTTTGTGAGATCACCTCTTCTTTCACCACCATTAGTTGTTTCAGCCCCTTGTACAATTGAGAGAAATTAAACTCTTCTTACATGTCCATCTCAAAATTGTCCTAATTCTTTTCCAATAAAATGCAGATGTTGAATCTTCAATTCCTCAGTTTTCATTTGTTTATATTCTCCAAGTTTCGGCCATACACACACTCTGAAGAAGCTTTTTAGGCCCAGCTGGCAGTTTATATCATCATATGTACAGTTTCATTTCTTCATTTATGTGTAATGAAATTTTTGGTAGTTAGTACCCAAGTTATGTGAGATTTCTAGGAATAGAGTTACTTTTTTAATTTGGTTTTAATATATGTTATCATATTGTCATTATATTGTAAATTTGCCACATTGGAGGATGGGTGGATGGACAGAGGAGATGGAGGCGTCCACAGGGAGCATGTTATTTGAATAAAGTATTGATTGTTATTCAAATTTAGAGATGGAAAAAAGGAAAATTTGTTGAAGGAGCTTGAGTTTTCTTGATCAATTATCCTGCTTCTTTTGTCCGCTCTCTCGTGTCACCATTTCATATTGTGTTTTGTCTGGACAAGAGCTCCTACTGTCTACTCTTGATATGTTCAATTCTCAATTTCAGCTTGGCACTAGTAGAATAATTTGCCAAACTCTGAGTTTAGTAGGCATCATTGTCACTTGGCAAATGCTGGCTGGTGATATGGTTGTTATTATGCTTCCAATAGAGAACCATATTCATCCTTCCAATGGTGTCTATGATTAAAGCCATGGCCCATGGGGCTCACTAATAACAAAACTATTGGCCCTTTCTTTTCTTCTCTTTTTCACCCCTTTCGGATGAAAATATGAAAAGCAATTGACATTGTACTGAAAAAGTTTTTGTACCTTCAGGTCTTATTACAGACAGCTAAATGCGTAAATCAAAATATAAACAAATCTGTTTATACTTTACAGATGATAAGAGCACCAATGTTCACCATTGGGTGTTGTGGTCAATAGGGGTAGTACAATAACGAATAAATCCTGAAGATCAGGAAAAGTATATATTTTATCAGGCTGAGAAGGATGTGATCCTTCATCTTCATGTGGCCCTGTAATAATGAATTCTGCCATTGTAGGCCACCTGGGGAAGCCGGGAGTTGGCAACTTCTTGGAGGGCCACCGGACACCCACGAGCAGCACCTGTTGTCGTGTTCTAGTTTTAAAGTATAAATTACTGGTGTGGATAGCTTGTGGTCTATGGCTGAAAAGTCATCAACTGCACAAACACATGTCCAGGGCCCAACATTTCCGTTGTCCTTTTTGTCTTGTTCTCTTTTCCTTGTTACAAGTTCATTTTCTATTGGGTCAATACCACATCCACACCACCACCCATGATGACCACCGGGTGGATTATTTGATTGAGATGAGCTAGCGTTGAAAAGAAAAATAAAAAATAAAAAATAAAAAATCCATCCTTTCTCCTTTTGACGGTGGAAGAT